>NC_134786.1:24099716-24134716 GCF_046742065.1 Oratosquilla oratoria | reverse complement strand
TATACATAAAATGTAACCTCCGAAGTAGCCTCGGGGGGTTGCCATATTTTACATACTTTTTATATATATACAAAGGTTGCCATATTCACATTGGGATGACAGGCGCCGGACAGGCGCCGCTTCTATTGTAGTCGAGGAGTTCGGTCTCTTTTGTCCCCTGATGGCTCCTGTTGTCTGTGCAGGTGGTTCTGGGCGTTGGCTGGAAGCCTAGTCCTCGGGTCACTAGGAGCAATTGAATGTCCCTTGACGTCAGATCCCAAGGAATAATAGAGGGTACCTCGAGAGTTTACTTGACGTTGGAGTACTTCTCTCTCCATATGCGTGTGTGCGCGCGTGTGCACACTGGACACCGAAGGGGTTGACAATACTCTCGGCCTGATCTGAGAGCCCATTCTCAGGGCCGAGACACACTACTGATGGTCAAAGGGTCTGGTGGAGCTATTGGACTGACAGGAAACCCTGGGGCACTCAGACGCTGGATGGTGGCAGGGCCAGAAATAGCCAGGATCACGACAGAGTTTGAAGAGATGGCGGTAAGAGGACATAGCGGTGCTCACGACAGTGGGCATCTTCATCATGGCCAGAAACCTGGAGTGCAAGCAGCCTATATGAAGGATGTCAGAGCACTTATAGCAGTGTTTCAAGATATGGGGAATCCCTTCCTAGAGAACACTCAAGATCTACTGGTCCTTGACACGAGAGACATCATGGAAACCCCAGTGGCAGAAACTGTGAGGAAGATTGAGTCGCTTGGTGAGGAGC
The DNA here is from genome assembly GCF_046742065.1 of Oratosquilla oratoria. Taxonomy (NCBI): domain Eukaryota; kingdom Metazoa; phylum Arthropoda; class Malacostraca; order Stomatopoda; family Squillidae; genus Oratosquilla; species Oratosquilla oratoria. The sequence continues at coordinate 24,133,954 of NC_134786.1, read as the reverse complement.
AATACACAAAGTTTGTTCAAGAAAGACTGGAACTATGCACGAAGCCAGTTACAGACAGACTGCCCCAGAACAAGTTGCCACTCTTCAGTCGGCCACATACCAAGACGCAGTCAAAGCAGCAGATGCAACTGGCCGCAGTGAAGAGTGACTGTAGTCTCTTCTCGAGGCTGTATATTGCATGTCAATCACGTGATGGCGATCTTGACCAGTTCTTCTGCCACGAGAACCAGGCAGCCCCACCTGCATTATCAACAGGAGGAAAAATGCGCCCTGCAGTCGAAGCAGATCTACTACACTGCCTGAAACCAGACCAACCAGAAATCACAAGCGTACATGGGGTTGATGCCACAATCCTTGACGGAGCAGCTATTGTTCAAATGCTCAATCCTGTAGCTGCCAAGACCTTTCAAGAGTATGGGAACATAGTCTTTGCACCTTACATCTCCACTCAACTAGGAAAGGTCCACAGACTGGACCTCGTCTGGGATGTATATCTACCTGACAGACTGAAAGGCACGACCAGAGAGAAGAGGGGCAAGGGCGTCAGGAAAAGAGTGGCTCCCTCTACCATCATGCCTGAGGACTGGAAGCCCTTCCTTCGTGTTGATCAAAACAAGACTGAGCTCTTTGGTTTCCTGTCACGAGAGGTCATTCGTCTTCCAATAGCTGATGGCAAGGAAATGTATGCAACATGTGGAACTGAAGTCCTATGCTCTCCTGCCGAGTCCGACTTGACCAGCCTCGCACCATGTTTACACGAGGAGGCGGACACTCGCATGCTGCTACATGTGGCAGATGCTGTGCAGAAGGGAATGAGGAAGGTGGCCATACGCACTGTGGATACTGATGTTGTGGTACTGGCTGTGGCTTCTTTCAACAACATCAATCCTGACGAGCTGTGGATAGCTCTTGGTACTGGATCCAGCTTCCGGTACATAGCTGTTCACGAACTGGCTGCCTCCATGAACCCAAGACAATGTGCTACTCTCCCCATCTTCCATGCCCTCACAGGGTGCGACACTGTGTCTTCATTCGCTGGCAGAGGGAAGAAGACTGCCTGGGAGATTTGGAAAGTATTCCCAGGGGTGACTGATGCCTTTGAAGAACTCTTACGCATGCCAAGTGATGTCAATGACGAGTCAATGTCACTGCTGGAGCGCTTCATAGTGCTGATGTATGACCGCACCAGTGACATCATGAAAGTCAACGATGCTAGGAAAGAGCTCTTCGCACACAAGTCTAGGGCTCTAGAAAACATTCCCCCAACGCAGGCAGCACTCCACCAGCACATCAAGCGTGCATCTCTCCAGGGCAACCGCTGGAACCAAACTCTGGTCCTGAATCCTGAGTTACCAAGCCCATCTGACTGGGGTTGGAAAAATGAGGACTCTGGGTGGCAGCCTCTTTGGACGACACTTCCAGAGGCATCAAAATCTTGCCACGAACTGATCCACTGCGGCTGCAAGAAGGGATGTACCGGCCGCTGCAAGTGCACCAAGGCTGCACTCGAGTGCACTGCATTATGTGCATGTTCGGGAGACTGTTAGTTAAGTGTGTACTATAAACGTGTCCGAGGTCACTACCATCACTGTACTTTAAGTTTATATATAGCTTTTGTGCAATGCGCATTGAAAATTAAATGTATACATATTACACAGGGGAACACTTTTTCAGTAACTTTGAGTTGCATTGGATATTTTAACGGATTTTGAAAGAGTTTTAGGCGCTGATTTCAAATCTGAAATTAGTTTTTCTCTACAAGCTCTAGTTTGTATGCAATTTGAGGTTAATGAAATTGTACATATGTGAACTTGCGTAAACCATGTATAAGCATTTTAACGTCCATATATATAGATTAAGATAGCTTCTAATATTTTGATCATTCTTCTTTTGTTTCAGTTCAAACATGGCTTCCAGAATGAGACATCATTGCAGAAACAAGCCTGATGCCTTCTGCTACATATGTGGATGCTACACACTCAATCGTCAGAGACGTAACATATCCTCGTTCGTCAAGCGTGCCTACAAGGCATATTTTGAAGTTCATCTTGGTGATCAAGACAAGCAATGGGCTCCTCATGTTGTGTGCCACAATTGTGAGGAAATGCTTCGAGACTGGACCAAAGGAAAACGCAAAGGTCTGCCTTTTGGAGTTCCAATGATTTGGCGCGAACCCACCATGTAACTGACTGTTATATCGCAACGGGTGTTGGGAAGAAAAACCGACATAAGATTACGTATCCGAACATTCCCTCAGCTATTCGGCCTGTTCCGCACTCTGAAGAAGTACCTGTTCCAGTTTTCAAAGGCTTGCCTTCATTGGATGATACAAGCCAGCAAGACAGTTGTGACAGTGAATTGTCAGAAAAGTGTTCACAATCGGAGGACTGTTCTTCAGACACTGAACCTTTCCCCGTCCCTAAGCCTCTTCCCCAGGCTGAACTGAATGATTTAGTGCAGGATTTAGGTCTTTCAAAGAAAGCAGCAGAGCTTTTGGCATCAAGATTACAAGGCAGAAATCTTGTTGATCACTCTGTTAAAGTATCATATTTCAGAAAGCGTGACCAGCTTTTTGTGACTTTCTTTTCAAAAGACAGACAGTTTGTTTACTGCCATGACATCCCAGGGCTTCTCAAAGAACTGGGTGTACCTTACTATAGTCCTGCTGAATGGAGACTCTTTTTAGACAGTTCAAAACGCAGTCTAAAGTGTGTTCTTTTACATAATGGCAATGTTTATGGAGCAGTACCTGTCGGTCACTCAGTGCATTTGCGGGAAGACTATGATGATATGAGAATGGTCATGGACTTATTAAAGTATCATGAGCACAATTGGATAATTTGTGTAGACTTAAAGATGGTCAACTTTCTTCTTGGACAACAGAAAGGTTTCACCAAGCTTCCATGTTTCCTCTGTATGTGGGACAGCCGAGCACGAGACAGACATTGGGTCCAGAAGGACTGGCCTATTCGTGACACCCTTGAAGCAGGCATGCCAAATATCATACAAGACCCAATTGTAAACAGAGATAAGATCATCTTTCCTCCTCTTCACATCAAATTAGGTTTGATGAAACAATTTGTCAAGGCACTGGAAACCGAAGGTGAATGTTTCCAACACATCATCACAGCTTTACCAGGGTTATCATTTGAGAAGATCAAAGCAGGCGTGTTTGATGGCCCACAGATTCGAACCCTAATTCGTGATGATCAGTTTGTTGCTAAGATGACCGCTTTAGAAAGGGCAGCATGGTTATCCTTTGTGGCAGTCATTCAGAACTTCCTTGGAAACAATAAGGCGGAGAACTACAGTGAACTTGTGAACAGAATGCTCCTCGCTTTTCGTGATCTCGGGTGCAACATGAGCATCAAGCTTCATTTTTTGAACAGCCACCTTGATCAGTTCCTTGACAACCTGGGGGCTGTGAGTGACGAACAAGGAGAACGATTCCACCAAGACCTAAAGATCATGGAAGAACGCTACCAAGGGCGCTGGGACAAAAGTATGATGGCTGACTACTGCTGGAGCATTAAACGAAATTGCCCAGATGAAATGTACAAACGCAAAAGTTACAAACGCAAATTCCTGCCTGAAAAAAATACACAAAGAAATTGATAAGCTTCCATCAGCTGTGGTGATGTTCTGAAGGATGCTAATCTAACTTTGGGATAGATGTTCTGTTAATGTTCTGTTTCTTTTGCCTTAATAAATGTACAGAAATGGCTTTCATACTGTTTTAAGATTCAAGTGAACAAAAGAATTGTGGATGATATTGCAATTTCCTATAATAACGAAAATTTTAAAAATAAATAAAAATGTCAAATTGCATAAAATCTGTAGCTTGCAGACAAAACCCGACTTCAGATTTGAAATCAGCACACTCAAGTTGACTATAGAAAAGTCTTTTTTTAAATGCAACAAAATGAGTGTTCCCCAGTGTTATCTTAGAGCACGATGTCATGCAGGCTGTTCTGAACACCACAATAACCTAAATGTATATTTCAATACATTTGTTTTCTGAGGTCATTGATTTCATTTTATGTCCAGAAAAAAAATTGTGTTAGTACCAGCTACCACAAAAGTTATGATTTTTTAAACTTTGAATCCTTACGGTTTTTTTGTTTAAAGAGTGGGAACAAAACAGATTGCACCATTGGATTCAGCGTGGAATTCGCTATGAAGGTATGGAGAGCAATTTGCTAATTTTGAATATTTTGTATTCTTTATTTATGATAAACTAGAAAAATCCTTAATTTTCCAGATTTTTTTAGAAAAACTTTTTTATAAAATTCAAAAAAACAAATTCGAGAAAAAACTCTCTATACTTTTATAGCGAATTTGACGCTGAATCCAATGGTGCAATCGGTTTTGTTCCCACTCTTCAAACAAAAAAGCCGTAGGGATTTGAATAGTGTGTCATTCAGTCATGAAGTCAGATTTGACCTCTGCGGACCGCGGAGGTCATTGACCTCTCACGGTCCTCAGAGGTCAAATCTGACTTACCTCCCGATCTTAAAATGAACCTTATGGTATCTACTAACACTGGTAGAAATTTCATGCTTTAGTCATAATTTGCACAATTGTTAGGATATGAAAGATTATCCGCTACACTAGAAGAGGATATTTGACTTGAGTCTAGACCATTTGCAAGCGATGAACCAACTTATCGAGAAAAAACAGAATACATGCCACTTTGTTTAGCTTTTGTAGATTACGAGAAGGCCTTTGACTCGGTAGAACAAATAGCAATACTAAACTCAATACGCAAGCAGGGTATAAACGAACACATCGTAAAGGTTCTAGAAAATATTTACGCCGAAGGCACCGCTGTAATTCGACTACATATAGAGACAAGATCAAGATCGAGAAATTATATACAACTTACTTGAAGACATTTTCAGGAGTTGGGAAGTAAAGGGATTGAAGATGGCGAATGTTTTAACTATCTAAGATTTGCGGGTAACATAATTCTTATTTCAGAAAGAGCAGAAGAGTTACATGATATGCTAAGTGATCTGAATAAGGAAAGTCTCAATTTAGGTTTAAAATGAATAAAGGTAAAATCAAAGCAATGTTGAACACGAAAGTTCAAAGTAGAAATATCATAATCGATGGTAATAGTCTTGGAGAAGTTGAAAATTATAATAATTTAGGCTAGATCAGTGGTTCTCAACCTTTTTTTGGCCATGCCTCACCCAATCACCCCATTTGGTGATATACATTTTTTTTTATTTGATAAATAAACTCCCCTTCAGCTGAAAAAACACAAAACATTGGTTAAAAACCACTTCAAAAGAACAAGGCATAAACGAAAAATAAAAAAACAAAACAAATTGAGTAAAAAATTGAACCAGACTTCCTCAATTGCCCCCCCTTAAAAATCCTATTGCCCACCTGAAAAAGTGAATTGCACATCTAAAAACCCGAAATGCCCACTTGTGGGGCGTTCACTCCCACGTTGAGAAGCACTGGGCTAGATGGTGAAAGTGAGTAAATATCATGATAATGAAATAAAAAGGCGTGTTGCAATGGGTTGGGAAATATTTGGTAATTATAAGATCATGAGAGGCTCTTTGCCTTTATGTTCGAAACGGAAAGTTTACAGTGAATGAATACTGCCAGTACTAATCAACAGATGTGAGACTTGGAAACTGACGAAGTCGATGGAGGCAAAGGTAGTGCATAGAGGAGAATGAAGAGGTTAATGGTGGGAATAACGCTGAGAGACCGAAAGAGAGCACGTTGGGCGAGAGAGCAGACTGGAGTGAAAGATTTTGTGAAGGCGTTAAAAGAGAAGGTTGTAGAAGAGAAGAAGCGAGCATTCACAGATTGGTTACAAAAGAGGACGGGGGAGTCATATGAGACGTACAAAGAAAAGAAAAGAGAAGTAAAGCAAAAGGTAAAGGAGGCAAAGAGGAGAGCAGATGTAAAGTGGGGTAGGAGTATGACAGAAAATTTTGAAAGTAATAAAAAGATGTTTTGGAAAGAAATTAAGAGAGGAAGAGGAGGCGAATCAGGTAGGGAAGAAAAGGTAAAAGGTGCAGATGGAGAGATGATAATGGAAGAGATGGCAGTAAGGGGAAGATGGGCAGAATATTTTAGGGAGTTGCTAAATGTGAAGGAGGATAGGGAAGGAAAGATAGCTGCAGTGGGAAATGCGAAGAAAATGAGAGTGATGAGTGAGGAGAATGGAGGAGAAATAAGGAAGGATGAGGTGAAGGCAGTTGTAAAGATGATGAAAGCAGGTAAGGCACCTGGTCTGGATGGATGCCATGCAGAATGTCTGAAAAAGGGAGTTTCAGTGATGGTGGACTGGTTGGTGAGGTTATTTAATGTTTGCTGGAGAGAGGGTAGAGTACCGGAGGACTGGAAAAGTGCCTGTATAGTTCCTCTTTACAAGGGAAAAGGGGACAAGTGTGAATGTAGTAGTTTCAGAGGGATTAGCCTGTTAAGTGTTGTAGGGAAGGCTTATGGGAGGATCTTAATTGAGAGGATTAGGAGAGGAACAGAAGGAGTAATTGGTGAGGAACAGTGTGGATTTAGGACAGGTAGAGGATGTGTAGATCAGATCTTTGTGGTAAGACAGATATGTGAGAAAGCTATAGGAAAGGGGAAGGATGCTTTTTGGGCTTTTATGGATCTGGAAAAGGCTTATGATAGGGTAGACAGAAAGGCACTGTGGGAGGTTATGCATATTTATGGGATAGGAGGAAAGCTTTTGGGAGCTGTCAAGAGTTTTTATGAGAGTAGTAGAGCATGTGTCAGGATTAGAAATGGAGAGAGTGAGTGGTTTGAAGTAAAGGTGGGACTTCGTCAAGGATGCGTTATGTCGCCCTGGCTGTTCAACTTATACATGGATGGGGTGGTGCGAGAGGTGAATGCAAGGGTAGTGGGTCAGGGATTGGAGATGGTTAAAGAAAATGGAGAAAAGTGGGAGGTGAGCCAGCTGTTGTTTGCGGACGACACTGCGCTTGTGGCAGGGTCAGAGGAGGGATTGAGGAAGCTGGTGGCAGAGTTTGGGAGAGTATGTGATAGAAGAAAGCTAAAGATAAATGTGGGCAAAAGTAAGGTGATGAGATGTACAAGGGGTGAAAGTGGCAGTAGACTGGAAGTGAACATTAAGGGAGAGCGACTGGAGGAAGTGGATAGTTTTAGATACTTGGGTGCAAGTGTAGCAGGAAAAGGTGGAGTGAAGGTGGAGGTAGAATGTAGATTGAGAGAAGCGAGTAAATGCCTTGGTGGTTTAAAGAGTGTAATGAGGAATAGACATTTGGGAATGGATGGGAAGAGGAGACTGTATGAAGGAGTGATTGTGCCAACAGCACTGTATGGGGCAGAAACGTGGAACATAAGAGAAGAAGAGAGAAGGAGTTTGAATGTGTTTGAGATGAGGTGTCTGAGAAGTATGGTGGGGGTTACTAGGCTGGATAGAGTGAGAAATGAGGAGGTGAGGAGGAGAACAGGGGTAAAAAAGGAGCTGGGAGATAGGGTTGATGAAAGAATATTAGGATGGTTTGGACACATGGGAAGAATGAGTGAAGAAAGACTAGTAAAAGAGGTATGGAAGGCAGATGTGGAGGGAGTGAACATGAGGGGACGTCCTAGGATGAGGTGGATGGATGGGGTGAAGGGGGCTTTGGGGAAGAGGGGAATGTCTGTTGAGGAAGGAAGGGAGAGGACGGAAGACAGAGGTGAGTGGAGAATGGTTGTATATGGATGATGTTGTGACTGCATGAGGAGGAATGGGCGGGGGGGTGGGGGTGGGGGTAGTATGTGTGAGTAAATTTTGACGCAGCCCGAAGGGATTTCTCCCCGTCCTCGCCTTATATGCAAAGGGGGACGGAGAGGGGGGGTCGCCGATTAAATGAAGCGGCCTTGCTGTGGATGTACTGTGTCTTGCGACACTGCTTCTGACCCAGGGCGGTGGGCAGGGTGCAGGGATGACCCGTCATCCAGGAGGTGCTCAGATGAGAGGGAGGGTGGGAGGGGTGTGGAGTGTATTTAGGGATGAAATGGGTGGGAGTGTTTTTATGCCTTTCCCTTTTTGGCTACCTCCCTTGTAAGGGGGAAAAAGCCTTGGTATATGTATATATGTATGTTAAAAGAGAGGAAGTGGAATTGGGTAGGTAGATTAGCGCGAACGAATGATGAACGATGGAGCAAGTGGAGTGGAGAGAGGAGATAGAGAAGTTTGTTGGAATGAGATGGCAGAGGTTGTCGCAGTCGTGTGAATGATATGAAAGATGCCTTTGTTCAGCAGTGGACTCAGTATGACTTATTGATTGACTGGTTAGGTTAGATTATTTTGAGTTTGGTTGGGGTAAGTATTGCGATAAGTATCTCTAAGTATTGACTGATATATTCGTAGAAAACTTCCATGGCAACGGCGACATTAGAGAAGGTGAGAAAATTATATCTTAGGATCCCGTAAAACTACTGTACAATCAATTTTAATTTTCATTAACTGATCAATTTGGTGTCTCCTGACAATGGTCATATAGATTTTTTTATTTATTTCAAAACTTCAAAAATATTTGATAGGGATAAGTACCATTCTTTAATAAATGTGCATATATGAGTAGAACATTTTATCACGGATATTATGACTGTTGTGACTTGCTGTTGCTCTATATCACTCGTCTACCTTGAAATAATCTAGTAAAGAATCGTTGTTGATGAACTTAAGATCAATATAAGAATCTGCCACATTCTCCCCTGATTAAATTCCAATAGGCTTACGAGGTGGTTTGTATTTCTTTGAAGTATATTTGGCAGAATATACGGTAATTCAACCAATATTATATAGAGCAGTATTTTTCAATGTTTAAATTTCGGAGGTATGGGATTATTCCACATATCTGGGGTGGGGGTGGGGGGGGGGAGCTACGCGGAAAAAGAAAATGGGATACTAAAGAGTCAGATTTTTTCTTTCTTTTTTTTTCATTGCTGGGCGATATCGCCTAGTTATTGTGCTCATCTTCCATTGTGTTCATTTCAACAGATGTTACAATGGTTTGCTGACTATTGCGTTCAAATAAGGCGTATACCAGCTTGGGGAACTTGAATTTACCTATACCAACGATGAGAGGGAGGGGGCAGAAGGTGTCATAGAAAAGAACAAATAAGTAAATAAACGAATAACGAAAAGGTAAATAAATAAATGAATAAATGAGTAAGTAAAAATAGATAGATAAGTGCTCGCTGGCACTACACTCATTTTCCATCCCCATATCTTGTTCATATTGAACAAAGAAGCTGGTTGGGGTGTTATTTATGAAGAGTACAATCTGTTTCATAGGGCGAGTGAGTGTAGTTTTAATAAATCAGGGTAGATGAGAAGTAGGAATAATGCAGCTATATCTTGCTGCATTGCTTCTGACCCAGGCAGTCGGCGGTGGTCAGGGATGTCCTTTTATCCACAAAGAGTTAAGATAAAAAGGGGGAAAATGGGTGTTGGATGGGTGGGGGCGGGTGGTTGTTATGACTGGTTACCTCCCTTACAAGGAAAAAAAGCCATTTGTTATATATATATATATATATATATAGATATATATATATATATATATATATATATATATATGTATATATATATATGTATATATATATATATATATATATATACATATATTTATATATATATACACATATACATATATATATATTGATAAGATAGTTATTCAGGGGCAGCGGGGACGGGGGACTCTTTATGTGATCCATCATAAGGATAAAGTGTCGTGTGATTTAAAGGGTTTTAAGGCTTTTGAATCGCCTTTTTTTGTGTGTGTGTGTGCCTGTGTGTGTGTGTGTGTGTGTATTTACCTAGTTGTATTTTGCGGGAAGGGGAGCTATGCTCCTGTTGTCCCGCCATTGTATCTCTCAGTGTCTAGTTTGCTTTTAAACTCGTGAATGGTTTTTGCGCTTACTATTTCATTATCCAGTTTGTTCCAAGTGTCTAAAACTCTATGTGGAAAACTGTTTTTCTTCAGTTCTCTTCTATAGCTATGTTTTCTTAATTTCCTTCCATGTCCTCTTGTGTTTCTCTTGTCCCAGTTTAGTAATTCTTCTCTATCAAGTATCTCTGTGCCTTTCATGATTCTGTAGATGATCAGTAGGTCTCCTCTCTCTCTTCTTTCCTCCAGTGTTCGGTAGCTCCAGTTTAGCCAATCTCTCCTCGTATGATAGGTTTACAAGTGCAGGTGCCATTTTTGTAGTTGCTCTTTGGATTCTTTCTATTTTCTTTATGTTCTTTTTGGTACTGGGAGACCACAATGTCGCCGCATACTCTAGTCTAGGCCTTATCAATGTGATAAATCTTTTTTTTATCATGTCTTTGTCCAGGTAAGCAAAAGCCACTTTTATTGATCTTAGCAAGTTGTAAGTCTCCCCGACAATTTTGTTAATCTGTGTATCATAGGACAAGTCGTTTGTGATAATAACTCCCAAGTCTTTTTCGGATCCTACTTTCTATACTTCCTTGGTTCCAATTGTATAATTTCTTGATATTCTGTTTTTGCTTTTTCCAAACTCCATTATGCTACACATCTTAGTATTAAAATCCACTTCCCATTTCTGACTCCAGTTCCATACCCTATTCAGATCTTCTTGCAGTGCTTCACAGTCCTTATCAGTTTCTACTTTCCTTAACAGTTTGGCGTCATCAGCAAAGAAGCTCATGTAACAGTTCACGCCCTCGTCCATATCATTCATATAGATAGCAAACATTATTGGAGCCAGTACAGATCCTTGCGGTACTCCACTGATCACCTCTTTCCAATCTGAATATCTTTCTCTGAGTACTACTCTCATCTTTCTTCCAGTCAGGAAGTCCTCCATCCATTTTAGTAGGTTCCCTTGTATTCCTCCTATGTGTTCCAGTTTTTTTTAGTAGTTTTCTGTGTGGTACTTTGTCAAATGCTTTTTGCAAGTCTAGGAATGCACAATCAGCCCATCCGTCTCTTTCTTGCACTATGTCTATTAGTCTTGAGTAGAAGCATATCAAGTTTGTGGTGCATGATCTACCTTGTCTGAACCCGAATTGTCTTGGGTTTAATATGTTGTTATCTTCCAGGTGTTTTACCCATCTATTCTTGATGATTTTCTCACAAATTTTGGCTATAGTGCTTGTTAGTGATACTGGTCTATAGTTGGTGGGTTCTTCCATGTTTCCTCCTTTATATATTGGTACAATGTTAGCATTTTTCCAGTCATTAGGTATCTTTCCTTCCTTGAGTAAGCTATTTATTATGATGTGTATTTTGTCCGTTAGCTCTTCTTTGCATTCTTTTAGAATCCAATTTGCAAATCCATCCGGGCCATGTGATTTTCTGACGTCCAGTTTTGATAGATGTTCTGATATTTCTTTTTGTGATGTTGTAAATTCACTCATGTGGGGAGAATGTTTGTTATTATCTACGTCCCAATTTTGTATTTTCTCTCTGGTGAAGACAGATTTAAAGTGGTTGTTCATGATTTCGGCCATCTCTAATTCTTCTGTGTATTCTATATTTCGTTGGCGTAGTTTCACTAGTTCCTGTTTGGTTTTAAGTTTACCATTTACATACCGGTAGAATAGCTTGGGCTGATCTTTGCATTTATCTATATCCTTCTCATGGTTCCTTTTCTCCTCTCTTCTCACATTAACATACTCATTTCTATAGTTTATATAAATTTGCCATTTGCTTTGTTTTTTGTCTTTTCTCCACCTTTTCCAAGTTTTGTCCCTTCTGTCTTTTGCCTCACTGCATCTTTTGTTGAACCAAGATTTAATGTACTCTCTCTCTCGCTTTTGTCTTGGTACATGCCTGTTTACCCCTTCATTGTAATTAGCCAACATTTCTCTTCCACTGTTGTCTCTTCCATATAGAATTTTTCCCAGTTTGCATTCTGGAAGAACGTCTTTAGTTTTGCAAAGTCTGTTTTGTTGTACATCAATCTTCCTTTCCTATGCTTTTCGCTCCTCTTCATCTCTATTTCTTCCTTTAGTACAGTTTCGATGAGTACATGGTCACTCTTTCCAATTGGTGTCTTGTAGTGGACTTTGTCCACTATTTCAGGTTCCGTTGTAAATATTAAATCTAGTTTTGATGGCTCTTCATTGTTTCTGTACCTTGTGTTTTCACTGACCCACTGGGTCATTGTGTACTCCATGGTCATGTCTAGCAGTACATTGCCCCACACGTCATCTCCTCGTACTGTCATGTTATCCCAACAAATTTCTTTGCAATTGAAGTCTCCCATAATTACTAGGTTACCCTTACTCATTAGTATCTCATTTAGTGATTTTCTTGTATCTTCTAGCATTTTTGTGTGTTCGTTTTCTTTCCAAGCATTCGTTCTTGGGGGCACATAGGTCACCACAAACTTTCTACTTTTCATATTCTTGCCTTCGACTTTTATCATGATCAGTTCAACATTACCTTTGCCCTCTGCAATTTTTGTCACGTTTAGGTCTTTCTTGGCCAAGAGCATGATTCCCCCTCCCTGCTTTTTGTCCCTGTTTCTTATCCAGTAATTGTATAGCCCTTGTCCAATATCAATAGATGGTATTTCTCCTCTTAGTTTAGTCTCTACAATTCCCATTATGTCTGGTTTTTCTTCTAACAGATAATCATTGAGTTCGTTCAGACCTGAAATTAATCCGTCAATGTTAGTGTAGGCCACTTTTAATTTTCTTCCTTCTCCATTATCTTTTCTGTCCTTGGTTTTTTCGTTTTGATGTGCCACTGTTTCAATCTCATGTCGATTACTCTCCAATGGAATTCTTTGCATTCTGTCTCCGTTCTCAACAAGTTTTTTTCCTTTGCTTCTTTTCTTAGTGACTTTTCTTTTTCTAATTCCTCAGTACTCATTTCTTTTTTTATCCATATCTTATTGTACTTTTCACTCTTTGCCAAATTGCCTACTTTTTCAAAGATGTCTTCTACTACCATCTGTGACCTTAATTTTATCTTTAGAGGTCGATTTCTATCTTTAGAGTAGCGACCGATTCTGTGTGTGTGTGTGTGTGTGTGTGTGTGCGCGCGCGCGCTTGTGTGTGAGTGAGTGAGTGAGGAAGAGGGGCCCAACTTCAGTTGCCAAAGCGCAGTGAAGGGTAATTTTGAGGAACGTAAATCAGATCTGTCGAGGGAATGGCGTCCGGTACTGATTGGCCTTCTCGGAATAAACAAAAGCGGGGAACCCCCACCAGGAATAATAATAAGAACGATAATAATAATAATAATAATAATAATAATAATAATAATAATAATAATAATAATAATAATAATAATAATGATAATAATAATAATAATAATAATAATAATAATAATAATAGTAATAATAATAATAATAATAATAATAATAATAATAATTAATGATAATAATAATAGTAATAATAATGATAATAATAATAATAATAATAATTAATAATAATAATAATAATAATAATAATAATAATAATAATAATAATAATAATAATAATAATAATAATAATAATAATAATAATAATAATAATAATAATAGTCTCTGACTTCATAGTTGACCATCACATGATACCAGCGCTTCTAGCCTTAGGGGACAATATCGCACCGAAGAAGTTGAGACGTAGAGGTGGTAAAGGAGATTTAAGGAAGGCAGCGGAACGGAGGGATGGGAATAGTGGAGAGTGATCATTCATTTTTCAACCGGAGACCAGTCTTCAGTTTTTACCCACTGACCTCTTCCTTACCTCAGGGATGCTACGGAGATGAGTAGAATAGCCTGACGACAGCCAGAATAAATTGAAGTGGCACTCGATGCGGAAGGAGGGCATCGAGAGTGAGGGGGCCACAAGAATAAATGAAAAAGTGCCAACAGTAATAGGGAATTCGATGTATTGAGAATCCGGCATCATGTCATCTATGTCCCTTTGCATAAACGCATTATATTGTAAGTTCGGAGAATAATTCAATTGTAAGTGAAATTTGAGGAGAGTATCAGCTGGGATTTGTGGAATCTCATTGTAATGAAGGTTTGATGCAGAAATTATATAGGATGTCGGGATATTGCTCAGTTTACTACAATGGGGATCTTAATGAAGGGAGATTACGTCAGGAGGTGCTTATGTATCCGGAGTAGTCTCCTTAACCCTTTATGATTGGGCAGCTAAGGCCAACGGCACAGGAAATCCTCCGCAGGGAGAGCGGAGATACAGAGACTACTCCTCTAAAGATGGGCACTTCCCTTGTCGTTCTCGTACAGAGGCTCTCTGTCTCTTCATGTCTCATCGATTCTCCACAGTGATGTCCAAGTCTGTTGAGGACCCCCCGGGCCTCTTCGTGGGATCTCTCGTTCATTTGAGCTTCTATGAAGCAATGACATGTCACCTTGTGACAAGGAAGGACCTCATCCCTCCTCGTCACAATATCACACATGCTACAAGACTGCCTAATTTACACAACACCGCTCAGTAACTACCTAATCAGCCATCTTCCCCCATGAAACAACACTGACCCTATACCAAGTCCCGGGCAACAAAATACCAGTACCTCTATTATGTCTTCACATATTCCCACAGAAAACAGGATTATTAATCAAACTATAAATATCTTTGACTATAAACAAGATAACGCACGATAGCAGTGTGAGATTGTCCATAGGGATAGAAGCGCTGGTAAACTTCAGCCCGTAACAATAGCAGTAGTGACTTGTGTGTATGATACTTAGCATATGTTATGGTCCTGAAAGCAAAGAGGTTTTGCGCTGCCGAGGAAGAAGCTCGCTTTCGCTCTAAGCAGCTGTCCCGTGGGCACATCGTTCGAGGGATTATTGTTTGTAATGAATGAGAGTAACTATGAATTGGCTTATTTTGCAGTAGATATTCCACGTGTAATTCTTTTCAGTGCTGATAAGAATATTAGAACAATGTCGTTGTCCTGCCGTAGCTAGTTTTTTGTTTTATCTATTAGTTTAATTTTGGGGCCTCTGTTTTCGGCCTTATCTTTGTAACGCAAGAATTTATGATTTTATTTTTATTTATTTATTGATTTATTTATTTATCTATTATTATTTTTTTGAGCGGTGGAATCTGGGCAAGCAACACACCGTTGTAATAACGTCATTGATAATCCGGATAGAAGAAAAATAGACAATCCTAATGGGAGGACTTCAACACAAATGACTTGTTCGTAATTTTGCTAAGAATGACCAGTTAAAGGTAGCCCGTTTGGTTGTGAATGGTATTTGATAGAGACTTTTGTCAAACGAAACTTCCCTTTTTGAGAAACTCGCTCGTCTCACCTTGCCTTTGTCGTCCACTCCGTCATAGTGGAGCGAATATGGGCTCTCTTGGGGAAGGAAGAGGGGCGGCGTGGCGCGCGCCATATAGATAGGCATCGAGAGCGGAAGACCGAGCCGATGAACTGCGTTTAAGACTATCTCGCCGTGGTCATTTCCTTCGTATCTTTCAGGTCCCATCATCGACAGCATGGCTGAAATAAGAGGGCGATGTTGTCATCAGTAGAAGAGATAGGGAGAGTGATTGGTGTTTGGGGAAGGGTGATTAGGAGGGTGTGATTGGGGTGGGGAGGGGGGGGGGGTCGGGAGCGCCATTGTCGGACGATCTTGAGATTCTGCGTGTAGGAGGCCACCACTCAGTCAAAACGTCTCTTTAATTCCGTCCTCTTTACTCCTTACCGAACGAGTGCCACATGGTAGTTAGAATGAAAAGATAACAGCCAGCTCTTCCTCCTCCTCCTCCATATTGTCAACTTCTTCATCTTCCTCCTCCTCCTCATCTACTTCTTCCTCCTTCTCCTCCTTATCTACTTCTCCTCCTTATCTACTTCTTTCTCCTTCCCCTCCTTATCTACTTCTTCCTCCTTCTCCTCCTTATCTACTTCTCCTCCTTATCTACTTCTTCCTCCTTCTTCAATTTTGGTCCCCATACTACCAGAAAGATATAAGTAAACTACAAAGAGTGCAACGGAGAATGACTAAAATGATACCAAGGCTGAGAAATCTGCCGTATGAAGAAAGACTTAAAAGTCTAAATTTATTCTTACTTTCAAAAAGGAGAATGCGAGATTTAATCAAGGTTTTTAAAATGTTCGAAGGGTTAGACAACATCAATGTCAAAGATTACTTCTTATTAGACCAAATACAAGAAGACGTCGCGATTTTAAAGTAATTGGTAAAATATTTTCTTCGAATGAAAGTAAGCACTTCTTCTTTAACCGGGTTGTTAATGTGTGGAATTCGTTACCTTTCACTGTCGTTGAAAGTAACACAATAACAACATTTATAAATAGCCTAGATGAACATTTGGACTTTAATCCGTAAATAAAATATTATCCCTTGCAATAAAAGATCTGACTGCCCGGCATTTAATTGAAATTGGATAAGATAGTGGTAGCAGTAGTGTTAGTTCATATTCTATCTCTTAGTTGCCCTGTTTTCTTAACTGTAGCTTAGTAAACACAAACAGCCTCGTTAGGGCCAGCAGGCCTGCTGTTGTTTGTTCTTCTTTTGTGTTCCTCCTCCTCCTTTTCATCTTCTTCCTTCTCTTCTTCCTCATCCTCATCGTCATCTTCTTCCTTCTCCCTTTCCTCTTCTTCCTAATTTCCTCCTTTTCTTCCTTCTCCACCTCTTCTTCATTTTCTTCATCCTCTTCATCATTTTCCTCTTTCTCCTCCTTTTCCTCTTCTTTCTTCTCCTCCTTTTCTTCCATCTTCTCCATCTATTCCTCATCCTATTCATCATTTTCCTCTTCCTCCTTTTCATCTTCTTTCTCCTTCTCCTCCTCTTCTTCCCCCTTTTCTTTCTCTTTCCATTCTTCCTCTTCGTTCTCCTATTTCTCTTCCTTCTCTTCCACTTCCTCTCCCATTGCCTCCTTTTCCCCTTCCTCCTGCTCTTTCATGCCCTCTTCCTCCTCTTCCTATTTCTCTTTTCCCTCCTCTTTCCTGTTCTTCATCTTCTTCCTCTTCTATATACTCTTCCACTTTCTCTTCCTTCTCCTTCTCCTCCTTGTCTTATTCCTCCTAATCCTCATCTTCCTTTGCTTCCTCTTCCATTTTCTCCTCCTCGTCCTATTCCTACTTCTCTTCCTCCTCCTCCTTGTTTTATTCTTCCTCCTTCTCATCTCCTATTGCCTCCTTTTTCTTTATCTTCTCTTCCTCCACATCTACTTCCTTTTTCTCTTCCTCCTTCAAATCGTCCTCCGGTTTTGATTATGATATGAATGACGAAAACTTCCTTTTTTGGTTATTTTTCTCGCCCGATAATTTTTGCTAAATTCGTTTCACTTCGTAAGAAAAGGTGGAGGGGAGGGGATAGTACCAGAAATACTTCTGATGATAATAAAGAAACATATTCTATGTTGTTTTATTTCTAATTTATTCATTTATGTATTTATTTATTTATTTGACTATGAGTGACTTATGTAAAGTTTAAGGGTGGAATATGTTCGTCGTTCAGAAGATAAAAATAGGTCTCCACCTGATGAAGTCCCTGATGGTGGAGTCTTTGTAGCATTGAGGGCACATACTCGTTCCGATAGAGCACGTAACTAGTTTTAATACAATTGTGTACACAAACCCAACCATATCACGTGAAAATATACATAGAGCACAAAACGTTGTGGATACAGAGAAAACAATCCACTGTGTTTCATTGTAACTTTGGCAGAAGATTTTCAGAGCAAAATTCTCCAGATCAAATAAGTAGAGGATATCAATATTACACAAATGAATATAGAATAATAACAGCATATTACATATGACATGAAATATTTTGATATATTCCCAAGTATAGGAGATGAGTGTGCTTTGGTATGCAACACGTAAGAACAGGTGGGCGAAACGAAGTCTTGAGTATGGTGTAGACTAGTCTTGATACCGGTTGCTGAGGTCGCACCAACGGTCTCGGAGGATTAATAGGTAGTTTGAAGTGAAGATTATGGACGATAACATCTGGTAGGGGAATCTTCTGGTAGTTCTGGTAAGTGAAGCTTCTGGTAGTTGAGAACAAGTAAGATAGTGGTTGATGTTTCGTAAATTGAGAAAATAACCCAGGAGAGAGAGTGTCGAGTCACTCGTAGTCCTGCAGCAATCTGGAGAATGTCCGATACAATTCGATAAAACGCGAAGGCTTTGCACTTCCCTCGGAGACGGTCAGTGTTATAATACAAAGGACTTGTTTAGTGGATTTATCGTCATCGAGTAAGGTAGAAGGATTTCTATGTAGATTCAGATTAACCCTGGGCGTCTGCTTCTTTTTTTGACTTCTCGGTTCTTTTCTCGTTCCGGAGCTGTCTCTTTGCTTCTCTCTCTCTATCTGGTCTCTGTCTGGGTCCCTCTCTGCTTGGCCTTTTATAGCCCCGGGAATGGGAGCTTACGCTTCTGAGTAAAGCAAAACGTGCGTAAAACTGCAATTTAAAGATCTTTAGCCAATAAGAAAGCAGGGTGATCTTTTCCCGGCAAATTATGATACGTTTCTGAGCTTGGCATTATCTAATAATACGTAATGGGGCGCGCTACAACAGACTGGTATTGCGCAATGCATTATATATATATATATATATATATATATATATATATATATATATATATATACATATGCAGGAAGACCACTAAAAACAACATATGATCCACAGATTTTGCTGGTAACCACTAAGGAAATCGGAAGAAATCAGTAATTCCCAAGCGCTTTCGTGTAATTCACATCTTCAGGAGAACACAGAAAAATTTTGTGTTACAAAGAGGTTTGAAAATAACAAGATTATACACTAGGAAAGGAACTGGCATAGTACGAGATGTCACAAGATTATACACTAGGAAAGGAACTGGCATAGTACAAGATGACACAAGATTATACACTAGGAAAGGAACTGGCAAAATACAAAAAGTCACAAATGAAAAAGAATAAATCTTAGTACACAAAGTCATCAATGAAAAAGAAATCTAGAGAACAGCACAATTCACCAAATTAATTTTGGTCACTTACAACCTGATTACAAATTTTGTTAATGATAAATTTATCTAATTTATAAATGCCATTACTGATATTAAGATTAGAACCTTCAGAATTTTTTTTATAATACTACTTTCTATTATGTTTCTATTGACAAATGAATTACAAGAAATAATAACGTAAGTATTAGTCCAATTAATACAATGATTGAAATTTTTCATGTGAACAAATAGAGCATTGGATTCTTGTGCTGTTTTAACACTATATTTATGTTGCTTAATTCTAGTTGATAGTTCTTTGTCCGTTTGTCCAATGTAATACTTTTCACAATCTCTGCAAGGGATTTTGTATATGCAACCATCAGAATCAGCGGGAGAATTATTAATTATTAATTTCTTAAAAGTACATGGCTACTTTAACATTCCATGTTTTAAGTAGATGAGGAACTTGAGAAAGGTTGTTACTGTAAGGTAATACTAAAAGGTTCTTAATGTCAAAAGGGGGAGGGGATTGATTCCTATGAAAAGTTTTTTTCGCCAAAGAGAGAGCGTTATCTAAAAATGTTCTAGGATACTTTAATCCTAAATCTAGGTTAACAATAGACTCAAATTCTTCATCAATGAATTCCGGGCTGCATATCCGCAAGGCACGTAAGAATATGGAAGAAAATACAGATTTTTTTTTTTACTTTATCTTGGTGTGCAGAGTAATAATGAATATAAGAAAATATATTTGTTGGTTTTCTATAGATATTAAATTTAAAGCCATTACCTTTTCTGTGGATGAGGTAATCTAAAAAGGGCAATTTGTTGTTATTTTCTAATTCTACAGTAAAATTAATGGAGGGAACCAAATTATTCAGAGATTGTAGAAAAGTATCCAGATCTTCAGTACATGGCCACAGGCAAAGAACATCATCTACATATCTATACCATATCGCATTAGTAGGCAAAACTTCACACAATAGTTCTTTTTCAAAAAATTCCATGTAGATATTGCTTAAGACAGGCGAGAAGGGATTCCCCATAGCCATTCCAAATTTCTGGGAATAAAAATTATCATTAAATTCAAATTTACAATTTTTTACTTATAATTTGATGAGTTCAATTACAGTATTAGAAGGCAAAGGACCCAAATGATCAGTGAGAAAAACAATTAAATCATCTACTGGAATTTTTGTGAATAAACTAGTAATATCAAAACTCATTAACCTAAAACTATAATTTATATTTAAACTATTCAGTTTTTGAACTAAGTCTACATTATTTTTATGGATGAATTAGAAATTGTGCCAGGTAAAGGACTGAGTAAGGACACTAACCATTTGGATGAATTATATGAAATGGATTTAACAGAGTTAATAATTGGTCTTATAGGATTATTCGGTTTGTGTGTTTTTACTAATCCATACATATAGGGAAGAGAAGGAGTGATGGTAGAAAAACGTTTGAGAAGTTCATCTTCCCCTTTTAACAAAGTTTTCATTTTTTTGTTATATTCACTGTTCACCTTATTACGTGGGTTGGTCTTAAGTTGGCCATATGTAATGTCATCGGCCAAAAGATCATCCATTTTAGACAGGTAGTCATCCCTGTTTAAAATGACCACCGCATTTGCCTTATCTGCTCTAGTGATATGTGAATATTTGCCCTTTTGAGAGCTTCTAAAGCCTTGATAAATCTATTTGGGCAATTGGGTAATCGTGGGTTACTCAAAGAAGCATAAATAATGCCCTTACAAATGTTCACTTCTTCGGATGATAAATCACTGTACCTTTCAAAATTAGAAAAAGATTTAGCAATTTCTACATAATCTAACTCCTTGTTGGAATAAGCAAACTTTAACCCATAACAAAGTGCACAAGAGGCATCATCACTAAGTTGTTTATCTGATAAGTTCACTTCAAAATTCGAATTTGCATCCTTTGTCCAATCACTGTTCCTTATCAATAATTTCAACTTACGTTTCAATTTGTTTTGTAAAACCGGACGAGATTTTCTTAGCCGGTCGTAACAAAAATCCAATAACTTATTCTTCCATTCACCCGGAATAGAATTATGAAATGAAAATTTTGCTTGTTTGGCAATACGGAATGCTTCTTTCACTTCAACTTTCTCAACTTCTATATGTTTAACCAAAATGATATGTTGGAAGTTATCAAACGGACGATCCGACATATTCAAAGGACGTTGAGGAAGGATCGACTTAGTTCATTAAGACAATCTTGAAGAAATTTCAGTCGTAACTTTTCTTTGTTTGCTTTGATCAGAGAAGAAGATAATCTTGTCACAAAAGGAGACAGTCCAGGGTAAACAGACTAGAAGTACTGGAAGTGTCGCGTGGAATGGCTATGGGGATTCCCCTCTCGCCTTTAGAGTCCGTCAACAACAAATTTAGATCAAAATTAAAACAGCTTTTAAAAGGTCATGACCACTTTATTAAAGAGTTTTCATCCACCTCACCTTCTCTGCCATACATGTATGGATTAATCAAAACTCACAAACCTAATAATCCAGTGAGACCTATTACTTGTTCCATAGGATCTGCCAGTTATAAGTTATCTAAGTGGCTAGTGTCTATTTTAAGTCCTCTTGTAGGCTCCATCTCTAGTAGCCACATTAAGAACAATGTAGATTTAGTTGATAAGCTTAACAACCTAAATTTGAATTACCATTTTAAGTTAATAAGTTATGATGTTACCTCGTTATTTACTCGTGTACCGGTTTTTTATTTATTGTTGTATCTTGAAGAAGAATTGAAGAAACATGAGTTGCCACTGCCTACCACCACTATCATTGAATTAATTAAATTATGCATTGTTGACTCACATTTTGTATTTGACGGTAATTTTTTCCAGCAAAAGTTTGGTATGGCTATGGGTAACCCACTTTCTCCAGTTCTTAGCAATCTTTACATGGAATTTTTTGAAACTAAATTATTACCTAAGATTCTCCCCCATTTTGTCACATGGTACAGATACATTGATGATATCTTATGTATTTGGCCTGCAAATGATGATCCTACTTTGTTCTTAACTAAACTCAATGCCTTGGTCCCTTCCATTAAATTTACCATGGAAATAGAAGAAAATAATCATTTACCTTTCCTTGATGTAATGATTTACAGAAAGGAAAGGTCCTTCAAATTTGATGTCTATAGAAAACCCACCAATGTCCTTTCATACGTACTTTTTTATTCGTCTCATCATTGCAGGACAAAGATGTCAGTGTTGTCATCAATGTTTCTGAGAGCCCATAGAATTTGCAGTCCGGAGTTTTTGGATGATGAACTCTTAAGAATATCTAACATAGCTTCAAAATTAAAATATCCTAAGCACCTCGTGGAGATTTCTTATAAATCGGCAAAGAAATCTTTCTACGAGGAAAAAGCTAGTAAAACTTTTATTGTAAAGAACCTACTTGTACTGCCTTTCAACGAGAATTTCGTCAAACTACCTCATATTCTTAAGACTTTCAACATTCAAGTGGCATTTAAGAACTCCAATACAGTTAGAAGTCTTTTAATTAAAAACTCTCCATATAAGGAAGAAGGATGTATATATTCAATTCCATGTAAAAATTGCGACAAATGCTATATTGGTCAGACTGGAAAAGAATTAAAAGTAAGGTTAAAACAACATCAGTATAGCGTCAAGAGTGGGCAAATTTCTAATGCCTTATTTATTCACCTAAGGGATTTTAATCATTGTATAAATTGGGAGGGTGCTAAAGAAATTGTTAAAGATAAGTCATATTTGACGAGAAATATAATAGAATCCAGTCTGATCAAAGATACATTTGTCAATAACTTAAATTTAAGTCATGGTATGTATAAATTAGACAATTTTATTGTGAAAAAAGTAGTAGCCCAAACGTCCGCTGCCGCGAACGGGTCAGGTTGACATTAGATCCTCGCAACCTCTCCTGGTTCCCTCCCTGACCTCATACTCTTTGTATATATTCTTGTGTACTTTTTTCTTTTCTATGTACCCTGAGGATGTCTGAATAGACGAAAGCGCTTGGTCATCAGTTTTTCTTTTTCCTTGGTGGTTTTTCCGCATATTTAGAATCACGAGTTTATGTGATTTCTCATGCATATATATATTATACATTATAATTTTATAACAAATATTCACGCAAGGCGCGTCTTACATTACAAACAGGAGACTATTCAGACAAGGGAATCGACAAGGACGTTATCTGATCCTTTTACATGGTGTATGTGGAGATTGTAGGATTGTAACAGGAGACTACATCTATTGAGTCTTTGGCTAGATTTAGAAACGGAGAGCTTACTTAAGAAAACTAAAGGGTTGTGGTCAGCACGTAAATGAATGGGTAAAGATGGATGTAAATATGGTTCAAATTGCTGTAATGCTGTCACAACTGCCAAACATTCTTTTTTTTATTGTGGCACAGTTACGTTGACTGGGGTTCAGTTTACTGAAATAAGATGTAGCATGCAATACTCCATTGGTTTCTTGCATTAACGTTGCTCCTAAAGCAACATCATTTGCGTCTGTGAACAAGTGGAAGGTTTTGGATGGATCTAGGATTTTCAGGATAAGGTCATTAATAGAAATAAATCTGTCAATGGCTCTGTAGTATCAGAGAAATTTGGGCATAATTTTCTATGATAACCTACCATTCCCAGGAATCGGCCTATTTCTCTTCTATTCGTGGGTGTAGAGAGGTCTCTGATAGCTTGAACTTCAGCTGCTAAGGGGAATATTTCGGAATTTCCTACTTTGAAATCTAAGTAGGATACCTGGGCATGTCCAAAATTACTTTTTTTGTTATTTTTGTCTAAATTGATGGTTCGGTTAGCCTTGTCGGCTGTCTCAAAGATCTCATGCAACAGATTTAGATGTTGTCCCAAGTGTCGCTAAATATCACCATGTCATCTAGATATTATTTAACTCCTCTCATGCCTGAAATAATCTTATTAACCATTCTTTGGAAGGTACCAGGAGCATTCCTTAAACCAAAGGGAAGAACTTTAAACTGAAGTAATCCATCTGGTGTTACAAAGGCTTTTTTGTCTTGAGCACCGGGATGTATTTGTATTTTAGTAAATATATGGTAGTGACAAATTTAGAAAAGCCAATACCATCTATTAGATCATCAATCCTAGGGAGTGGATAAGTGTATGTTCTTGTTACCTCATTCAACTTCCTCATGGTTTTGGCACTAGAAAACAGGGAGCAGCTTAAGGACTGGAGGATGGTTCTATTAGTCCTTGTAGTAGAAGAGACTCCACTTCACCTCTAAGGATACTCTTTTTCTCTGGATTTAACTTGTAAGGGGTTTTCTTAATAGCTATGGTAGAGGTTAATTCGATGTCATGTATTACATCTAATTTTTGACTCGGAACATCGGAAAATAATTATGAGTGATCCTTTCACCCCCCATCACTTTCAGTTCCCGTGTCTCTTCTTAATTACTGGTTTAATTCTGTTTACTGTTCCCATATATTGTTTTGTATTTTTTCTTTCACTTTCAATTTCTTTTCATCACTCTACTTAAGTTAGTATGTCTTTCACAAGTTCTTCCTGTAGATACAAGTAATATTTTTTGATGGAGCTAATTAAACGTATGTATAATTCTCTATTTCATATTATTATAAATCATTTTATATTATGATAATTTATTTCATATTATTGATAATCTATTTTATATCATATGATTTATTTTATATTATATAATTCATTTTATATTATTATAATTTATTTTATATTATTGATAATTTATTTTATATCATTATAATTTATTTTATATTATTATAATTTATTTCATATTATCATAGTTTATTTTATATCATTTGCTATAATCTATTTTATATTATTTATTTTTGTTTTGTTATCATTTGTCTGTTTGATTTTAATTTATTATTAGTTATATGTCAATTTATTATTATTTACTATTTACCTGTATGTTTATTATTTAACTATACCTATGCATTTATTTATGTTTTTATTTGTTATTTACAATATTATATTTTTTATTATTATTATGATTTTTTTTTTCGCATCCGACCTAGATATGGGGCAAAAGGTCTCCTGTCGGCATGCTCCGCCTTTGTAATCCTTTGTAATCCTTGGCTTGTCAATTTACACCAATGGACTCCCGCCTGGGATCCTCAACCTACTCACTAAGTCATTTCTGCCCCGACGCCACTACCTTAACCATCCAATGATCTTTACTTTTACAATAAGTGCCTCCCCCAAGGGCGTGACTTTTCTCCCGTGTACTAATAATTTTTTCTCCACTCTTCTCCAATCAGAAAGACTGTTACAACGTCTTAAGAAATACTGTTTGCACAAGCAATCTCGGCATCGAAGGGGAATGGCTTAGTTTAAATATTGTCACATTAGCATTAAGATATGTTCCCTATCGGTTGTTTATAAACTTCAGACATTGAGTGAGATTATGCAACTCCTTCGCGACTTATGTTTGGAAAACGTCCTACACATAAAATGAAATTCTCGCCACCTACCCCTCTATCTACCTTACTTGTATACATTTATCTGTCAACCTCTTACAAATCCCGAACTAATCTTACAATATCTTGCTCCTTATCATAACCTAACTGTTCAACCTTTTCTCTAAGTTCATCAAAGCTACTGATTTCTACAATGGTAGATCAGGATGTGACAAGTAGTATTCGTTGGTTTCTTTCTTGATTACATTAGCCAAGACGGCTTTGTTGGAATGAAATAATTTCAATGTGTTTATATGGCACTTACTAAATTTCTTTCACCTCTGGAGTTTCTATAGTATAATTCAAAGGGCTTCCTTTCTCTTTGATAGTGTATGATCCTTGAAACCTACTCGGAAGAGAATTTCGTGGTATAGGTAGATGTAGGCATACTTCATCACCTAGATGATTTTTTGTCTTTTTTTGTCTTTTAACAGTTTCTCTTCATCTTCTCTTGAGCCTGAGTCAAATTTTTCATGGCTAAGTTCCAAGGTGTCTTTAATCTTTCGAACATTCTCTCTACATGTACAATGGTTGAGACAAAGGAATCAAGAGTAATCCAACTATCTTTTAATACTTTAAGGGGTCATCTGACTTCATGACCAAAAATTAGTTCGGCTGAACTATAGCCTGTCCTATCTTGTTTGGAAGATCTGGCTGCAAATAGTAATAAAGGTAATCCTTCTTCCCAGTCAGGACCGTTTTCTAAAACATACATTCTGAACATAGTCTTTGGCGTGCCGTGGAATCGCTCTAATTCACCTTGTGATTGAGGGTGGTAAGGGGTAGAGATAGTATGATGCACTCCTAATCCTTTCAAGCTCTGTTCGAACTGGTTTGACATTAAGTTTGTGTCTTGGTAAGTTTGTGTCTCTTTGGAGAAACCCATCAAAGAAAAATACGTGATTGATTCCTTCAAAACAGTATGAGACCTAATGTTTCTCAGTGGAATTGCTTCGGAGAATCTGGTACTGAGACACAAGATTGTCATCAAGAACTTGTGTTCTTTCTTTGAAGGAGGTAACGGTCCTATGCAATCTATGATATTTTTGGAGAAGGGTTCTCCCATAGCAGGAATAGGTTGTAAGGGTGCTTTAGGAGCGGGTTGATTAGGTTTGCCTACTATCTGATACGTGTGACATTGCTTGCAGTAGCGTGATACATCTTTTCTAATCTGAAGCCAATGAAAATGTCTAGTGAAGTGTGCTAATGTTTTTCGGACTCCTTGTCTTGCCAAAGGAGTGTCATGGGCCAACTGCAGGACTTATGTCCTCATGCCTGTGGGAATGACAATTTGATGTCTGGCTTGCCAAATCTGGTGCAGCGGGACATTAGATGCTAACCATTTGCGCATTAAAATACCTTGTTCAAGGTAACAACATCGATATAATATCTCGGATTGTATTTTGGTCACACATTGATCTCAAAGGGGAGAAAGGGTTTCATTCTCCCTCTGGCCTTTAATGAATCCCTAGTCACATTAGAAAGGGAAGTATTTGGAGTGGAAGCAGCATTAAATTTTTTCCAGAAAGAGTGTACCAACACCAAAGGATTCTATGTCCTCGGCACGTGTACTATCTGTGTGTTGTCTTGTGAAATGTGAACGTTTTGTACAGCACTTCGTTTTCTGGCTTGAGACTTAGTAACAGCAAATACAGGATAAATGGATGGATCTTCCAGTAAAGTCTCATCAATAATGGTGTCATTAATGACAATAGGGGAATTTACCTTACTACCTGCTAGGTCATTTAACAATAGCAGTTGAATGCCGACCACTGGCATTTCATCAACTGCAGCTACAACTACATCTCCCTTGACTATGGCAATTTTTAAATATACTTTATGAAGTGGGAGTTTTCTAATTCCTGCTACGGTGTCTATAATGGCATGCTGATTCAAGTAAGACTCAGAGGGATTTGGTAATATGTCAGACAACACAAGAATTTGAATTGTCCCTGTATCGCTAAGGAGGGAAATATGTTTTGACTCACTAACACAGAAATTATATATAGGTCTTTTCATCACAAAAGGGGGAAATCGGGAGTCTAGTACAGTTTTCAGATCAGTTGGTTAATTGTGGAATAGGACAAGGGTTGAAGATTCCGTCTTAACCCATTCAACTCCGATGACAAGATGTCTTGTCATTTGGTCAAATAAAACAAAAAATCATAAAACACCAAAATGTTTGATCAAACACCAGAAAAATATGACGTCAGTCCTCGCTTCGCTGCGAGCGAAGCGAGGATTGACGTCATATTTTTCTGGTGTTTGATCAAACATTTTGGTGTTTTATGATTTTTTGTTTTATTTGACCAAATGACAAGACATCTTGTCATCGGAGTTGAATGGGTTAACTTGTGATGAGGAAGAGGGTTTGGACATATTTTGGGAGGACGATTTACTTTGTGAATTGGTCCTAGCTGGGCTACAGTAGCTAGGTGGACCGGGGGAATTATTTGCAACAAGCACTAGTTGAGAACGAGTTTGATTATTGGTAATTTTTCTACATTCAGATAAATTATATCCAAATTTGTGGAAATAACTGCAAGTCGAAGTAGGACTGCAGGAACAATATCTGTGATAGGTCGTTTGATAATACCTATCAACATGAAAATGTCCTTTACATTCTCAGATATTTAAAAGGAATGGGAGTGTTGTGTTGGCTCTGAGTTGTTAGGGTGTATTAAGTTTTGTTTGTTTCAGGTATCTTTTTTTGTGATGAATGAGTGTATATTCATCCACCAATTTGGCAGCTCTAGCTAGATCAGAAGGATTTCTTTCCTCAAGATAAATCCTTAAACTATTCTAGCCACACTGCTTCTTTTAACTTATCAAACGAGTTAGTGTTTGTGGCTTTTAGCCACCTATCTCCATACCTAGCCACCTGGGAACTAAATTCTGTGTATCTTGTCGAGACTTTTTGAAAAATCTAAATTTTAATCTATGAGACTCCGTAGTAAGTTCGTATGCTGTTAGAACCTGCACTTTTACGTTATCACATTCACTGTCTGCTTCGTTTAGAGATACACACACTTTTTTAGCTCTACCTACGAACTTTGGACGAGTAAACTCCAATAATTCCTATCTACTTCTAATTGGTTCAGAATTTTTTCTGTTTGCTCAAAGAAAACCTCTGGTTTATCTTTTGAAAATTTTGGTAGGAGACTAGTGTACTTAGAAACCTCGAAAAATTCCGCTTCCCTCTTAATGGTGGGCTTATTTTCAGCCTGGATGCAAGCTAATTCCACTTCTTTGTCAGCCCTAACTTTAAGTTTGTCAGCCTCAATTCTTTCCGTTTCGATTCGTGCCTAAATTTTGAATATATCCATTTCTGCCTCTATCTCTAATCTTCTTGATATGATCTGTGCATCTGTCTCTTGAAGAGCATGAATAATACCCACTCTTCAACTAAGTTTTAAATAAATCTTGAAAAAGATCTTTCTTTTTTCTCTTAGCATCTAACTCTAAAATTTGTTCTGTGGCAATGCTTATTAATCGAGCTTTTGTAGCTCCTTCTAACGTATCAATGGAGGGATTCTTCACAAACCTTTTTTGGAAAGATATTTTCCCACAAACATATAATTCCAACGAGCAGCTTAATCACTGCCTGAATTATTTTTCGTACTGGCAAGGTTTGCCAAATTTCTTGTCACGACTCACCTATGGGCCAGGCTAGTCGCGACACGAAAAGAAAAAAGTTAAGGCCGTGCGCAGTTCGAACGAATGGCAGAGTTCAGGCAGGATAATTAAACTCTTCGTTAAAATTAGATATTATTACACTAACAAAAATAACACACACAACATAAATGAATATAGAATAATAACAGCATGTTACATATGACATTGTTTTTTATTATATTACTAAGTGTAGGAGGTGAGTGTGCTTTGGTATGTTTCACCACCCCTAGTCACCACTGTCACCACCACTGTCGGTTCTCGATGTTTACACTTAAATTTGACTTGTAATATCACTCGTCTCAAGGCCCCTTGCCTTCGTTAAGTGAGTTTCCCTAAATATTCAAGTTCCTCTTAAGCAGTAGTCTCACTATTTTCTAGGCCCCGTGCCTATTCCTCTCGTCCTTTGGGTTAATAAAAGGGTGGTGAATTTTCTTTCTTCTTTCACTGTAATTTCACCTACTGGTTACACTCGGGATCTCTTTCTCTCGTCTCTACATCGTCTCTCCCTAGATCGTCTCTCTAGATCGTCTCTTGATCCTCTCTCTATATCTTCTGACGAGATCCCGTATCCTACGCTAAGCTACCTTCGTCTGACGTCACTAATTTTTCTAATCCAATCTCCGGTGACTTTTCAAATAAATGTCACTCCTTATGGGCGTGACTTTGAATTCATGCACCAATAGTTTTTTCCTCCTTCTCCACCTTGCACCAATCCGGAAAGCCATTCCAATGCCACTAGCAAAATTGTTTACCTCAGCATTAGTCAAACGAAGCTAACCTGCGCTTACAGAGTTTTGATTACAACATCGATTATAAAACAGTCACCACCGTCGGTGTGTTTACATAGACATAGCGTCACCTCAATGTTTTCAAAACAACAGGCGAGCAGGCAGGCTCATTTCCATTCGTACAACTACCGGCCTCTTACAGTATGCAACACGTAAGAACAGGTGGGCAAAACGAAGTCTTGATTATAGTGTAGACTAGTCTTGATATCGGTTGCTGATGCCGCACCAACGGTCTCGGGGGGACAAATAGGTAGTTTGAAGTAAAGATTATGGATGATAACATCTGGTAGGGGAATCTTCTGGTTGTTGGGAAGATATAAGATAGTGGATGATTCTTCGTAAATTGAGAAAATAACAGAGAGAGAGAGTGTCGAGTCACTCGTAGTCCAGCAGCAATATGAAGAATGTGCGATGCAATTCGGGAAAACACGAAGGCTTTGTACTTCGCTTGGAGACGGTCATTATTGTGATCCAAAGGACTTGTTTAGCAGATTTATCATAATCGATTAAGGTAGAAGAATTTCTATGTAGATTCAGATTAACCCTGTCCGTCAGCTTCTTTTCTTGACTTCTCGGTCCTTTTCTCGTTCCGGAGCTGTCTCTTTGCTTCTCTCTATCTGGTCTCTATCTGAGTCTCTCTCTGCTTATGATACGTTTCTGAGCTTGGCATTATCTGATAATTCGTAATGGGGCGCGCTCCAACAGACTGGTATTGTGTAATGTATAGTATTTAGAGAAATATATATACATTAAGGAATACATTTCAATTTTATAACATATATTCACGTAAGACGTGCCTTAAATTAGGAACAGGAGACTTTATTCACACAAGCGCGTGACACAGCACAGCCACAGGGTTCTATTCGCGCTAAAAACGTGACAATATATATATGTATATATATATATATATGTATATATATATATATATTTATATATATATATATATATATATATATATATATACATATATATATGTAAGCGGAGTAGGAAACACAGGAGTCTTAGTCTTGAGTTTATTCCTGACTTGTTTCGCAGGTATGCTTTTTCAAAGGAATGGGTTTACAAACAGGCTGTGGGCATTTTATACATGGGGTAGACCTCACTACCTCCCCGTGTTACCATAGTCATAGTTGGTGACAAATGTGGACATTATCAAACTGGGAGGGATCCACCATTCTAGCTAAAGGACTACACAAGAAACAACGTAAAATAATTGAATCACTTTACATTGCCAACCACAAAAACACAAACAAGAGAACTGGTGACTTAAAATGGACAAGATCTACCGCGACACTTCCCCTCCACTTCTGCCTACCCTTTCCAGCTTTCTTCCTTTTACTCTGACGTTCCTTCTTATACCATACTTTACTTCACATACTACCAATTTACATATCCTCCATTATTTCTACATTGTTCCTACACCACTTAAATATTATTCCCTTCTTTTTATCATGATTATTATTCTTTTAATATTATTTATTACTATTTATTTTCAACATTATTATTATTATATATGATGGGGGTTACTAGGCTAGATAGAGTGAGAAATGAGGAGGTGAGGAGGAGAACAGGGGTGGAAAGGGAGTTGGGAGATAGTGTTGATGAAAGAGTATTAGGATGGTTTGGACACATGGAAAGAATGAGTGAAGAAAGACTAGTAAAGGAGGTATGGAAGGCAGATGTGGAGGGAGTGAACATGAGGGGACGTCCTAGGATCAGATGGATGGATGGGGTGAAGGGGGCTTTGGGGAAGAGGGGAATGTCGGTTGAGGAAGGACGGGAGAGGACAGAAGACAGGGGTGAATGGAGAATGGTTGTATATGGAAGATGTTGTGTTGCATGAGGTGGAATGGACGGGGGGATGGGGGGTGAGGTAGTGTGTGTGAGCAAAATTTTGACGCAGCCCGAAGGGATTTCTCCCCGTCCTCTCCTTTATATGGGGGTACGGAGAGGGGGGGGTCGCCGATTTAATGAAGCGGCCTTGCTGTGGATGTGCTGTGTCTTGCGACACTGCTTCTGACCCAGGGCAGTGGACAGGGTGCAGGGATGACCCGTCATCAAGGAGGTGCTAAGATGGGAGGGAAGGTGGAGGGGTGTGGAGTGAATTCAGGGATGGAATGGGTGGGAATGCTTTTATGCCTTTCTCTTTTTGGCTACCTCCCTAGTAAGGGGGAAAAAGCCTTGGTATATGTATGTATGTATTATTATTATTATTATTATTATTAACATTACTATTATCATTATTATTTTCATTATATCTTTATATTTTTAATATTTAAATTTTCGTTATCATCATCCTTTTTATTCTTGTTACTATCATTGAATATTTAAATATTTGAATTTTCATTTTTATTAACTTTGTTATTATTATCATTATTATTGTTACAATTACTATTAATATTTTCTTTGTTATTAGTGTTGTCATCATATTTAATTGTTAAAATTTATCATTACTACATTAGACACAATGAATATGTAATGTCCACACTTGTCACCAACTATGGTAACACGGGGAGGTAGTGAGGTCTACCCCATGTATAAAATGCCCACAGCCTGTTTGTAAATCCATTCCTTTGAAAAAGTATACCTGTGAAACTAGTCAGGAATAAACTCAAGACTAAGACTCCTGTGTTTCCTACTCCGCTTACGTCAACGTGTCAGAATGTCTCAATATATATATATATATATATATATATATATGTATGTATATATATATATACATATATACATATATATATATGTATATATATATATGCATATATATATATGTGTGTGTGTGTGTGTGTGTGTGTGTGTGTGTGTGTGTACGTGTACACACACACGCACACACACACACACACACACACACACACACACACACACACACACACACACACACACACACACACACACACACACACACACACACACACACACACACACACACACACACATATGTATATATATATATGTATCATTGAAATTTGCAGCAGCTTCTGCGTTCACGAGTTTTTTGCTAACATTCTCGACTTTTCTTATGCTGGCGCGCTGTGTCGTGCTAAGTGCTCTAATTACCTGGCCAAATAGCATTGGAGGCTTTGTCCAACTCGTGCGATGGTGAAGGGTAGTCCAACGTCTCTGTGTTGACGTGGTGGAGGCGGCGGGCGTCGTGGACGCTGGAGAATGCTTCGGAGGGGGACTTCCTTGTAGATGCTGGAGAATGTCTCAGAGGGGATTTCCCCGTCATAGGTACTGTAGGAATGCCTCGAAAGGGGGCTTCCTCGTCGTAGATGCTGGAGGATGCACAACGTAGAAGTAGGGCTCTTCGCTTCATAGTAGGATGGTGGACGATGAAGCAAATTGGGATTGCTTCGTAGTAATTGCTTCAGCGATGATCGAAACCGCTGTCGTTGAGTTGTTGGCTTCGGAGTGGCTTTTAGAGTGGGTGATGCAGCGAAGAGCATCGGTGTTTTGGCTCGTAAGTGGAAAGCTGGAAGATGCTTCGAAGGAATCAATGTTGAACTACTGCTTTGATGTCCACCGCTGCAGAATGTAGAGTGTAGATTCGTATCTCATCGCTGGCTGCCAGAATGTAGAGTGAAGGTTTCACTTCTACATTTAAGTGGCAAAGTAAAGTCTGGTATTGTTGTTTGTTTTAATGTGCCAGACACTTCACTGGCCAACAAATACAAGGTAAGCTCCGTTCAAAGCTCGGAGGGTTGCCAGAAACATTAGAATGTATATATTTACAGGGTTGCCAAAACATGGTATAAGTAGGGTGTTGCCATATTCGCAAATAGAACATATGAAAGGTTAGTCGCGTCGGATGGGCAACGCGACGAGAGGCGCCGGATTAGTTCGCTGGTTCTATTGTAACGAAGGCCGTGAGGTGTAAAAGTTCCAAGGTGTCTCGTCGACACCCTTTCGCTTCTTTGTTCAAGTAGAGGGCTTCAGGTGGTTTGACCCGAGATGTGCTGAACCTATTGTATGCTAGGGGCGTCGACTGCAAAAGTTGGTGACTTGGGTCACTTGGACATTCCCTGGAGAATTGGTTGAAGATGTTCGAGTTCACTCTGGTAGCATATGCTTGCGTGGGCACGTGTGTACACTAGGCATTGAAGGGAGATGACAGACACGCTGAATATCGAAGATGATAACAGTGGAACGTTAGGAAGAACTCAGCCAGTCGCTAAACACATTGCCGTGGGAAGAGCATTTACAGGTAACCCCTCTCTTTGGGATCTTGCCTTTTTCATACTGGTTTTCTTTATTTCTATTGTGTCTATATGGCCTCTAGAAAAGAATTAATCTAATATATAATTGCCCAAGTCATTGGGTTAAAGAAGGCAGAGCATGGAACTACAGAAATCAGTGAAATGTTGAAGGTAGCCA
>NC_134786.1:24074716-24092216 GCF_046742065.1 Oratosquilla oratoria | reverse complement strand
AGCGCACTCAGGTGGCCACCTCTCAGACTGCATACGCATCACCACCACCCCCTCGGTTGCACCCAAGAGCCGTCCCACCGCTGGAACCCTCAAACCTGCCTAACTCGCCGCAAGTAATTACCCTCCGCAAGGCCGTTGCCAACCTAACGGCACGTTGCACAGCAATTTACACCGCGCTTTGACGCAATTCAAAATCACATCGATAGCCTCGCCGCACAACAAGCCTCCACTGAGCGCACCCTAGCCACGCTTGTTGAATCCCACCAAGTCGTCATCACGACTGTCGTCACCTTCTCCGAGAAATTGGAGACCCTCACTAGCTGGTTCGAAAGGTTCAGTAACAAAATACCTATCAAGTCACAACGATACACTCCTCAGAGCGGTACCACCTCCACGTCATCATCTCCGCCAGCCACCTGTAAACCCAAAAGCAGATTTCGCTAACGAGATGAAATTTCACAAAATCACTTGGAATGCTTGTGGCATCAACAATTACCCGAAAATTACTTCCCTCAAGACCTATTTAGGCCGCCACCAACCACAAGTTATATTTATCCAAGAAGCTTTTGTTGTCCACCACGATCCTGGGACAGAGACACCCTTGCTCTCAAGCTACATCTTGTATGTCCATCATGTCAGAATTGGCCTTCCAAGTTACATTCACTCTTTCATCCCCCATCAACTCCTGCGCTGCTCTATCCATGATGACATGACATTTAAACTTTTTGAGATATTCATAAGCAATGGGAAGCTGAGACTCTACATTGTTTACTCTGCTCCAGGAAAAATCAATCTCGTTGCCCTCCCCCCACCCAAGTCTCACGGTGTGATCTACATGGGGGACTTCACCGCCCGGCACCCTGTCCTAGGAGGTGTCTCCCCCTCCTCGAACCGTAGTGGGCTACCTCTCCTCGAATACACCCGCCGCCACCGCCTCTCTCACTGGCCCACTGCGGGTGCCACACACACTAGAGGAGGCACGCTCGACCACATCATCACATCTGGTCTAGCAGCGACACACGTTCAGTGCTTTTCCATACAGTCTGTCTTCTCTGACCACATCGCATTTGGGATCCTGTACTCCCTACCAAGTGGGCCTTCTCTTCACACCCGCCTCCGCATTTTCATTCCTCCGAAGTACTCCCCCAACTACATCTCTTACATCTCCACTCTTCTACCAACATTTGATCCCTAGTCGCCTGAGAACCTGTACTCTTCCCTCGTTGCCTCAACACATGATTTTTACACTCGTTACGTCACAAAGCCACACATCAAAAGAAGCCGCGAGGTCCACGCTTGGACACTGGACCGATGCATCCTACAGCCGAAAAAGAAGGCTGAGAGAGGTGGTCTCGTCTCTCAAAGGCAACCAACACCTGCTAATCTCTAATACCAGACATCCAGAGATGACCTCGTTGCCCTACAGCAGTGTGCCCATAACGAGTCGTGGAAAAAAGATATCGACAACATCAACCACCAGACCAGCGTTGGCTCCATGTAGCACCTGATAAACAAAATCATTAAGAACAAACCAGTATTCTTCACCACAGCCCAGTCCAATATGCATAGGACTTGCTAAGTACTTGGTCTGAACAAGCACAGGTAAACAATCTTCCCGTCCCTATTCAAGAGGCTCTCTCCACCCGCAAGAATATCCGCACCCTGCGTCTAATGGCTGTAATATTACGGACGGATTAAGATGACGACATGCTCATCATTGAGGATAAACTTCGTCGTATTCTTGTCACAAGCAAAACAACAATTCCCGGGGATGATGGCATCACCTATCAAGTCCTCCACCTGCCCCTGAAAGTCCCTGGCAATCCCTTGCTGCAACTCTACAACCTTTTGTTTAGCAAGGGATATGTACCTTGTGCCTAGACATCTAGTACCATTGTGCCCATCCCCAAACCTTCCACAGACAAGTTCATGCCTATTGCACTCACTTTCTGTTTTTGTAAAGTCCTCGAACGTATATTCCCCACTCGACTACAGGATAAGCTATCACCGCAACTGTATGGTTTCTTACCACAGAGGAGCGCACACAACTGCCTGATGGACCTATATGCCCACCTCTCCCCTACCAGTGTGGTATCATTTCTTGATCTCAAGAGTGATTTCGTCGTAGCCAACAGGAAGATTTTTCTCGATCAGCTCGTAAAATTTGGCTTCTAAGGCAACCTCCTAAGGTAGATCCGTGGCTATCTCTCAAATAAGGCCTCATGTGTACTATTCCAGGGAACATGCAGTACCTCCAAGAAATTCGAACTTGGTATTCCACAGGGTGGGGTCTTAAGTCCCTTCCTCTTTAACGTCCTGATGCACCGCCTGCTATTCCTTCTCCCCAGCATTCTCGGCACAACTGTCACCTGCTACGCTGACGATATCTGTGTGCACTGCACCTCTGCTGCCGACCTACAGCGCCTCCTTCACTTCTTCTACGAGTCGACATCCGCCTGTGGCCTCATCTTTTCCCCAGAAAAGAGTCGATTATTCTCTCCTAGGGGCCCCGGAACACTGCCAATGTTCACTGCAGGACAAAGTGTCATCCCGGCCTGTGCACAGTATCTGTACCTGGGAGCACTAGTACGCATCACTCCAGCCCCTGCTCGGCAGCGTATACATCCCATCCTCCAAGATCTCCTCCACCGGCTGGAACGCTTTATCCCCTTTAAATGGCTCACCAACAATGCCGCTGGACTATCCATCCCATTGACAAGAGCCACCTATGTTGCCTCTAATCGGTCAGTCACAGACTATCTCCATGGTGCTTTAGAAATATTCCAGAACAGATTGATGTGATACATTCTTGGATGCCTCACCTCCATCAGAGTAGTAAACATGCAGACCCGAACTTAATCTTCCTCCAGTTATTGAAGAATACACGCTAACATTTTCAGCGTCAAGTGCCTCCACTCACCCCATTTGGCCCCGAACTATTCTCATGTCTTTAGAGCTTCATTTGATCCCGCTGCACCCCACCCTTCGCTGCGTTCCGGCGTCCGCACCCTCGTTAACACAGTGTGTTCCACCCTTCAGTTCCTTCACATCGAAGTCCCTATAACCGAGGTTGATCACGGACCGTCTCCATGGAAGATTCCACAGTCTCATGTCACCTTTACACCCACTTAAAAAATAGAGCCACCGCTCCTCCAGAAACAATTAGACCTGGAACACATCACCGCAGTGCCCTCCTTCATCCTTCCCGCGCACCAGCTCTACGTAGACGACTTATTCCAACCAGACTGTATCACGGGTTGCGCCGTCTACTCACCGGATGTGAAGCCACTTGAGGGAGGATGGGTTGGTGGCAGGTTACCAAACTCGTCCAGCTCTTCGTAGTGCGAACTACAGGCACTCCTGCTGGCTGTTAACCTACTCTGCCAGCTGCGACTGAAAGGTGTGGTAATATGTCAGCCCTACTAGCCATCTTTTCTTCACAACCCATGCACCGCCCCCTTATCCATCACATTTTACAATCGCTAGTCACAGTTCAAGAACGCTCTCTCGCCATAAGCTCTCTGTGGATTCCCTCCCACGTTGGAATCACTGCTAATGAAAAGGCAGATCTCCTCACCAAAAATGCCTGGAAACTGCCACTGCCCAACGATGCCACACCTTTCCCCCTCTGCTACAAGAATATCATACACTCTGCAGCTCTTCTAACCACCCTCCACCCCACGAATGCAGAGCGCGCACAAAGCGTATCAATGCAACACTACGACAACTTCCGTCTCTCTCTCTCTCCCGAATTATCACAAATACAGACTCCTCGTTCGCAGACACAATATTGTGACCGCTGTGGCAAGTCTCTGAGGCGGGGGACGTACCACACTACTCCACCTGGAAGCAGTGCGACCGTCCCAACGCCGACAGTCTCCTCCACTACTGCCTCGAATGTCACGCAGTAAGAGACCTATTGCCCCAAAGCCAAGACTTAATACACATGTGTTACTTTCTCTTAACTGACAATGATCTAGACACTGTCCTAATTCGACACCCACTCTTTGGCGGGTGCTAAAGCTTACCTCACCTTGATTACCAATGTATGAGTATTTCCCCTTACAGAATTTAATGGAACTGCCTAGTGTGGCCCATGTGGCTTCTTGCACTCTCCTTCTTTCTTATGTTCTTATTGCCGTACAGCTTCACTGTACGTAGTGACGTGACTTGCGCCTCACACATACTATGTATCTATGTAGAAATAGAGAGTACACACTGTACTAGATTTCTCGTTCTGAGCATGATAAATTTATATAAACAAAACAAAATCTCTTTCTCTCTCTCTCTTTCTCTCTCACCTTTCTTTCACTCTCACCTCTCTTTCTCTCTCACTTCTCTTTCTCTCTCACCTCTCTTTCTCTCTCACCTCTTTCTCTCTCTCTCTCTCTTTCTCTCCCTCCCTCTCTCCTCTCTCTCTCTCTCTCTCTCTCTCTCTCTCTCTCTCTCTCTCTCTCTCTCTCTCTCTCTCTCTCTCTCTCTCTCTCTCTCTCTCTCTCTCTCTCTCTCTCTCTCTCTCTCTCTCTCTCTCTCTCTCTCTCTCTCTCTCTCTCTCTCTCTCTCTCTCTCTCTCTCTCTCTCTCTCTTTCTCTGTCGGAAAGGTAGCGTAGCAAATAAAATATTTTGTTTAATTTTCTGTATATTTCCCAAATAACTTTTTCAAATACTTTAGAGAAAATATAAAGTAACACATTCTTAAACCACTCTCAGACACGTTCTTGTAGAAATATAACTTAGTCGCAGGTAACTTAGTTCACAAGTTCATGTGCAACAACACTCTATCTCTGACCTTCGCTTTCTGTTCCTCTTCCTGTCTGTACTACGATTAAGTAGACTCATTGAGTCACCCATTTCTATATGTTCTTTTATTATCTATACTTCCTAACTTTTTCCACGTAGAACTAGAATTTATTGGCAAGGTTGAATTGACGACTTGAATTCATTCCAATCTTCAGTTCCCACTACAATTACAGGGAATCCTTTTATTCCAACATATCTCTCTCTCTCTCTATCTCTCTCTCTCTCTCTCTCTCTCTCTCTCTCTCTCTCTCTCTCTCTCTCTCTCTATATATATATATATATATATATATATATTACTGTTGAATGCTAAAGCACATGTGGGATCAATGATTTATAGAGAACATTTCTCTAAATTTCTAAGTATCCTTTTCTCTTCATGGTTCAGACTCTGGAGGAAAGTACGAAAATCGTCAGAATGGTGCTCCATTTTATAACGACAGCTGTTTCAACCATTTCACATGGTCGTCTTCAGGGTAAAACTGAATACAAATGTGG
Source organism: Oratosquilla oratoria (assembly GCF_046742065.1). Classification (NCBI taxonomy): domain Eukaryota; kingdom Metazoa; phylum Arthropoda; class Malacostraca; order Stomatopoda; family Squillidae; genus Oratosquilla; species Oratosquilla oratoria. Next base: position 24,086,921 of record NC_134786.1, on the reverse strand, counting down.
AAGACATTGGAAGATAAAGGCACGTGGGCCGTACAAACAACAGAGAAGAAATAAAAATGGTGGAATATGATTGGTGGGAATATGCGGGTGGGCGGCGCCAGGAAGGGGACCCTAGTCCTACGACGGGCTTATGTCACGTCTTGTTGGGTTGTCACTTCCGGTGAGCAAATGTCTAGATGCACCCTCTCGCCTGGACCTACGGGGAGCTAATGGCACGTGTTGTCGGCTTGGAACTTTCAGTGGGCAAATGTCACGGTGTGCGGGTCTGTATCTCACATTTGTATTCAGTTTTACCCTGAAGACGACCATGTGAAATTGTTGAAACAGCTGTCGATATAAAATGGAGCACCATTCTGACGATTTTCGTACTTTCCTCCAGAGTTTGAACCATGAAGAGAAAAGGGTACTTAGAAAGTTAGAGAAATATTCTCTATAAATCATTGATGCCACATGTGCTTTAGCATTCAACAGTAATTGTTTAAGAGGAAGACTTTGCCCAAACTGTATATATATATATATATATATATATATATATATATATATATATATACATTATATAGTATATATATATATATATATATATATATATATATATATATATATACATTATATAGTATATATATATATATATGGGATTCGAACACTCACCTGAGCGGCTTGCGTCTTACAAGATGAAGACCGTACCATCACGCCATCTTCATCTTGTAAAACGCAAGCCGCTCAGGTGAGGTTCGAATCCCAGCAGATGAGTTTATTTCCAAATGTCATATATATATATATATATATATATATATATATATATATATATATATATATATATATATATATATGTTGGTACATTGTGACAAGTTGATGAAGGAAAAAAAAAAGAAGTCACGGGTCTAGTTCCGAGTTACTGAGTTTATTCCTGACCGGTTTCGCTCTATGCTTCTTCAGAGGAATGTGACTCTGGAGTGAAGCTGGCGGTATACATAGTCTGAGTAAGACCGCGTTCCCTCCTTGGAGGTGGGTTACGTTTGGTTGTACAATGGTTTTTAATACAATGAACAATAGTGATAATAAAGTATACAATAAATTGTTGTGATGTTATTACAAAACAGCTCCGGTGTGTGTGGAATGTTGATCGAGGGTGTAACATTGTAAGTGAAGTGAGTGGTGTAGAAATGTGTGAATCCTAAAAAGTGTCATATGATAACTTATAGTATTAAATAATATAATAATATAAAGATAAATATCCAGATAAATAAAATGAATGAAATAAAATGAAAATACAAATACAAATACAAATATAAATAAAAATAAAAATAAATAAAAATAAAAATAAGAATAAATATAAAAATAGATATAAATAAATAAACAAGTAAAAATGTGCTTATTTAAAGTGACATGACATCTCATCACATATCATTGTGTGACAGAATGTTATCAAAAAATATACATACATATATAACATTTTATTTCATTCATTTTATTTATCTGGATATTTATCTTTATATTATTATATTATTTAATACTATAAGTTATCATATGACACTTTTTAGGATTCACACATTTCTACACCACTCACTTCACTTACAATGTTACACCCTCGATCAACATTCCACACACACCGGAGCAGTTTTGTAATAACATCACAACAATTTATTGTATACTTTATTATCACTATTGTTCATTGTATTAAAAACCATTGTACAACCAAACGTAACCCACCTCCAAGGAGGGAACGCGGTCTTACTCAGACTATGTATACCGCCAGCTTCACTCCAGAGTCACATTCCTCTGAAGAAGCATAGAGCGAAACCGGTCAGGAATAAACTCAGTAACTCGGAACTAGACCCGTGACTTCTTTTTCCACCTTCATCAACATATATATATGTATATATATATATGTATACAGTATATGCTGTACACACACACACACACACACACACACACACACACACACACACACACACACACACACACACACACATATATATATATGTATATGTGTGTGTGTATATTAGATTTGGACATTTTTTCCTCTACTCACATGAGAACTGACGAGAATAACTGCTTGTGCTGTCTTCCTCCTCCTCCTCCTCCCTCTACTCCTCCTCCTCATCTTCATCGCCCCTTTTCTTACTCTTTATTCTACACTCACTCCTACTCCTTGCCTTTCTCCTATTCCTCATGGTCCTTCCTTCTACTCCTCTCTCTCTTCCGCATCTCGCTCTTCTTTCTTTTCCCCCTCCTAGCTGGTAACCTAGAAACAAACACTAATGCAACATAAAAAGTGTAAAAATATTCTCAGAAACAGATTAATTATCGTTGCTGCCCACTGTGGGGATGTGGGTTGAGGCATGAGTAACTAGTTGTTCTCTCCTCCACCCCTATCACCTTGGTTCAATCTTCAATGGCTGCTGGTGTCTGCCAGTTACCGAACACGTAGGGCAAAGGGGGGTGAAGGGAGGATTTCAGTTGCAACTGAGTGCCTCCTGGCGTGAGCTCCCCGTTCCCATTGTGAGAAGTTAGTAGAATGGCCGGCAGAGGCTCTCTTCGTTGTTCGTGTGCCGAACGGATTCCCTACAGCTATTATTCCAGAAGGTGGTCGAACCCGAGATTTCTTTGTCTGCACATTATTCTAGGATGCATGTGGACCGCCGCGTCAAGTTAAGTCGTTAAGCTAAGAAGTAGTGATTTTTAAACAGATTATCAATTACTTTCTCCATAAAGAAGAATCTTCAATCCATAAGTTCGTGACTCGAGTTTCTTAACGGAATTCCGAGGTCCCATGACTACCAGCAGCGATCTTTGGGCTTCTTCATCAACCTCTCTGGGAAAGCACGTTGGCCTTCGTGAGTTACCAGGTGACAAGAGGAGGAAAGAAAACCGTCGCCAATTGTCGGTTTATATGAAAAGAAGATCGATGGAAGTTGGAAAAGACTTAGACTATTTTTCCTCCAGCCTTCAATTAATCGGCCGTACCGCCAACCACCAGAACTCCCCCCCCCCGTAAAATCACTATTGCAAACTATTTTACCTTTTCAACAATTTACATAGAATGTCATTTGCTATGCTGTAAAAAAAAAAAAAACAAAAAAAAAAAAAAAAAAACATTCTCCGATGTATTAGATTCCTTCCCAAAAGCTGTGGGCTGCAAATTTGTTCCAATACTCTGCGGAAAAATAGCCCAGTGTGATAACCCCTTTTGGCCAGTCCCTGTCGTGATCTGACGTCCTATAGCTAAAAAGCGTGCGTGAGCGCGCGTATACGCTGGACATATAAGGGATTGAATATTTCATTCAATCATCTTGCAACAAATGATCGGCTCAGCTACCACTCACTGACCACAGTGAAGTTAATGCTCAAAGAAGATGAAAATAATACAAGAACTTTACAGATAAAGATAAATACGTATAGTTTTTGAGCAATGGTGGTGTCGAGAAATAAAATTTTTTGGAATAAGATTGACTTAATTTTAAGAACATGTGGAAATAGATATTATTTCCGTTCACCTAGGTAAAATGTAATCTTATGAAGTTGTGGCTCGACTGTGAAGGTTGTAACGTGGGAGAGGAATAGGAGGAAGCAGTGGAGAGGATTGGTGATGGTCCTCTATTGTAGGGGTAGTATAAACTGATAAAGGAGTCTTTCTGTCGAGGCCACGAGAACTTCTTTTGATATGATCTTTGTGTAATATGGTCTCTGTAAGCACGTGCAACCTGAGTGCTTTGATTTTATTTGGCTCGTGTCCAATGATATGATAGGGTCCAGAAAACTTAGCTGCCAGTAAAGTAGAAGAGTTAGAATCCTGGCGAGGGGTTGGAGTGGTTGAGCACTAAGAACTCTGTTGTATGAAGGTGGTGGAACAATTTGTACTAGCAGCTGGGGCATCTACGTGTGATGAAACGGAGGGATTACAAATATCTGACGGAGGGTCATGATCTGCCTTGCCTACTCGGCCAAGTGAATGTGATTAATCTTATGAGGAGTTACTGCTGGCGATGCAGGGAGGAAATGGTTTTCATAAATGATATAATTTTGAGCAGGGTAAATGACTATGTTATGCTGCTTCATCAATGTTAAACCTATGAGGACATCAGCAGGAAAGTGAGCGTCAGCTACGTAGGCGGTAACTGGAATGGATGGCACTCATCTCTGAAGCTTAAGTCTCGGGAGAATTTACCATATATTAGGAATGGTACACCATCTACATTGCAAAGGTTGACAAGGGGGGGGGGGTTGCAGTGCGGAATTTATGGAAACTGTGTTGACATTATATTAACTGGGGAACCTGTTTCGAGAAAGATTGTCATTCTGGTGTTGCTAGACGTAGCATTGAATGTTAAGAAATGGGAATATCCAGGGATTGTATAGGTAGGGTTGGTGAGGGAATTCCCGGGTATGGAGTAACTGTCTCTGTTGTGCACTTAATCTTGGTGTTCTGTAGTCATAAAGGAGATGTTTTTACGGGAATACCTTGTGAGAGAGTGATGTGGGGAGATTAGTCAGTATTGCCTCCGTGCTAACAGCACACGGCAACGATCGCTCGTGTGGAAACATGTAACATGATAATCGCAGTGTCGGTTTGGTTGTGAAGGCTATCTATGGTAACACGTGTTTGCAAGGTGTCCTGTACAAACAAGTTGTGTTCTTAATGAAGAGCGTTGGCGTGAGCGATGTCGAGTGTGAGATGTATGTCTTGGTCTCGTGTTATGTGGGAGGGACCGTGTGACCTGGGCTAATGTGTGGGTGGGTGCATTGGGTACTGACTGGCTCTGGATGTGGGTGATAGCTTTGTCCGCATCAGAGAATTTCCTCACGAATTCGACTAGTTTGGCTCGACTGCGATCAGTTAACTGAAATATTTAATAAATCGGTAGACACTGGTTTTGTGCCTACTGCTTGGGGGCAGGCAAAAGTTGTTCCTGTTTTTAAGAAGGGAGATAAATCGTCTATGTGCAACTACAGGCCAATCAGTTTGACATCGGTTATAGGTAAAATTATTGAATCAATAATAGTAAATAGACTCAGAGAACATATCGAAAGGCATAATTTAATTTGTGACACACAGCATAGTTTCTCCAAGGGTAAGTCATGTGTGACAAATCTTCTATCCTTTTACACTAAAGTATATAAGGCGTCAGATAACAATGATAATTACGATGTTATTTACCTTGACTTTAGCAAAGCGTTCGACAAGGTGCCACACCAGAGACTAATAAATAGAATCAAAGCCCATGGCATAGGAGGAAAGGTGTTAGAATTGATTAGAGCTTGGATCAGTAACAGAAAAGAGCGGGTCACCATAAATGGAGTAAAACCCAGGTGGGGCAATGTTACTAGTGGGGTTCCCAAGGGCTCGATTTTGGGTCCCTTGTTGTTCATTATGTACATAAACGACTTAGGCGATGGGGTAAATAGTGACGTTAGTAAATTTGCGGACAACACTAAAATAGGACGCCTAATTAGTGTCAGGAGACGACGTAGAGATTCTGTAGGATGATCTTAACAAAATGTTCACATGGTCGGTGAAATGGCAAATGAACTTCAATATCTCTAAGTGTAGCGTGTTAAAAGTAGGGCTACACAACCCCGAAAATATATACAGCTTAGATAACACGCTTTTAGAGAAAACTGAGTGCAAGAAAGACTTGGGAGTTCTGGTGAGTCCGGACCTTAAATCCAGGAAACAGTGCATTAGCGTCAGGAATAAAACTAACAGAGCATTAGGTTTCATTGCTAGGACGGTAACAAATAGAAGTGCAGAGGTAATTATCAAACTATCAAACTCTATCTAGCGATAGTTAGGCCCATCCTTGACTATGCGGTACAGTTTTGGTCTCCGTCTTATAGAATGGAAATCAATTCACTAGAATCAGTACAGAGAAGAATGACCAAAATGATACAGTCTCAGAACTTTGCCTTACGAAGAGAGGCTTAGGCACCTTAACTTACACTCTCTGGAAAGACGCAGAGTGCGGGGTGATCTAATAGAGGTGTTCAAGTGATTCAAAGGCTTTAACAAGGGTGATGCAAACAAGTTCATCATATTAAAACAACAGGGCAGGACTTGCAGTAATGGATTTAAACTGGACAACTTTAGATTTAAGAAGGAAATAGGCAAGAATTGGTTTACTAATAGGGTGGTCAACGAATAGAATAGACTTAGTATCCATGTAGTGAGCGCTGAAACTATCAGTTGTTTTAAGAAACGGTTAGACAACTTTATGGATGGGGATGACAGGTGGTGATGGATATGGAGCTGCCTTGTGTAGGCCTTATGGTCTTTTGCAGTCTCCTTCATTCTTATGTCCTTATGTTCTTATGTGATACCCGGTGCGAATAGAATAGTACCAGCTTTCTGGAGTGTATCTGGGTGTAATTGGGATAGTAGTCAAAAGTATGCCATGAGTAAGACTACGTGTTCTAATGAAATTTTGTCGTCTGAGATCCAGTCTGAGTTTTTGAGACTGTAGGGACGATGCTACTGTGAGAAGAGGATATTTGTAAGGTAAAACTGAGCTGATTTTACATGCGGCCACTAGACGATATATATTCCACATGGGTAGTCACCCGTGGTGCGTAATTACATAATTGCACTGGATTAGGTTAGGTCGGGTCAAGCAAGGTCACACAATCATAGGCGCGTCAGGCTTAGCCTTGTGGGCGACATAACGCGCGTTCCATGCCACGTGCTTATCGTGGTTTGTACAATATCCCCTTCTTAAAATTGCCTTGGCTTCAGAGGGCGTCCTGCACGTGAGAATTTGGTGGGCGGAATGTCGAGGTGTGCCGGTTTTAGGCGGTCGATGGAGACCCATTCTGGCCTGCCGGAGATAGAGATGCGGAAGGTCTTGTCCTTCTGTTCAAGGACAAGATGGGGGGCATTGTAGGGACGGATGAGTGCTGGTGTGTGAACGTCCGTCCTCAGGAAGATGTGCGTCGAGGTGTGGAGGTGTTTTGGGAGGTATTCCTTGACCTCCCGGTGATATGTCGGCACGCATGGAGCAAATTTGCCGACAGTGCGTCGCAGCTGCTACAGGCTCTCAGGAGAATCCTGTGGACGGAAGAATTCTGCGGGCAAGACGAGGGGTTGGCTGAGACCATCTCTGCTTGAGACACGCTGGGACTGTCCTTGATGGCTGTCCGGAGGCAAAGGAGTATCCATGGTAGTTGGAGTAGCCAGGAGCCGTTGTTGCAACTTGCCATAAGAGATGCTTTGAGTGAACGGTGGGTTCGTGCGATCATGCCGTTGACTGCAGGGTTGTAGGAGGTAGTATGGTGAGCCGCAGTACCCAGGAGTTCGTCGAGTGAGTGCCACAGTCGCGACGTGAAGCAAGTTCCTCGGTCGGAGGTGACGTGATCCGGGAGGCCAAATCTGGCGATCCATCCACCGAGGAAGGGTGTAGTGCAGGACGAGGCGGTACTCTCCTTCATGGGGATGACCTCCAACCAACGGGTCGATCTATCATTGGCGGTGAAGAGGTAACGATGGCCTTCCGACGGGGTGAGTAGGCCGACGACGTCGACATGAATATGTGCGAAGCGTCGTCGGGGCTGATGGAATGATTCGATGCCTGATTCAGTCTGACGATGAACTTTCCTTTGCTGGCAGGCGATACAGGATATGGCCCATTCTTTTGCGTTCTTGGATATGCTGCGCCAGATGAATTTCTTCTTCAGGAGCTTCGCAGTGACGCGCCCTGAAGGGTGAGACAAGCCGTGTATTAAATCGAACACTTGACGTCGGAAGGCGGGTGAGATGAGGGGTCGTGGGCGGCCGTTGCTGATATCGAAGAGGATGGTGTGATTGTTGTGGAAGAGAACGTACTGCCTCTTAAGGGATGTGATGGATGTTCTAAAGACAAGTGTTTCAGGATCCTCCCGGTGTTCTCTGGCGGTGGCTTTGTAGTCAGGGACGAGTTAAGTTGCGTTGATGGCTTTTTAGTCGAGGCCTAGTTGAATTGCGTCGATGGCTATTCGGGAGAGGGCATCGGCGACAGTGTCCTTTGACCGGGGACGTGCCCGATGGTGCAATTGAACTCGGCAATAGTGGAGAGGTTGCGGCGCTGTCTGGCAGATCAGTTGTCCTGTTGTTTCGTGAAGGCGTGCACCAGAGGTTGGTGGTCAGTGTTGATGATAAACGAGGAGTCCTCGAGGAAGCGGCGTAAGTGGCGGACGACGTGGTGGATGATGAGGAGCTCTCTGTCGAATGTGCTGTAATTAAGCTCGGCCTTGGAGAGTTTCCTGCTGAAGAAACCCGGGGAGTGTAGGTGTGCCATGGAGGATTTGTTCGAGCACACCCCCTATGGAGACATTGCTGGGGTCCGTTGACAGTTGTAGCTGGGCACCTGGTGCAGGGAAGGAGAGGTTAATGTCACGGGCAAGCTTTTTTTTTTTCGTTTTTTTTTTTTTTCGTTTAAGATGGTAGCTTGCTTGGCGGGGTTCCACAGGAGATCCTTCAGTTTACCGTGAAGGGCCTTATACAGTGAGTGCAGCGTTAACGCGATGTTAGGGAGGAAACAGTGGTGGAAGTTGACCATCCCAATGAATACCTGCAGGGCTTTGATGGTGGTGGGTTTGGGAAACTTGTCGACTGCAGCGACTTTATCCTGCAGGGAACGAACTCAGTTAGGAGAGATGAGGTGTCCCATAATATGGCATGAACTTTTTTCCGAACCTGCATTTGTCGAAACGGACGACGAGACAGTTGTCCTGGAGACGCTCGAGGATGGTCCGCAGGTGTTGGAGATACTGGTCAGGCAAGTTGGAAAATACCAGGATATCGTCGACGTAGCAGACACAGATGTCGAAGTCGCCGAGGATGCCGTCCATTAAGAGCTGGAAAGTCGCAACTGAGTTTCGCAAGCCGAAGTAGGAGTAATTAAAGGTGTACGTTCCGAAGGGGGTGGTAATAACGGTCTCTGGGATATCACCTGTATATAACGGAACTGGTAGTAGCCCTTCAGGAGGTCCAGTGTCGAAAATATCTTGGCGCCTTTGAGGTATGTGGTAACGTCGGCGATGTTTGGGAGTAGATAGTGGTCAGGTTCCGACATCAAGTTCAGCCTCCTGTAGTCTCTACAGGGGCGCCAGAAACAGTCATTCTTCTTGACGAGGTGGAGAGGGAAGGACCAAGGGCTGGAGGCCTTTAGGCAGAGGCCTAGTCTCTCCATCTCTTGGATTTTCTTGGCGACGGTGAGTTTCTCGGGCGGTAGGCGGCGGTATTTGGCAAATACCGGGGGCCCAGACGTCTTAATGTAGTGACACACGCCATGTTTAGCTGGCGTCTGTGGTGTCTGTCGCAGCTCAGGCTAGAAGACGTCGGGAAATTCCGTGAGCAGGTGGGCGGAGGTCATTCTAGCGTTGATGGCGGTGACTGTGGTTGGCTGTGGTACGATTTGCAGGGGCGTCGAATTGGATGCAGTTGTGCAGACCAGGCGGTTGTTGGCAACGTCGACCAGTAACCTGTAATGACCGAGAAAGGTAGCACCGAGGAGGGGCGTCCTAACGTCTGCCAGGATGAAGTTCCAGTAGTAGTGGCGACTCCCGAAGTGGCTATGGTAGTGCCGTTAGCGGCGACGAGCCTAAAGCCAACATCCTTAGGGACCCAGCGTTCTGCAGCGGATGCAGGAAATATTGACCTGCAAGCGCCGGTGTCGACAATGAAATGACGTTTAGAGGCCTTGTCGTTGATGTAGAGGCTCGTCGCACCTGTAGAAGCATTTCTTGGCGAGGGCGCCGAATTTTGTGTGGTAGTAGCACAGGTGTAGGAGGCGGTTGTCCGGCATCGCTTTTGCTGTTGTTGGCGGCTGTTGGCTGGCGATGCTGCTGCGGTGGTGATTTCGTCCTTGACATCGGTAGCAGTATAGAGTCCTGGCCCCTTGCTGCGGCGGCGTGGGTGTCGGCGAGATGGTACACCTTCCGTGAAACCTCGTCGATAATCATGTCCTCGGCGTTGCTTAAGACGGATCGGACGGGCTCTGGAAGGCGCAGGAGTCACATTTGACGGAGTATATCGATGCTCCTGCTGGTTCCGTTGGCTGTGGGTGGGAGGCGGGCGATAGACATCATCTCGAGGTATGCTTTACTCGGTTTAATGTCTCCCAGTGGCTGTTAGGAGAGTTGGAGGATTTTTGCGGCTCTGGAGGCCACTGATGGCGTGAATTCCTGGAGTGGGTTACTGCTTCAGAGTGTCATGATAGATGACGTCGTCGTGTTGATTGAAACACTGGGAGATAAGCGGGAACACATCTTCGGGGATCGCCTCGAAAACATAGTCTTTCTTCATTTGGGGTGGCACTGATATTCCGTGGAGAAGGGTGGCAGTTTCAGGGAGACGGCGTTGGTAGCTGGCAGCATGGCGTCGGGGGTGGCAGCGGGAGATGGGTCCATTGTCGTTCCGAAAGGTCACTAGTTTAGGGACGATGCTACTGTGAGAAGAAAAAAGGGTTTGGTGAGTTCGTTCCCTTTATTTGTAAGGCAAAACTGAACTGATTTTACGTGCGACCACTAGCCGATATTATTAGACGAAGATATATTACACGTCACAGGATGTCACAGCTACATGTCATTGGGCGTCAGACTAGGAGAAGATAGATGTCAAGCATACGACATCGCGTACGTCGCAACAGCAGTACCAAACGGCCGTTGAGCGTCAGGTCTAACCAAAACCCGACGAGAGACCATTTAACAACGGAATTAGGCCGACTTGACCTTGACCTCTTAGGACACCTGGTTTGCACAAGAAGGATAATCCCTTCACAGTAGACGTATTTCATTTTTCACCATGTATGATTAAAACATGCCATATCCTTATATGTATGATAAATATATATATATATATATATATATATATATATATATGTGTGTGTGTGTGTGTGTCTGTGTGTGTGTGTGTCTGTGTGTGTGTGTGTGTGTGTGTGTGTGTGTGTGTGTATTGAGTGTATCACTCAAACATGTAAATATCTACTTTTGTCACATTGTAAATATTAATGTATGATAAAAAATTGGTTTAGTGGCAATCGTCACAGCCTTCGTGGTCAGTTGCCTTGCATAGCGCAGATCACGACTGGCCCTGCACAAGACAACTGGCTGCGATTTACTAGAGTAAATCCGTAGAACTAAACGGCCTTTACTTGTTCTGCTACTCACATCGCCTCCAAAGGTGTGGATCACAACCTTCCACAATATATATACCACATGGGTAGTCACCTGCAGTGCGTAATTACATAATTGAATTAGATTAGGTTAGGTCGGGTCAAACAGGGATGCACTGTCATAGGCACTTCAGATCTAGCCTTGTGGGTGACATAACGCGCGTTCCATGCCACGTGGTTATCGTGGTTTGTACAAAGCTTTCTCGGAGTTCATTCTTAAATATTAAAGCAATTTTTACAACTTTCTCTTTGGTGTGGTGTGGGCCATGATTGTAAGTACTAACCAAAGAGTATAGGGGGAAAGTGATCCAAGGGGCTCAAATGATGCGAAGGACTTTTTAAAGTGCTCTACGAAATTGTGATGATATTTAGTTTCCTGAAATAGATCAGACTGAATGACGTCACCAGATAATTTGTTATTCTTACTTATTCTGGATATTAGAATGGATATTTTACCTTTTTCGTCTGTGATGTTCCTTCGTGTTATCTCTGATTCAACTTCAGAGAGGAAGTTGTGTACAGGAATGTTCTTGCCATTAAAGGAAGGAAAAGTGGTCTCATCCTTGACTACAGTGATAAGATTTTGTATTGTCATGGTGTTTTGATTAACAGGTGAATTGTCCGAAGAGTTGTTAGCAGGAGGGGACACGTCTGTTGTAATGGAAGTGAGCGCAGAGCGGCTGCGTGTACAGGGTCTGTATGTCGAGTCAGAAAGATGTTTGGACACGATCATGGACTAAACTGGTAAAACACACACACACACACACACACACACACACACACACACACACACACACACACACACACACACACACACACACACACACACACACACACACACACACACAGAGACCGTAATGCCTCCTAGGTAATATTGAGAACGGAAAAATATCTACTTATCTAGGATGGCATAGGAGTTTGGCTCTATGAATGAGAATGCAGTGGGACGATTCGGTGGGAAGACGCACTGCCGTAAACAGGGGGAGGGGGAGGAGCTAGTACAATGTATTGGGCTGATGAGTTCTAGAAATGATATATCCGAGAAAATATGAACATGCAAA
>NC_134786.1:24057216-24062216 GCF_046742065.1 Oratosquilla oratoria | reverse complement strand
TCATCAGGATAGAAACCACAAAAACGGTGGGGGCGTTCCGTTGTACGTTAAAAGCAATGTCCATGCCTGTGTTTTAGAGAGAGTAAAACAGGATGCATATGATAATTTGTGGGTAGAATAAACCCAAGCAAATAAAAAAAAAAAAAAAATGTAGGTGTAACATATAGGCCAAAGACATTATCATTGGCAGACGACAAACTGTTGTTTCAAAAACTGTCTAGTTTCTGCAACCGGGACTTATTGATAATGGGTGATTTCAATTTTACTGACATTGATTGGACGACCCTAGAACATGGTCATATAGGTAGTCACTTGATAGATTTTCTCGGTGACAATTACTTAGTTCAGCATGTAAAAGAACTCAGAAGACATGCAAAGTTACTCGCTCTATTGATCATTAGCCGCGAAAGCATGATAGCCGATGTAGACGCTGGTGAAACTATTGTAAATAGCGATCACAACTTAGATTCAAGCTGCTAAAAATTTAGAATAGATACTTGCGTTTCTAAAATACCCGATTTCAGGAAAGCTTAGTTCATAGGACTACGTCAGGAGCTTCAGCTTACAGATTGGATGTCAAAATTAAGTGAAAGACCTGCAGATCAGATGTGGGAAATACTTAAAAATACGCTTACTGATTCATACTTGCATCCCATTTAAGGACAGACGCCCCCTAAATCAGGCTCGCCCAAAATGGCTTGACAAAGAAACTGAAAAAAGTATTGCTAAAAAGAGACAGGCTTATAAGAAATACAAGTGCTCAGGGGCACCTAACGACTATCAAAGTTATGTATTAATACAGAGAGATTTTAAAAAGACAATTAAAAAAACGAAAACGACAATATGAAATGAATATCGCTGATAAATCCAAAGAGAATCCCAAAGAATTTTATAGTTATATTAGATATAAAAAGGTTATTAGGAATCACATTGGCCCACTACTATCTACTGGCGGTCAACTTCAATATTCAAATGAAGGAATGTGTAATATTTTAAACAACTATTTTAGCTCAGTATTCGTAAACGAAACACCTCAAAGTGAACTCTAAACTGAAACCTTTGAAAAGTCTAAGATAAACTTACAACGGTAAATATAACAAAAGAAACAAATTAAAGGTGTATAGAAAAACTCAATGTTAATAAAACAGCAGGGCTTGACGGTTGGGATCCAAGAATCTTAAAGGAAATGAAAAATGAGAATGTTTTTCCATTAGAAATTATTTTAAAGAAATCCATCATATCCGGAGATGTACCAAGAAACAAAACGAAACCACATAACTACAGGCCTATAATCTTGACTTAAGTCGTAGGAAAAATTATGGAAACTCATCAGATATGCTATCGAACATCAATTAGAAAGCATCTGTTTGAATAAGGATGGCCAGCATGGATTCAGACGGAAAAGTTCTTGCGTGACTAACTTACTCGAATTCTGCAATACAATCATCTCAATTTATGACAAAAGAAACAATATAGAATTAACATATCTAGACTTTGCAAAAGCTTGTGATACCGTCCTCCACGAAAGACTACTTACTAAATTAGCTTCACATGGAATAAATGGTAACCTATTAATCTGGACTAAAAATTAGTTGAATGATCGAAAACAAAGAGTTGTTTTAAATGGAAAAAAAAAAAACTCCTAGATGGAAATTTTTTACGAGTGGAGTTCCTCAGAGTTCCGTTTTTGGGCCCCTTCTATTTATACATACATACATATACCAAGGCTTTTTCCCCCTTACAAGGGGGGTAGCCAAAAAGAAAAAGGCATAAAACCATTCCCACCCATTCCATCCCTGAATACACTCCACACCCCTCCACCCTCCCTCTTATCTTAGCACCTCCTGAATGACGGGTCATCCCTGCACCTTGTCCACTGCCCTGGGTCAGAAGCAGTGACGCAAGACACAGCACATCCACAGCAAGGCCGCTTCATTAAATCGGCGACCCCCCCTCTCCGTCCCTCCATTCCATAAAATGAGAGGACGGGGAGAAAACCCTTCGGGCTGCGTCGAATTTTGCTCACACATACTACCTCACCCCCCATCCACCCGCCCATTCCACCTCATGCTATCACAACATCATCCATATACAACCATTCTCCATTCACCCCTGTCTTCTGCCCTCTCCCGTCCTTCCTCAACAGACATTCCCCTCTTCCCCAAAGCCCCCTTCACCCCATCCATCCACCTCATCCTAGGACGCCCCCTCATGTTCACTCCCTCCACATCTGCCTTCCACACCTCTTTTACTAGTCTTTCTTCACTCATTCTTTCCATGTGTCCAAACCATCCTAATACTCTTTCATCAACCCTATTTCCCAGCTCCTTTTCCATCCCCGTTCTCCTCCTCACCTCCTCATTTCTCACTCTATCTAGCCTAGTAACCCCCATCATACTTCTCAGACACCTCATCTCAAACACATTCAAACTCCTTCACTCTTCCTCTCTTATGTTCCATGTTTCTGCCCCATACAGTGCTGTTGGCACAATCACTCCTTCATACAGTCTCCTCTTAGCATCCATTCCCAAATGTCTATTCCTCATTACACTCTTTAATCCACCAAGGCATTTAATCGCTTCTCTCAATCTACATTCTACCTCCACTTTCACTCCACCTTTCCCTGCCACATTTGCACCCAAGTATCTAAAACTATCCACTTCCTCCAGTCGCTCTCCCTTAATGTTCACTTCCAGTCTACTGCCACTTTCACCCCTTGTACATCTCATCACCTTACTTTTACCCACATTTATCTTTAGCTTTCTTCTATCACATACTCCCCCAAACTTCTATTTATAGTATATATAAATGATATAGACCACGGACTAAAATCTATTGTCTCCAAATTTGCTGATGATACAAAACTGTGGGGGATGGCAAATGATCACTTAAACCAATTAGATATTTAAGAATATTTAGATAAATTACAGCAATGGTCTGAAAAATGTCTAATGGAATTTAACACAGGTAAATGCAGGGTAATGCACAAGCCAAAAATAACAGTAAGTACGATTACAAGTTATTTGGAAATTCGTTAACAAAAGTGGATAGTGAAAAGGATCTCGGCGTAATTATCAGTAATGATATCAAATTATCTAAGCAGTGTATTTCAGCCTCTGAGAAAGCCAATAAGATTCTAGGACTGATTGCGCGATCTTTTGACTTCAAAAGTCCATCTCTCATTAACAAGATATATAAATCGTTAGTTCGTCCACATTTGGAATATGCTGTTTCCGTATGGTCACCGAATCTCATTAAAGACATTGACAGATTGGAAAAAGTACAACGGCGAGCCACAAAACTGATTCCAAATATCAAAGATAAATCATACGAAAATCGACTAAAAAATAAGACTTTATTTCCCTAAAAAAGCGTAGACTCAGAGGTGACTTGATACAGGTTTTTAAGATTCTAAAGGGAATTGACAAGGTAAAATAATGACAAAATTTTCACAATCAATGAGAATTAGACAAGAAACAATGGAAGTGGGTAGAAACAACTTCACCAACCGTGTAGTTAAAGAATGAAATAAACTTCCTGTAGAGGCAGTGCAATGTAGTTCAGTTCGAAGCTTTAAGAATCATGTAGATAAACACCTAAGCAAGATGCTGTAATGGTTGTCATTTATTTTTTATCATTTGTTTATTTGTTTTGTTATCATTTGTCTGTTTGTTTATTATTATTTATTTGATTCACATTCATTATTACTCATATGTCAATTTATTATTATTTACTATTTACCTGTTTGTTTATTATCTAACTATACCTATGCCTTTATTTATTTACTTTATTTTTCATTATTATTTATATTGTTATATTTTATATATTTTTTTATTTATCATTATCATAATTTTTTTCGCATCCGACCTAGTTATGGACCAAAAGGTCTCCTGTCGGTATGCACCGCCTTTGTAATCCTTTTTAAGTTGAATGGAAAGAGCACGATCGGCTTTCTTTACTAGATATTTTGATCAGAAAAGGACAAATTTTTACAACTGTTTATAGAAAGCCAACCCGTACCGGTAGCTATCAATATTTTTTCAGCTGCTACCACCCAGACCATATCAAACTCAATGTAGCTTCAGGTCTTTGCTTAAGAGCGCTGAGAATTTGTAGGCCTCATTACTTAGACATTAAAACTAACACCCTAACATCTCAACTAAAAGATTTAGGATACCCACCTTGGTTTCTAACTAAAGCTTTCAGCCAAGCTAAATCAAGCTTCTACAAATTGTCTCCCCAGAATCAATTTAACTGGAAGATAAAAACTTTAATAATTCCATATAATGTCTCTGTGCACGCTTCCGATTCTCTTCTCCCTGATGACACCAAAATTATATCTAATTATTCTAACAGCATTAAACAAATGAAATGTCCACCAAAGGTCTAAATATATTACCAGTCCAGGCATCTATAAAATTCCATGCCGAGACTGCTCTAAAGTGTATTGGGGCCAAACGGGAAGGGACCTTCCCACTAGGATCAGGGAGCATAAAAATTCAAATAAATACGCCCAGGAAAATTCAGCAGTATTCCTCCATACTGCTGAATTAAATCACCGTATGGACTAGGGCAAGGCTGATTTAATTTACAAATCACATTGCAAGTACAGAAGGAAAATCGTTGAGTCCTCCCTGATCAAACAACTACCTAATTTTAATACTTCAAAAGGACAATGGTCCCCGACGCCAATACCAGTTTACCCGTCAACAATATTATACGTCAAGTTTTCCGCCCAGACCTGATCCTATCACCTGTCGTGTAAACATTTGACCCAGGGTCAGTTTGACCTTGGGGTCATCATGATTTGGGCTCAAATAGACTATACACGCACTAATATGCTTACCTCCCCATCTCCCCTCTATGTATCTCCTCTTAGTATATATAAGCTAAATCACCCCCATGTAAAACTCCACTGAAGAGCATTTAGTGACCGTAACATACTTATCTTAAAATATAATTCTTTTCTCCGATAGTGGGGTATTCAGTCTATCTTACCA
>NC_134786.1:24047216-24049716 GCF_046742065.1 Oratosquilla oratoria | reverse complement strand
CTCATAGATCGCTGTGTCTGTGTAGTGCTACATGTTAGGAAGGATAATGGGCCTTCAACAGGCTTAAAGCCACAAGGGGAGACCCCTTACGTGAACAGTATGTGGGTAAGTTTAATCGACCGACGTCTGGGAACTCAATGGAGCCAAACTAGGATTCGAACCGGCGATCTTTGGCTCAGCAGTCCGTTGCTGGAATGAACTATTTGTTTACTCTGGTTAAGAACGGAGGAGGGACGCGAGGACTCCGTGGGACTCCGCTGTTATGCACGGAAATTGTTCCCTGTGGGTGGATTGGCCTGACGGGCCCGGCGCGGCGCTCCGTAACACCCCCCCGTGTGGGTGCCTTTGGGTTTGGTTGGGGGGATTGGGGGTGGGGGTAGACTCGTGTGTTGGTGTGAGATGGGTGCATTTCCCGTGGCTGATTATTATTTTTTTTTTCTTCTTCTTTTCTTCGTATTTTCATTTTCTTCTTCCTCTTCTTCCTACAGTATAAATGAGGGGAGGAGGAAGAATGAGGGGAAGAAGAAGAAGAAGGACGGAAGGAGGAGGTATGAGGGGGTAGGGAAGGAGGAGGGGAGGAGGAAGAAGGAGGGGAGGAGGAAAGAGAAGGGGAGGAAGAAATAAGGAGGAGGGGAAGAGGAAAGAAGAGGGAAGGAAGGAAGAGGGGAGGAGGAAGAAGGAGGTGAGAAGAAAAGAGGAGAGGAGGAGGAAGAAGGACGGAAGGAGGAGGAAGAAGGAAGGAAGGAGGAGGAAGAAGGAGAAGAGAAAGAGGAGGAAGGAGTAGAGGAGGAGGAAGGAGGGAAGGAGGAGGAGGAAGGAAGGAAGGAGGAAGTAGAAGGAGGAGAGGAAAAGGGAAAAGGAGGGGAGGAGGAGGAAGAAGGAGGAAGAGGAGGAGGAGGAGGAGGAGGAGGAGAAAGGGGAGGAGGAAGAGGAGGAGGAGGAAGAGGAGGAGGAGGAAGAGGAGGAGGAGGAAGAGGAGGAGGAGGAAGAGGAGCAATAAATGAGCGCAGTTGCCACTTGCCTGTTTTTCGTGGGCTGCAAAATAAAATAAATAGATAAATGAATAAATAGATAAATCGATAAATAATAAAGGGAAAATAGTAGAAGCTGTGTATGGCAAAAATCTTGGGCTCGGTCCAGAGAGCGGGTGCCAGCCCCTCAGGGTCGCACTTCCGGATGGAGGTATGGATGTTGAGACGAAGGGTTCACATGCTGCTAAATGGAATCGTTTGGCGCTAACCAGAATAAAACGAGTACCTTTTGCCTGCCTGCAATATTTGCATAAAGCTCCGAGGGTATATCAACCACCGTAGTACTTACAAGTGAGGGCAACTGTACAATCTTCACTACAAGTCTTGTCAATCTTCTTGATCGTTTTTCAATTACTTTTTACTGGTGCATGTTCCTGCAATGCTACATTTCCTTTCTTTATAGATTGTATGTTGTGGAACAAGTAGTGTCTGGAAAAGATGATGAAATAGCAAGGAAATCCATATTTGCATAGATACATTTAGAAGAGCATGTAGGACTTCTGTTGGGGATTACACATATCCGTCGCTGCACCGGACATTCATTCGCATATCCGGATTCACGTGCACACAGTGCCCTCCGGTATCGTCTCCGGTTGTTCACATATCTGGTGTCAGCACACGGTGTCAGGACCCGGTCAGCGACCTTTGCCTCTTGCCGACTGGACATCGGGCCTCCACTCATCTTGTGTCGAGTTGGCCCAGCTGTGCGTGTTGGCACTGTCCGTAAACACTAGCACTGCTCACCCCCCCCCCCACCCACTCCCATCCCCGATTGCCAACACGGACGCCTCCCGCAGCCGGAAGCTCTGGTGCCAGAGGAATTAGTTCTTGCTCCGGTCGAAGAGGAAGTTCGCATGAAGAGAGTCTGAGATCGGAGAGCCTGAGTTCGGTGACCATGAGGAGGAGGATGAACAGTCAAGGCAGCTGCAGTTGGATGATGGATTGTTATGAATTACAGTGGTCTAAGAACATACAGACAGGGGATCTTCATGTTTATAACGAGGCTGCATGTACAATAGTGGGTAGATAGATAGATTGATAAGTACAAGACTCTTTGATTTTATTACAAAAATTTTAGTCGTTTTGCGTGTCTTTCTGTGAGTGCACAAAGCGATAGTGTCCTCTGTAGAGACAAACTTGAATCTGAAGACAACATATTAGTCTGAGCACGCGGAGACCAATCACAGGCTGAGACAGAAGAAAAGGGGCGGAGCCACTCTGATATTTATAAATTTAATAGTAAAGAGGAAAAACAGAATTCCCCATTATCTAAAGGAGGAAGTGGAGGCAGGGGAGGGGAGGAAGACTGCATTGTGTTCTTCAACAGGTGAAGCACGTGTTGACTTGTACAGAAAAATTATCTTCAGGGTTTCGTGCGTGAGCGAGACATCATGACGCAGGTGACCCCCTCATCTGAATAGAAATGACCTTGGTTAGGTCGGAATCAAGACGAAAACATTCGACACCGT
>NC_134786.1:24027216-24037216 GCF_046742065.1 Oratosquilla oratoria | reverse complement strand
GTTTAATGATTACCTCTGCACTTCAATTCGTAACCGTCCTAGCAATGAAACCTAATGTTCTGTTTGCTTTATTCCTGGCGTTTATGGAATGTTTCCTGGATTTAAGGTCAGGACTCACTAGAACTCCCAAGTCTCTCTTACACTCAGTTTTTATCTAAAAACATGTTTTCTAAGCTACATCTGTTTTCGGGGTTGTGTAAACCTACGTTTAACGTGCTGCACTTTGAAATATTGAAGTCTATTTACCATTTCGCCGACCATGTGAACAATTTGTTAAGATCATTCTGTAGAATTTCGGTGTCGTCTCTTGACCTAATATAGCGTCCTATTTTAGTGTCGTCCGCAAACTTATTGATATCACTATTAATCCCATTGCCCAATTCGTTTATGTATATAATGAACAATAAGGGACCCAAAACCAAGCCCTGGGGAACTCCATTAGAAACACTCCCTCATTTAGATCTTACACCATTTATGGTGGCCCACTGTTTTCTGTCACTGATCCAAGCTCTAATCTATTCTAACACTTTTCCTCCTATGCCGCGGGCTTTGATTTTATTTAGTAGTCTCTGGTGAAGCACCTTGTCGAACGCTTTGGCAAAGTCAAGGTAAATAACATCGTAACTATCACTGTTATCTGACACCAAGTGGCAATCACCAAGAGAGTTCGAAGCTCTATTGCTATATGAAGAATGTGACTCACACCAGGAGACGATCAACTGTTGTCGAAAACAGTCACCTTTGTCCCTTGTATTCTGCCAGGTACTTCCAGCTCAGGCGTACCCGCCCCTTGATACTGTGTCATATTTTATTATTTTTGTTCTGGTTTAAAGGAGGCGATTTAAGTAGGTGGCCCCGGATAAAGGTCTTTGTCTCGGTCTCCTAAGACTCGTCACCTCCCAACCCTTTTCATCACCACCCCCTTAAAAAAAATCACCCCCATCTTCTTCCATTTCTCCACTCCACTCCTCATCTACATCCACCTCTCACTAACACCATTCTTACTCCTCAACCCCTCTACCCTCAGTCTCCTCTTCCCGTCCACCCAATTCCTCATTCCTTTCACTTCCCCACTCTCTAACCCTCTCCACCTCTACCCCTCGCCCACATCACTCTTCGTCAACTTCTCCACCCCTACCTTCCTCTGCAGCCCATACACACCTTCTGTCCACCTGTACATTCCCTCTCCCCTCCGTCCCCCCACCCCAGCCCTAGCCCTTCCACCCCTACCTGGTGGTCGCAAACATGTGTCCATTACCAACTTGTGTATTGTTTTGTGACGATACGACCCTTGTCATGCTGGGTGGCCCTTGAGGGTGACGATGGGCGCGGCACAGGTGAGTCACATGGTGTGATGTGCCCAGCGGGTGAGGGGGGATACAATACACACCAACCCTCTCATCTGAAGGGAATATATATTAGTAATGATAACGATAACGATTATGATAGGGAGTGCAGGGGAGTGGTGAAACAGTAGAATCCATTTTAATTAATACAAGAGTAGTTTTCTCACCACTACAAAAATATATAATTTCTTTTTTTACTTATTAAATTAGGTTGATGTTTGTGTGCTTATTTATTTGTACATTTAGATACGAAGATGTTGGAAAATCACTAAAAAACTAGTTCATTTTTGGTAACTGTTGTCTGACGTTTCATATTGTTTCATAGAAAACGGGGGCACAAACATCTTTGGGCTACTGTACAGTACATCAGAACTATGCTTATAAATTGTATAGTATTTGATGTACTTCACTGTACAGTAGTCCCAATGTAATAGAATTTACTTTCTAAACAGAATTGTATTAATGTAACAAAGAATGGTATAATGGTTTAGGTCCGATTTTTCATTGGTTAGGTTATGGAGTCCGCAGTGTGTGTGTGTGTGTGTGTGTGTGTGTGTGTGTGTGTATTCACTTGGTCTTGGTCTTTGGATCACGTGTTGGACTCGTGATCGACAGCTATTTCCCTCCTGGAAGAGAACTCAGAGCTCGTAGGTCCGATCTATGGGTAATGCTATGACCTTGCACACACACACACCCCCAACTCCCCGCCCACGAGAGTTGAAGTAACACCCCTCAGCGCTGCGATACTGATATTATTTCAGCCCCGGGCGAGGGTCGAACCCGGACCTCCGTAGTGGCAGGCCAGAGCTCTAACCACAGCGCCATGAGAGGTGTGTGTGTGTGTGTGTGTGTGTGTGTGTGTGTGTGTGTGTGTGTGTGTGTGTGTGTGTGTGTGTTTGTATGTGTGTGTGTGTGTGTGTGTGTGTGTGTGTGTGTGTGTGTGTGTTTGTATGTGTGTGTGTGTGTGTGTGTGTGTGTGTGTGTGTGTGTGCGTGTGTTTGTGTGTGTATGTGTGTGTGTGTGTGTGTGCGTGTGTTTGTGTGTGTATGTGTGTGTGTGTGTGTGTGTGTGTGTGTGTGTGTGTGTGCGCGCGCGCGCGTGTGTGTGTGTGTATGTGTGTGTGTGTGTGTGTGTTTGTATATGTGCGCGCGCGCGCGCGTGTGTGCGTCTGTGTATGTGTGCGCCTGTATGTATGTGTGCGTCTGTGTGTATGTGTGCGTGTCCGTGTGTGTGTGTGTGAGCTGTGTGTGTGTGTGTGTGTGTGTGTGTGTGTGTGTGTGTGTGTGTGTGTGTGTGTGTGTGTGTGTGTATGTGTGTGTGTGTGCGTGTGCGTGCGTGTGTGTGTGTGTGTGTGTGTAATAAACAAGGAACACGTGTTGAAATATGCCACCGGATTGAGAGTATTAAATGTCAACAAGTTATGATTTCTTGTGTAGGATCGCGCACTGCGTCTGAAGTTGACGAGTCCGCTGAAGATGTGATTGTTTTGGTTTTCGGTAATGGAAAAGAACTTTTGTTGTGTCGACTCTGAACGGTCTCCTGATGGCCCCGGCACGCGCTGGTCTCCTCCTGTGCGTCTCCAAAGCCCACCAACACACCTCACCTCTATCTAGGAGCTCAGCCACGAGAATCTATTAATTGGTGTTTGCGATGAGCTTTGAAGACGTGACAGGGAAATGCCCCTCTCCGTCATCCATTCTTTTTGGACCATTAGGCTGAATGAAATCGGATTGTGGATGATGGAGCCACCACATATACACAAACGCCTTAATATTTCTTATGGGGGGTGGGGCTGTAATTACCAGCGCTTCTATCCTAATAAACAATATCGCGCCGCCTTTGTGAAGGAAGTTACTTATTTAATACGTACGTTAGAGAGAGAGAGAGAGAGAGAGAGAGAGAGAGAGAGAGAGAGAGAGAGAGAGAGAGAGAGAGAGAGAGAGAGAGAGAGAGAGAAAGTGTGGGGGTCTTTAGTCCTCTCGTTCCGCGTTCATTCAGTCACGTTATTTGACACGCAGGGGAACATGGTGGCGTGGTTCTTGTCCCCTGGCACAGGGTGCCAGAACAAATGAAGTAAATCTCGTCGCCGGCCTGAAGAAGGCGGATTGGTAAGCAGCTGGCACCAGGCTGCCGATGACTGGCAAATGGCCGACAAGGAGCTGACAGTTGATGGGTTGGAGGCTGACAGGCGGAGCGCAGATGTCAGGCTGTCTCGTGATGGACGAGACACGGGTACAGTCGGCTGCAAGAGTCGCGGGCCATTTTTAAAGATTACATTGCATAAGTATGGCTATACTATTCTTAGCATTTTGTATTTTTTGCTTCTATACATATTTCACCGTACAGTAAAAGTTGGTGCTAGTATAGACGGGTGTAACAAGTATATCATACAGAGCGACAATGGGTCAAAGGGTAAAAAAAGAAGAATGAAAAAGGGTTTATAAAGATGTTTCTTGACTTTTGCAGCAGACTTTGGTTGTGGAAGTCGACTTTTCCTTACGCCACCATTTTCTAGAGAACTGATAATAACGCGGACTAATGGATTCGATAACGTTACGAAACGTTTCAAAGAGCGACTACGTTTGTTGGGACACTGTATTGTGTAGAGGTTAGGCTCTTCTGTCAGCATCATCAATTGGGGGCATCATACGCCAGGGAACACGTTGCTTCACTCATACGCTGGTGCCAGTCAAACCCCTCCCCCCTCCGAGGCTCTTCTGTGAGATATTGGAAGAGGGTCTCAATCGATTAAGGATCCCCTTAGGCCGGAGGTCGTCCGCCCCTCACTGTAATCAGATCGCCTGTTGCCCTTATCCAGAACAAAATCTCTCAAGAGCGACACTTCCCTGAAAGGGATGAAATGAATCCTCAATGGAAAGTATATCTAGTGCGTGCGATACTAGGGGGAATTATCGCTTGTGAATGGCTGGCAGGAGGCTAGCAAAGGGCTGACAGGTAACTTGTCTCCAACTGACAAACAGCTGACAGTCAACTGACGGATATGTAACTGTCATGTCAGTGATTTGCAGGTGATAAAGTGGTTGACTGATGTCTTTATCAGAGGAGGTGGCTGGCCAAAGAAGGTGGGCGTTTTGGTTTGTTGATGGTGGTCGTAGTGGTGGCTGTGGTTGTGGCGGTGGCGGTGGAGTTGGTGGTGGCGTTGTTGATGGCGGTGGCAGTGGCGTTGGTGGTGGCGTTGGTAGAGGCGTTGGTGGTGGCGTTGGTGGTGGTAATGGCGGCGGCGGTGGTGGTGGTGGAGGTGGTGGTGGCAGTTGTGCTGGTGATGGCGGTGGTGGTGGTAATGGCGGTGGTGGCGGTGGTGGTGGCGGACGTGGTGGCCACGATGGCGGTGTCGGTGGCGAAGGCGGTAGTGGTGGTGGTAGTGGTGGTGATGGCGGTGGTAGTGGTTGACGCTCACTACTCTTTCTTATCCTCGCTCCCTCTCCCCAATTTCCTTCATAGTCTCTCTCTCTCTCTCTCTCTCTCTCTCTGTTTCTCGCCTCCCTCCCTCCTCTCCCCCCCGCCCCTCCCATCTACACTAGTTGGCTCTTGCTAAAGTGTTTTTCCGAAGAGGTAGTACGGGACGTTGCGGAGACTCGCATGGCGTGGCCTCGTAACGGCGGTTGGCAAATGGACGTTCAAGCGTTTGCCAACACCTGAGGGAGGTTGACAGTAACGGGTCGAGGTGCAGCTGGCAGGGTGCCCCGGCTTGATATCTGGATCACAAGAATCCTCTCTCAACGTCGTCGTGGCGCACTTCATCAATTTGGTACTCTCTCGCTCGCTGTCGCTTTCTCTCCTTCTCTATCTTGCTCTCTCTCTCTCTCTTTTTGCCACTGTGGGCATAGGTATGAAAATCCTGCCTGCAACTGAATAATATCGCCTGGCTTTATTTACAGAACAACGCGGCGGCCACAAATCCCTAAACGTTTACATGTTTTCGCGAAAATAACATTTGCTATTTTCACGCATTTTCTCACAAGTAATGATAAGGAGTACTCCAAATATTTACCTTTTAATCCATTGTATATCTATTTTTGTCCAAATTTATGGCATGAAAAAAGAACAAAATTATTAAATGTTGTTTGGTAATAACTGGCAAACCTTTACAGTTTTGAGGTTCCCGTTGGCCGTCTATTGTGTCGAAACGTCTGTCCACGGCTGTATAAAAAAGTGTTACATTGACATTCCCTGGAGTGAATAAAATCACCTGGCGCCAGCTGGGAGTTACAGCGACGAAGGGGCCAAGTTAGAATTTTAAGCAATACGGTAATGTTTACGGAAGCTGTTCCTCCCCCCTCCTCACCCGATCATTACCATAGACACAATATATGAATTTGATTCTATTGTCCAATATATCTTACCCCCTAACATGGTTCCTCATCATCATCTCTAAATTTATACTCACTCGCACACCATCCCACTCCCACGCAGTGAGAAGTGATAAACTTGTGGAAGGCCAAAGCCCTGTCAGTTGCGGCAAGCAGCTGGGTTTTTAGGCTTGTACTGTCAAAGATGATATGCAGTACGGATTTTCGGGATAGAAGCACTGGTAAACATGTTTGACATCAGCTGCATGACGTTACAATAACGAATGGGTGAAACTAGTCTGTGTATGTGGCGTAGTTGATCAACTTTGTTCTGGCTAAGCACAGGTGGTTTTATGTAATGACGGGAGGGCGGATTCCGACCCTTGGTTACAATGTCATAGCAACGCATGGAGGAATACTGGAGACCTTTCGGTCCCTGACGAGGTCGAATACAAATAGATAAATAGATAAACGAACAAGATAAGATAAATTAAAGTAAAACAAAACTAACATAGAAATAAGAAAAAAATAAATACAGATAGATAAATAAATAGATAAGATAAAGAAATAAATAGTCAAACCAACAAATGAAGGAAAGAACCAAAATAATCAGTTGAGCTATTACATATTACTGCAAATTGTCTTGATCAGTGTTGTCTACTTATTTCTTCTTCCTACTACTACATATACCGCCACACCACCCCATGGCTGATTACACAATTATATTGGGAAGAGTAGTATTTTTTTAAGAATGCACTCTCTGGTTCTTCAGTTATTAGTAGTTATGTTGTTTTATACATTTGTATTGCTTATGACACAGGCAGTGGGCGGGGATCAGGGATAACCCTTCATCCAAAAGGAGCTAAGATGAAAAGGGGAAATCAGATGGGTGGAGGGAGGGTGTGTGCCTTGACTGGCTACCTCCCTTATAAGGGGGAAAGAGGCCTTTTGCCACAGAGAATATAGATAGATTTTGCTTATTTGTATATGCCTGTATTGACTGATTTATCTATTTGTTATTTATTTATTACTTTTTGGTAATTCTTTTACTATTTGTTTATCTATTTATTTATAAGTTGTTCACTTGTTATTTGTTTATTATCTATTTATTCATTTAGTTGAACAATGCTGCGTACTCCCAAGGTATGGAAACATTAATTAGTATGGACATCAATGGGCTTGATTTTTATCCAAGTGATTCTTGGAATTTCGACCGGTACATACTAGTTTCTGTCGCATCTTCGGGAAATTTATCCCTCTCTATGACCACACGGTTGCATAGAATTGTCTGTCTTAATCAAGTCGAGACACTAGTCTTTCGAAATCCACTGCTTAATGAAGGCCTCTCCCAACCTCTTCCACTGCTGAACAAAGGCCTTTCCCAAACTCCTCCACGAGTAAAAAAAGGCCTCTCCTAACTTCTTTGACTGCTGAACAAAAGCTTCTCCCAATCTCTTCCACTGCTGAACAAAGGCCTCTCCCAACCTTTTCCACTGCTGAACAAAGGCCTCTCCCATCCTTTTCCACTGCTGAACAAAGGCCTCTCCCAACCTCCTCCACGAGAACAAAGGCCTTTCCCAACAGCCCCCACGAGAACAAATGCCCTTCTCAACGTCTTCCATGAGAACAAGGGCCTCTCCCAACCTCTTCCACGACTGTATCAGCTTTTGCCACATTACTCCAGCAAAATTCTCTCATCTCAACCCTCTATTTTGTTTTGGACAGCGAGACACTTATTCCCTCTAACCACCACTTTAACCCACTTCCACTTCCGTTGCTCCATCACCCCCAAAAGAGATTTTCTTCAACCTAAAACAAAACGAAACCATTTTAACGTTTTAATCAACTGCCTCGACTTGTATGTTTATTCTGCCTACTACCAGGCGATTTTATTCAGCTTGGGGAGATTCCAAGAATTTAGATGGGTAAAGAATGATCTCTTAACCCATTAACGACATGTTAAACATAAGAATGAAGGAGACTGCAAGAGACCATAAAGCCTACACTAGGCAGTTCCATGTCCATTACCACCTATCATCCCCATTCATAAAGTTATCTAACCATTTCTTAAAACAACCGATAGTTTCAGCGCTCACTACTTGATTACGAAGTCTATTCCATTCGTTGACCACCCTATTAGTAAACCAGTTCTTGTCTATTTCCTTCTTAAATCTAAATTTGTAAATTTAAATCCATTAGTGCGAGTTCTGCCCTATTGTCATAATATGATGACCTTGTATGCGCCATCCTTATTAAAGCCTTTGATCCACTTGAACACCTTTTTTAAATCACCCCGCACTCTGCGTCTTTTCAGAGAGTGTAAGTTAAGGTGCCTAAGCCTCTCCTCCTAAGGTAAATTTCTGAGCCTATGTATAATTTTGGACATTCTCACCTGTACTGATTCCAGTGAATTCATGTCCGTTCTATAAGACGGAGAGCAAAACTGTACCGCATAGTCAAAGATGGGTCTAACTAACGCCACACAGAATTTGATAACTACCTCTGCACTTTTATTCGTAACCGTCCTAGCAATGAAGCCTAATGCTCTGTTAGTTTTATTCCTGGCGCTAATACACTGTTTCCTAGATTTAATATCAGGACTCACTAATGACGTGGGCAGGGTGAGATCAGAAGAACTTGTTCGTAATTACAAGGTCCTTCAACAGGAGATGAAGGAGCGTGGGAGCCGTCACGAAGTCTGTGGGATTCTTCCAAGGATCTACGCAGGCTCGTGTGGAATAGAAGAGGCATAGGGATCAATGAAAGGATACCACGATTGTCCACGCAACTGGGATACCACTTTCTTGATCCTTGGTATCTCTTTTCCAGGCGTCATGATATCTATGCTTCTGATGGGATCCACCTTACTCACAGAGGTAAAGCTGTTTTTACAAACCTCATTGTGGGAGTTTGTAATGAACTAGTTCCTTTTTGGGGGTAAAAACTCAAAGGGAAGGGGTAATAGAGTGTATTGGGAAAAATAGAGTAGGGTATAGCAATAACGTAGACCAATATGTCAGTGTAGGACAAAATATAATTTTAGGATATAATGTCGATA
Organism: Oratosquilla oratoria; assembly: GCF_046742065.1. Lineage (NCBI taxonomy): Eukaryota > Metazoa > Arthropoda > Malacostraca > Stomatopoda > Squillidae > Oratosquilla > Oratosquilla oratoria. Next base: position 24,028,502 of record NC_134786.1, on the reverse strand, counting down.
GAGGACGAAAGGATGTAATGTCAAAGGACATCACGATAGGATGTGATACTAGTGGAGGACAAAATATCACGATGGGATATAATGATAGTGGAGGACAAAATATCACGATGGGATATAATGATAGTGGAGGACAAAATATCACAATGGGATATAATGATAGTGGAGGACAAAATATCACGACAGTATGTAATGATAGCGGAGGACAAAATATCGCGGTAGGATATTATGTCAGTGGAGGACAGAATATAATTTTAGGAAGGGATACCGGACAGAATGTCAGTGAACAACGGGTGGCCGGTGTGGAACGGAGTAACGAAGGGAGGCAAGGTATGTATAAGAGAGCGAATGACCGTGAGGGACCAAATGTTCGTGATGGGGCAAATATCCATGAGGCATTGAATGCCAATGAGGGACCAAATGTCATTATAGAGCTTGGTGTCAATAAAGAACAAAATTATAATGTAAGGCATGATGCTGGAATACAAAACGTTTCAAAAAGAAATAATCATGAGTTTCTTAATAACATGCTCGTAGTATTAGAAATAAATTCCAAGAAATACAAATGTATGTCAAAAGCGAAAATCTCGATATGATGAGAATAACCGAGACATGGTTAAATGGTGGAGAGTTTGAAGCTGAATTTAATATTGCGGGATTTAAACACTTTCATCAGGATAAAAACCACACAAGAAAGGTGGGGGTGTTCTGTTGTACGTTAAAAACAATGTCCATGCCTGTGTTTTAGAGAAAGTGAAACAGGATGCATATGATAGTTTGTGGGTAGAATGAACCCAAAGATATGGACAAAAAATGAATGTAGGGGTAATATATAGGTCAAAAACATTACTATTAGCAGACGACAAACTATTGTTTCAAGAACTGTCTAGTTTCTGCAACCGGGACCTATTGATAATGGGTGATTTAAATTTTACTGTCATTGATTGAATGACCCTTGAACATGGCCATATAGGTAGTTGCTTGATATATTTTCTTGGTGACAATTACTTATTTCAGCATGTAAAAGAGCCCACAAGATATGGAAACTTACTCGATCTATTGATCACTAGCCGTGAAAGCATGATAGCCGATGTAGAAGTTGGTGAAACTATTGCAAATATCGATCACAGCTTAGATTCAAATTGCTAATAAATATATATATATATATATATATATATATATATATATATATATATATATATTATCTTTCTTTGCAAAAAAATGATCTATCTTGGTTGGTTTCCCGATTGATGGCTTGATCTTATTATCATCTACGTTACATATATAAA
>NC_134786.1:24009716-24014716 GCF_046742065.1 Oratosquilla oratoria | reverse complement strand
CCTCCTCTTCATCCTCATTCTCCTCCTTCTTTTCTTCATCCTTCTCCTCTTCCTCCTCCTCCTCTTCCTCCTCTTACTCATCCTCATCTTCCTCCTCTTCTTCCTCCGTGTCCTCCTCTTTTTCATCCTACTTTTCGTCCTCCTCGTCTTACTCCTCCTCTTCCTTCTCCTCCTCCTCTCCTTGCTCCTCCTCCTCTTCCTCCTCTTCTTCCTCCTTCTCCTCTTCCTCTTACCCCTCTTTTCCCCTCCTCTCCCTCTTCCTCCTCCTCCTTCTTCTCTTCCTCCTCCTCCTCTTCTTCCTCCTCTTCCTCCTACTCCTCTACTTCTTTCTCCTCTCCCTCCTCCTCTTCCTCCTCCATCTCCTCTTCCTCCTACCCCTCTTCTTCCTTCTCTTCCTCTCCCTCCTCCTCCTCCTCCTCGTCCTCCTCCTCCTCCTCCCCCTCCTCCTATTTTTTATTTTCTCCATATTTCTTTCAATCACTCTATCTCTTGTTTTCTTTATCAGTCGACTACGTTCGTTTCCAAGATGCCCGTCACTCTTGAATTTTTTTTTTCATCACTTATTGATTTTATGTTTGAGGTTTTGAAAGCTGTTTACTACCTCTTAATTGGTCCTTCATTAATCTGTCCACACATGTGGAATATATTTACCTTCGTTTCCCCCACGTGCGTTCAAGAACGGTGACAGAAAGGAGGGTGAGGGTAGAGCCAAACAGACTCCAAATGATCAGAAGCAAATTATATGAAAATTTCTTGAAGCTATTTGGATCGGTTTCTTCTCTCTCGCCCCCTCACCAGCCCCCCCCCTCTCTCTCTCTCTCTCTCTCTCTCTCTCTCTCTCTCTCTCTCTCTCTCTCTCTCTCTCTTTCTGTCTCTCTCTCCCTCCCCCTTTTTCCCTAATAAAGAGAATAAAGTAAAAAGAACATATAAAAACAAAGACTCAAGATACGTGGGACATAACCTGAAGATTTTTGAAAGGGAGTTGGTAACATCAGTTTTGAGTATTTGCTCGCTCTGCATCCGAAATCTAATCCCGAATTAGGAAGAACCAATCTCGCATCGCGTGGTCCATGGAAGCAACAAACTTCATGTCAAAGTGGAGGTATTCTAGTGCATTTCGAACAAAACATTCCCGAGTGCAGGTAAGTTCGAAGCTCAACTTTACCATGGCGACGCGGGCGTGGGCGTTGTGTTCAGCTTCGAAGTTCTTGTTCTTGAAAATTATATTGAACACTTTTGCTGCACCTCGCACATTTAAAAAAAGAAAACGCTGAAAATATTGAACTTCTACTCTCCTTTCTTTCTACTGCCTAACTTCAATTTCTCATTGACCACCTCTTCAGCGCGATTTTGTCCATCAAGGATAGAAGTGATGTTTATGAGTAACTAGATATCAATCAATTTCATGCCGACTCACAGCTCAGAATGGGGTATCGATCGATCGAGAACCTATTTTTCTTATGATCCACCCGTCTCCGAGCTCTGGAGCGAGGTTGTTCGTTCTGTCACATTGATATATATATATATATATATATATATATATATATATATATATATATATATATATATGTAAATATATAACTTTTTCTTTTAGGAATGTCCCCTGTGGGGCTACAAGGAGAAGGATGCCTAGTCCCAATCCCCGTCCCTTTCTTCTCGCCTCTTACGATCCAAGTGGAAATACTTGGTGGCAGTATTCTTTTCCCCCACCACAGGGAATTCCCCCACCACAGAAAATGAATACTCAGAGAAATGGTACAGGACAGCAAACAAGGGGTTGGGGGACAGCATAACGGAGGGACAGTCGTAGTATAAAAGTGTCATCATTTCTCTATGAACAGAGTTTTCCTCTATCATAGACAAAATGATGTGTGGCTCTGGTCCGTAGGGGCGCCCCATATAGACCCTAAAGTATCAACTGCATGCTACTTTGCGACACTGCTTCTGACCCAGGGCAGTGGACAATGTCCAGGGATGACCCGTCATCCAGGAGGTGCTAAGATAAGAGGGAGGGTGGAGGGGGTGTGGAGTGTATTTAGGGATGGAATGGGTGGGAATGATTTTATGCCTTTTCCTTTTTGGCTACCTCCCTTGTAAGGGGAAAAAAGCCTTGGTATATGTATGTATGTATATATATGTAAATATATATATATATGTATATATATATATATATATATACATATATATGTATATATATATATGTATATATATATATATATATATATGTATATATATATATATATATATATATATATATATATATATACATATATATATATCAAGGACTACTATTAGACAGGACGTGTGCACCCAGATTCCTGGCTCCGCTAGCGGAGGCCATTGCTTTCTTTGTAACCTAACATTTTATATTGGACAAATATATCAAAACTAGAAACCTAATGTTTTATATAGGACAAATGTATCAACTATTGACTTATTCAATGCAGTATAAGTTAATATAAACTTTTATAGTGAAATAAGAAAATATTTTTACGGCACTGTTATGCTTTGAAATGCCAATTTTGGCCGGACTAAACATGTGTTATTGTATGAGGTTAGTGGACAGTTATTTACATTAATCATTATTTACATTTGAGTTCATTGTCTTGAAAAGGAGGACCAATTTGGCTGCCTTTTCATTACCGAGGCGGTTCCTTAATTTTGTGTGTACAAGCCCATAGGAGGAGAAAACTCTTTCAACTCCTGATGATGAGGCTACTACAGTTAGGAGTTGACGCACTGATTACAGAATATCACTGTCTAACATGGCTGTATGTGAATCCCACCACTCAATAGCTGTCAGGGTCTTGGTCACAGACTCAGTAAACTTGAACGCCTGGAAAGGAGGTGATTTTGCCTGAAACTTCATAATGACAGGAACAAGTGTTGTATATTTCTCATTGGCATACTCCATAGTAATATTCATCTCTTCTGCACTGAGCATTTTTCCTTGAAGTGCTAAATGAAGCATGTTGGCAAGTATGTGAGCTTTGGTGATAAACTGTTCGTCCCTTTTTTTCACCAGTTTTTCAGCTTGTTTACTCTTTGTGAAATGGCCAAGTAATTTCTTCCAAACATCTACCGCTTGATAAATAGTGCACTTGTCACTCTGTACCTCATCTAGAGCTTTTGCTATTGGCTGCAATCGATCCAGTAATTCCTCAGCCGAACGTTTTAGGTCTAAATTTGATACTTTGTTTCTTACTTCATTATCAATAGCTTCCCTGTTGACTTCACAGATCTTCATTAAAATTGGCCAGTTATTTATATAGGCCTTGAGACAATCTGACATTGTGTTCCACCTTGTGTCCTGGGGCATGACTAGACACTGACTACCTTCCTGCCGATACATTGAAGCAGCATAATGATTATTTCTAAAATATTTAACTACATGGACCACGTGTTGTTTTACATTATCAATCTCAAGGTCATGAGCCAGTATATTTAGTATGTGTGCTGCACATCCGTATGTGAGGACGGTATGCTCAGGTTCACTCGATTCCTCCAAGACTTTTCTCATCTTGGTGATATTTGCTGCATTGTCTGTCACAACACTTCCAATGTGACAACCAAAATCTTGTTCAGCCTTCTTGATTGAACTTTGTACAAATTGTAGAAGATATTCAGCAGTGTGAGGTTTCTCTGATGTGTCTATTGTGTCAACTAAATAAATCTGACCAGTGGATGTTGTTAGAGTGACACATATTATGGGCTCATTATGGATGTTAGAGCACCCATCAATTGAAAGACATACAGTTTCATTATTCAGGTCATCTGCACACTTTTTATATTCCTTTTCATACACAAGATCCAAGCACTTATCAGCAATATCTTTTCTGGATGGAGAAATATAACCTGGCCTCAGGTTCTGAACCATCTTGAGAAACTGAGGATGCTGAACAAGACGAAATGGTGAATTTGTAGCAAATATAATTCTTGCAACTTCTTTGTCGATATTTTCCTTTTGAGAGGGTGAGGTTTTTATGATAAATCTGTCCAGAGATGTTGATGACTTTCTTTTAGATGAAAATGATTTAGCAGAAGTGGTGCATGTGGAGGAGTCTGGTAGTGACCTTTTTAATGGTGGAGTCAGGTATGCAGATAATTCAAGTGAAGCCGATGATGGATTGAAGCTGTTAATACAGATCCTGAAAGGGAAACAGAAAATTTTATCATATTGCATAATTTATAAATGAATAAATAAATGAATGAATACAGTGTGATTTAGGCTACTTTTGAGTACAGTAGTTATTTTTTTAGATAATGATCATATTCACACAAGCCACTAAATTATTTGGAAATAATTAACAGGATATGAAATAGGTGGGCTTGGAATTCAGCCCACACAGGATTCAGTCCACTTTTAAATTCACTAAAAATAATGGGTTAGTTGGGTTAGGTTAGGCTAAATCCCTTTGGGCTGAATCCCATGTGGGCTGAATTCCAATGGAACCTATGAAATATATTACACAATGTTGAATGAAATGAATAACAATAATCTAGGCCCCAAAGTTGAGTGGATACAGTATATTATAGTGATATAGTCATTACCCAAATTTAGAAGTAATGAAGTTGAAGTATCATCTCTTTAGCCTTCACATTTTTATTGCACATGCTCTCCATTGTTCACCAAGTTTATATAGTTGCGTATGAAAAGGGAGAAATGCACACAATATAAGTAAAATTATTTACCTGGGTCATTAATTTCTTCTGTATGCTGTGGCTGATCTTGGCATTTATCTCTGTGAGATTTTAATCTTGACACAATGCCATGTAGTTCCTGGCTGCAGTCTTTGTATTTAGCTCGGTACCCTTTGCCAGAAGTTGTTGGTAGTTTTTCAAAATAATTCCAGACAGGATGATATTTTCTGCCTGAAGGAACCACTCTGCCAGGTCCAGAAGACATCCTTCCTGGTTGATTCCAAGGCAGCAACTGACTGAGTGAGAAGCTGCTTACCTAGAAAAAGTTTCAACAAGAATCTTGTTGAAACTTGTTGTGG
>NC_134786.1:23999716-24004716 GCF_046742065.1 Oratosquilla oratoria | reverse complement strand
GTTCTAGCCTTAAATCCAGGAAACAGTGCATTAATGTCAGGAATAGAGCTAACAGGGATTTAGGATTTATTGCTAGGGTGGTTACAAACAAAAGTGCAGAGGTAGCTATTAAACTCTATCTGGCGTCAGTTAGACCTATTCTTGAGTATGCAGTACATTTTTGGTCTCCATACTATAAAATAGTTATTAATTCACTAGAATCAGTACAGCGGAGAATGACAAATATGATACATGAGATCAGAAATTTACTTAACAAAAACAGGCTTAGACACCTTAACTTACACTCTGCAAACACGTAGAGCGCGGGGTAATCTAACAGAGGTATTCAAAAGGGTCAAGGGCTTTAACAAGGGTGATGCAGACAAGGTTATCATATTAAAAATACAGGGCAAGACACTTATTAATGGATATAAATTGGACAAATTTAGATTTAAGAAGGAAATAGGCAAGGAGTGGTTTGCCAATAGAGTAGACTCGGCAACCATGTAGTGAGCGCTGAAACTGTTGATTGTTTTAAGAGAAGATTAGATAACTTTATGGATGAGGATGATAGGTGGTAATGGACATGGAACTGCCTAGCGTAGGCCTTATGGTCTCTTGCAATTTCCTTCATTCTCATGCTCTTATGTTCTTACTGGTAAGATTTGGTTAGGTTGGGTTAGGCTAAGTTAAGGTCGTGAAGTCGAAGTTGGGAATGAGAAATAAGTCTATTCTTGTGAATAACACGTTCTACGAGTTAACAAGTACTGCACCAGACTGTGCATATAACTACTAAACAAAAGGTGGAGGATGGGGGTGGGGTCTCTGTCCACACAGTAAAAGCACTGCGTTAGCCGAGCATATATAGATAGCTCTGGACAGAGCCCGACATCACAAAACTTACTGACTCTCTTGTATGATTTTGTTCTAGCTGCCGCCAGATGGTTTTATTCAACTGAGAACGTCGTTGTAGTGAAGGGAGTTAGTTAACTCTCTTTGGTAAAGTGTTGATTGATCTGACTGGCGGCAAGTGAACTTATTCACCTGAAGAAACCAAAGGGGCTGGGTGAGGGGGGGGGTGAGGCTCACGGTAGTAAGCGCCGGCGAACACTTTCCTGCCTTTAGAAAGTAGGCTTTAACTGACTTCATTATCTATACAATACTTATAAAGATTAACTCTATATATAATAGATGAACCAGTAAGGCAGATAAACAATCACTTAAGAATGGAGGAGTTAATTGTTCATTTAGCAGAGATGGAGGAGGAGAGCTGCACCTAGTCCATGTACCACAAGTACTGCAGACAGAGTCAGAAATACCAAGGCTAAGTTTGACTGTCGACAGGAGTTGCATCGGCTGTGTAAATGCAGATGAATCCTTGGTTTTGGTCATTTGAGAGCATATCTGTGTGTCTGCTCTTCCCCCTCCCCTCTTGCGAGGCAGTCTTTACTGTTCTTAATCTGCAAGAGCTGCATCTTGACTCTTTACGGGTATGGGAAATCGGAACCAGTCTACCCACGCCACTTCTGTCCACCAACACCCGTCACACGCACACACACACACACACACACACACACACACACACACACACACACACACACACACACACACACACACACACACACACACACACACACACACACACACACACACACACACACACACACACACACACACACACACACACACACACACACACACACATAGTACACACACACACACACACAGTACACACACACACACACACACACAGTACAGACACACACACGCACACACAGTACAGACACACACACACAGTACACACGCACGCACACACACACACACGTGTGCGTGCGTGCGCGCGCGTGTGTGTGTGCGTTTGGATATGTATGTATACTATAGGTACGCTAACAGATGTATGCTAATAGTACATATATTGGGTTTATATCTGTGGCCATATGTGCATCGTCATGTGAATGTCTCCATCTCACTAGGTTTCTTTCCCTGTGCCTTCCTTATGTCTTGTTCTTTGTTCGCACTTTCCTTTTGCTTCCTCTCATCCCCAATCCCTCTCTCCTTTGTTTTCTCCTCCCTTCGCCCTCTCAATCACTCCTTTCCACCCTCCCTCCCTCCCTCCCTCCCTCTCTTTCTTTCTCCTTTCTCCCTCTCTCCTCTTCTCCCCATCCCTCCATTCCTTTTGCATCATGTCCTCCAGCTCTCTCTGTTCCTTATCAGGGACGCCTCCTCTTACATGTTTGGTCCCTTCTCTCATCACTTACAGGTACCACCTCTCCTTGTGTCAACTCTCTTCTTTACTTCACGTCCCCAAACATCTCAACAATATTCTTCTCATGCCTTCGCCTTCCACTTCCACTTATTCTTTTCCTCTTTTTTAAGATTGTCTTTGTGAGAGGAAACACCGTGAGTTTCGCTCAGTCGGGCTCTATCAGGACCATAGACGAACTTAACAATATAGTTTTAAATACTATAATCCACGGAGTACGGGGATGAGGATCCTAGTGTCCACGTCTTTCTTACGTTGGTGGCGTAATCAGAAACGTGTTTGTCTCGCATTCGGTTAGTTTTGGGTTCAAATCCCGCACTTATCTCTGATCCCCAGCAGCAACAGTTCTCTGTCCTAACAGTCCCGAAAGAGCTTGAGGCAAGAGTGATAGCTTCGGCAGCAGCTACGCGCCTCCCGGCGTAGGCTCCTCACCTTTTCTACACAAAGCTTTTAAACCGTCCTTCTCCATCCACAGTCAAGGCCGACACTAGATATCAAAATACTTGTGCTTCTTGCAAGCCACTTATCTTAACTCTGTGGTCCTTTCTATTCCCCATTCTCGTCCTCTTGCTTTTGTTGACATTTGCTTCCAACTTCCTCCCCTCGCATATATTTCCCCCAAACGTTGATACCACCTCTTGCACTTCCTCTTCACAATCTCCCATCGATGCTGCATCGTCCGCAAACATGTCACCTTCCGCTACCCTCACTGAAGACAGACCTTACTTTATTTTGCCCTTTATCAGTTTTCATTATTCCGAGCGCGCATGCGTGCGTGTGTGCGTACGTGTGTGTGTGTTTGTGTGTGTATGTATTCACCTTGGTCTTTTGGATCACGTGTTGGACTCGTGATCGACAGCTATTTCCCTCCCGGAAGAGAGCTCAGAGCTCGTATGACCGATCTAAGGGTAATGCTATGACCTTTCACACACACACACACACACACACACACACACACACACACACACACACACACACACACACACACACACACACACACACACACACACACACACACACACACACACACACACACACACACACACACACACACACACACACACACAACTCCCCGCCCACGAGAGTCAGAGTAACGACCCGAAGCACAGCGATACCGAAATAATTTCGGCCCTGGGCAGGATTCGAACCAGGTACTGCGAGCACCACCGTACTTCCCAGTCCAGCGTGTGTGTGTGTGTGTGTGTGTGTGTGTGTGTGTGTGTGTGTGTGTGTGTGTGTGTGTGTGTGTGTGTGTGTGTGTGTGTGTGTGTGTGTGTGTGTGTGTGTGTGTGTGTGTGTGTGTGTGTGTGTGTGTGTGTGTGTGTGTGTGTGTGTTTGTGTGTCTGTGTGTGTGTGTCTGTGTGCGTGTGTGTGTGTTCGTTTATGTGTGAGATATGAAATTCCTGGGAAATTAGATTCCACAACAAATACTCAGGCTCTTCATGTATAGTATTATCTTTCTGTTTTACGCTAATTACTTGTCCTTTATTAACAGTCTCTTTTGAAGCCTAATGAACAGAGACCACTTTCGTGCCAATGCAATCATATGTAATACCTTACTGAGTCTGAAGACCCTGTTAGGTAACCATCTCAACGGTGTGCCCAAATGTCCCATTTTCCATTACTGTTAACTTATGGACCAAAAGGTTTCTTGGGATTTATTTTGTTGCTCATGATTCGTGTCATTATAGGAATATTTCACTGAGCTCCTCCTCTCCCTTTCCCCCTTCCCCTCCCTCTTCCCGTCACCTCTCTTCTTCCCTTTCTTCTTTCTCGCCTTTCCCTTCCCTTTCCTTTCTTTTCTTTTCTTTTCCGTTGCCTTTTCCCCTCTCTCTCCCAACTCCCTTGTCACCCCCACCACCTCAACCCCCTTTCCCCTCACCATCTCCATCACCATCTCCTCTCCTTTACAGCTTACTTTTCTTTCTCCTCTTCCCTTTTCCCTTCTCCTCATCCTTTATTGGCTAATGACTGACTACATAAGTTCTATGCAGCCGATGCTTTAGGGATTTTAGTGACGTCCCTACGCACCAAATTACACTTTATTCTTTTATGAATGGAGACTCATCTTCACTCAAAAAATTAATAAGCAAACAAATTATAAAACAAAATAAAATAAAACATGATATAATAAGATAGAATATTATAGAAAAAATAGATAGATAAATTAATTAGTTGATTAATTAATATATAAATATAAGTAAATAAATAAAATAATAAACAAATAATGTTGACGACTTAACTTTTACTACTACTGCGTACTGCTATCCTCCTTAATTTTTTCCCTCACCACTTCTTGACAATAACTCTTCAATGCATTATTGTCTCCAAGGATGGAAGCACTGGTTGTTTCTGGCAAAACAGTTATTGAGCCAGCGGAAAGCATGAAGTCCATCTTAATCAATCCTCTAAGTCATTTCTTTGCAGACGCTTAAATCCGTCGAACTCGTTTTAGGTTAACTAGGCGATTCCTGAGCTGGAAGGGCTAATCCTTAAAATCTAATTGCAAAATTTGACACTGAAATGTATATTCTGTAACAATTGTAGGAGATTTGTCATCTAAACTCCATGACCACTTTGATGTACTTTCTCCTCCATCTTGAATGTGTGTCAGTCAATTCACATGAGCCTCCATTTTGTGCTCTGGTGGCTTAATCGGAAGCGTACTGGTCTCCCATTCGCTTAATTTTGGTTTTGAATCCCGCACTCTTTTCCGATTCCCTGTAGTTACTGTTAGCTGCCCCAAGAGTCCAAGTGC
>NC_134786.1:23992216-23994716 GCF_046742065.1 Oratosquilla oratoria | reverse complement strand
CATCATAACATCTGGTCTAGCAGCGACATACGTTCAGTGCTTTCCCATACAGACTTTCTTCTCTGACCACATCGTATTTGGGATCCTGTACTCCCTATAAAGTGGGCCTTCTCCTCTTCACACCCGCCTCCGCATTTCCATTCCTCCGAAGTACTCCCCCAACTACGTCTCTTACATCTCCACTCTTCTACCAACATTTGATCCCTAGTCGCCTGAGAACCTGTACTCTTCCCTCGTTGCCTCAACACATAATTTTTAAACTCGTTACGTCACAAAGCCACACATTAAAAGAAGCCGCGAGGTCCACGCATGGACACTGGACCGATGCATCCTACAGCCGGAAAAGAAGGCTGAGAGAGATGGTCTCGTCTTTCAAAGGCAACCAACACCTGCTAATCTCTAATACCAGACATCCAGAGATGATCTCGTTGCCTTGCAGCAGTGTGTCCATACCGAGTCCTGGAAGAAATATATCAACATCATCAACCACCAGACCAGCGTTGGCTCCATGTAGCACCTGATAAACAATATCATCCAGAAGAAACCATTGAGTGCTCTCCACTACAGCCCACCCCAATATGCTGTATTACTGCGGACGGATGAAGATGACGACGTGCCCATCACTGAGGACGCACTGCGTCGTGCTCTTGTCACAAGCAAAACAACAGTTCCCGGGCATGATGGCAACACCTATCAAGTCCTCCGCCTGCTCCTTAAAGTCCCTGGCAATTCCTTGCTGCAACTCTACAACCTTATGTTTAGTAAGGGATATGTGCCTCGTGCCTTCCACAGATAAGTTCATGCCTATTTCAATCACTTCCTATTTCTGTTAAGTCCTCGAACGTATATTTCTCACTCGACTTATATTCCGATTACAGGATAAGCTATCAATGCAACTGTATGGTTTCTTACCACAGAGGAACACTGCCTGATGGACTTACATGCCCGCCTCTCCCCTACCAGTGTGGTAGCATTTCTTGATTTCAAAGGGGCTTTCGACTTAGCCAACTAGGAGATTATTCTCGACCAGCTCGTAGAATTTGGCATCCAAGGCAACCTCCTGAGGTGGGTCCGTGGCTATCTCTCAAAGAGGATTTCACGTGTAGTTTTCCAGGAAACGTGCAATACCTCCAGGGAATTCGAACTTGGTACTCCACAGAGTGAAGTTTTAAGTCCCTTCCTCTTTAACGTCCTGCTATCCCTTATCCCTAATATTCCCTGCACAACTGTGACCTGCTACGCTGACGGTACCTGTGTGCACTCCACCTCCGCTGCCGACCTACAGCGCCTCCTTCACTCCTTCTATGAGTCGACATCCACCTGTGACCTCATCCTTTCCCCAGAAAAGAGTCGAGTATTCTCTCCCAGGGCCCCCGAAACATTGCAAGTGTTCACTGCAGGACACGGTTTCATCCCGCCTTGCACACAGTACCTGTACCTGGGAGCTCCAGTACGCATCACTCCAGCCATTCTTGCTCCGCAGTGCGTCCATCCTATCATCCAAGATCTCCTCCACTGGCTAGAACAGCACTTTATCCCCTTTAAATGACACACCAACAATGCCGCTGGACTATCCATCCCCTTGGCAAGGACCATCTATGTTGCCTTCATTCGGTCAGTCATAGACTATCTCTTCCCAGGTCTTAGCAAATTTTCCAAGACCTCCTTGGTGCCTTTAAAACAGAGTGATGTGGTATATTCTTGGATGCCCCACCTCCACCAGAGTTGTAAACATGCAGACCGAACTTAATCTTCCTTCAGTTATTGAAAGAATACACGCTAACATCTCCTCCTCCAGCGCCAAGTGTCTCCACTTATCCCATCTGGCCCTGCACTATTCCCATGTCCTAAGAGCTTCACTTGACCCCGCTGCACCCTCGTTAACACAGTGTGCTTCACCCTGCAACGCCTACACATAGAAGTTCCTGTGGCCGACGTTGATCATGGACCGCCTCCATGGAGGATTCCACAGCCTCATATCACCTTCATTCCCTCTTCAAAAATAGACCCACCGCTCCTCCAGAAACATCACCGCAGTGTCCTCCTCCGTCCTTGCCGCGCACCATCTCTGCGTAGACAGGTCCTTACAACCAGACGGTAGCGCGGGCTGTCCCGTCTACTCACCGGATATGGAGCCACCAGAGGAAGGCTGGGTTGGTCGGAGGTTATTCAATTCGTCCAGCTCTACGTACTGCGAACTACAGGCACTCCTGCTGGCTGTTAACTTACTATGTTAGCGGCGACTGAATGGCGTGGTAATGTGTGACTCCTAGTCCCCCCTACTAGCCATCTCGTCTTTACAACCCATACACCGCCTGTAAACTGCCACTGTCCGACGCTGTCACACCTTCCCCCCTCTGCTACAAGAAGATCATACACTCTGCCGTTCTTCTAATCACTCTCCACCGCATGAATGCAGAGCCCGCACAAAGCGTATCAATACAACATTACGACCACTTCCGTCTCTTCCTCTCGAGGTCCCACAAGCACGGAATCCTCG
>NC_134786.1:23984716-23989716 GCF_046742065.1 Oratosquilla oratoria | reverse complement strand
CTCGTCGTGACCCGCTTTTATATCTTTCCGCATCCAGTTTTTTCTTAAAATCATGTATAGTTTTAGCGCTCACTGTTTCATCATCTAGTTTGTTCCAGATGTCTATCACTCTGTGTGGGAAGCTATTTTTTTCAGATCTCTTCTATAACTGTCCTTCTTGATTTTCTTCTCGTGTCTTCTTGTACTTCTTAAGTCCCTTTTTAGAAGGTCATCCCTATCAATAATTTCCATCCCTTTCATAATTCTGTATATATATGCATATACATATATATATATATATATATATATATATATATATATATAGATATGTACATGTGTCTAGATATATATATATATATATATATGTATATATATATGTGTGTGTGTGTGTGTGTGCGTGTGTGTGTGTTGTTTGTTGTTTGTGTATGTGTTTTGTCAGAATAATAACACACTAGATAAATATATCAACAGAAAAACATAGGCGATAATGAATACAAGGTAGATTCACTCGTAGTATACATACTCTTATTGTAATCCGTTCAACTCGTTTAGGTTAAATCAAGTAAAATGTTTTGGAGACAGCCTTAACAAAGACTTCAAATGTACCATAGTGGTCAAAGGATCCTATTGGTTGACTAGAATCATCTAGCGCTAGACCCAAAGCACAATCGTAGCAAATTGAAACATAATGTAAACAAACACAGTGTTGCCACATCTCATCCACAAAAACGGGGGACTCCCGTTATTAATGGAGGCAGCCGTACCTGATTCATAACATCCTCTGCATTTTGTTCCCTCATTTCTCTCACTGTCTCTCGGATCACTTTTCTCTTTCCCCTCCCTCCCCCGGGGGAGAGAGGGGGGGGGCGGGGGTCCCTTTAAATAATTGCTGTTGCTGACAGGAAGGACTTTAGCCACATTCATAATTCCATCAACATAGGGGCACCGAAGTGGGTCGCGGCCTTGTTCAGCTTAGGGGGCGGAGAGTCGCAGTGTTTTGAGTCGTTTGGTATGCCCTTCTTATCGGTAAACTCAATTCTTAGAAGAAAGGAAAGAAAGTGAGGAGCCTACGCCAAGAGGCGCTTAGCTGCGGTCAAAGCCATAAGCTTTGATCTAGGACCTGTTGGGACAGGTAATGAAAATAACACTGTTGGAAATCGGAGAGAAGTGCCGGACTTGAATCAAAGACTCGGAAGATACTAGAGGCCGAGTTGAAACTGTCTGATGGTTTACAGAACATTTTTGTCCAAATGTTAAGGAATGCAAGTTTCCTGACCAACTTCCGTAACTTTGTTTAGGCTGCCGTCAGGCGATTTTTATTAAGTTTAGAGGATCCCCATTCCCGTACTGAATAAAGTCCAGTGAGGTCCACACAAAATCCGATATAATTATGTATGATACCGGTTTGCACGGACTATTTCTCTCCTCTTCCTTCCTTTCCCCTCTTTTTCCCTCTTCTTCCCTCTTTTTCCCTCTTCTTCCCTCCTTTCCCCTCCTTTTCCTCCTTTCCCCTCCTTTTCCTCCTTTCCCCTCCTCTTCCCTCCTTTCCCCCCCTTCTCCCTATTCTTCCCTCCTCCTCTTCCCCCTCGTTTCCCCTCGTTTCCCTTCCTTTCTCTTATTTTCTCTCATTTTCCCTCCTCTTCGCTCAGTAAGCAGTTTTCTTAACTGAATGGAATTGTCTTAACCAGACACAAAGGTGGTGATTTAGTTTTGAGAATCAAGTTATCTTATGTAAAGGTACGATGGAGTAAGTAATGGTACGCCGTTCAACTACGTGGGGCATGGTGTGGCTCTGTTGTATTGTGAGCAAGTGGAAGCGAATAGAAGGTGGGAAGGGCGCAAGAGGAGGAGAAACGATAAAAATAGAAAAAGGAAACATGAATGAAGTTGACTCGGGAGGATGAGGTGGAAGAGGAAGAGGAGGAGGAGGGGGAGGAAGAGGAGGAGGAGGAGGAGGAAGAGGAGGTGGTAGAGGTGGAGAAGGAGGATGTGATGAACGAGAAGATGAGGAGGTGGAGGAAGTGGAGGAGTTGGGTGAGGGGATGGGGGATGGGGGAATGTATGGTACATGTCGACATAGAGGGAAATACGACCTTAAGGACACGGGCCATAAAGGTTATAGTGTTTTACTTCTCGGTTTACACACCTGGCCACCATTTTCGAGCCAAGACCAACAGGCCAGCCTCCCTCCCAGCCCTCTCCCAGCCTCTCCCAGCCCCCTCCCAGCCCCCTCTCAGCCCCTTGCTTCAGCCACCAGCCCCCAGCCGTGCAGTTCCCTATGTTCTTTGCCCACTTTTTCCTCCACACCTTCTCCCTTCTACTCTAACTCGCCTTCTCCTCCCTCCTCTTCCTCCTCCTCCTCTTCTTCCTCTTATTCCTCTTCTCCCTCTTCTTCTTCTTCTCCCTCTTCTCCTTCCTCTCCCTCTTCTCCCTCTTCTCCTTCTACCTCTTCTCCTTCTTCTCCCTCTTCTCCCTCTTCTTTCTCTTCTCCTTCTTCTACCTCTTCTTCTTCTTCTCCCTCTTCTCCCTCTTCTCCTTTTTCTACCTCTTTTCCCTCTTCTCCCTCTTCTCCTTCTTCTACCTCTTCTCCCTCTTCTCTCTCTTCTCCTTCTACCTCTTCTCCCTCATCCCCCCTTTCTTCCCTGTTCTCCCTTTTCTTTTCTTTTCTTTTCTTTTCTTTTCTTTTCTTCCCCTCCCTCTTCTCCTTCTCCCTCGTCTCCCTCTTTTTCTTCTCCCTCCTCACCATCTTCTCCCTCTTTAGCCTCTTCTCTTCTTTCCTCTCTCATTTCTCCCTGTTGGCTCTATCTTTTCTCCATCTTCTTTCTTTTTTCTCCTCTCCATTTTTCTTCTCTTCTTTCTCTTTATCCTCTTCCTTCTCTTCTATCTCCTCCTTCTCTTTCTCCTCTTCCTCGTCTCCCTCCTTTTCCCTTTCCTCTCTTCTACCTATTCTTTTTTTTTCTCTTCGTCCCCCTTACCTCTCCCCTAAGCTTCCCCTCTTCTTCCTCTTCCTCTTTTTCCTCTCTTTCTTCCCTCCCCAACATTTCCCTTCCCATCCTCTTCATATTCCCGTCTCTCCTCATCATTTCCTAACGCAGAATAGCCCATTCAGCACAGGATTCTGTCTCTAGTTAAGTAGTATTCTTTGGTATCATTAATCAGAATGGGATGGTCTGTAGTAGTAGTAGTAGTACTAGTAGTAGTAGTAGTAGTAGTAGTAGTAGTAGTAGTAGTAGTAGTAGTAGTAGTAGTAGTAGTAGTAGTAGTAGTAGTAGTAGTAGTAGTAGTAGTAGTACTACTAGTAGTAGTAGTAGTAGTAGTAGTAGTAGTAGTAGTAGTAGTGGAGGTGGAAGGAGGAGCTTCTAACTTTTAGATCAGCTATCGAATCGTATGAAAAGAAAGATAACAATGGCGAAGGAAGATGGGGCGTCCAATTGGCTGACAGCACTACCAATCAGGGCAAAGGGATTCAACCTAAACAAAAAATAATTCACGGATGCCATTGCCTTGAGGTATGGATGGTCATTGGAAAGGCTGACCAACAGATGTTCCTGTGGTGCACAGTTTAGCTCAAACCATGCGATGATATGCAAGCAGGGTGGATACATCTGCATGAGAAATGACGAGGTAAGGGATCTCACTGCCCAAATGTTTCGGAAGGTATGCAAGAATGTGACCATCACACCAACATTACTCCCACTAGGAGGGGAGAACTTCAGGTACCGCACGTCAGACACCTCAGATGAAGCACGAGTGGATGTCAGCGCAAGAGGTTTCTGGACACGGGGACAATTGACTTTCTTTGACATGCGAATATTTGATCCGATGGCCCCCCTGTTACAATAACCTAACTACTGAGGCGTCCCACTCCCGGAACGAGAATAATAAAATCAGGATGTACGAAGAGCGTATACAAAATGTGGACCAGGGCTCATTTACTCCTATAACCTTTACGACTTCAGGTGGGATGGATCCTAGGGCAAAGGCATTCTACGCTCGTCTGGCAGAGATGATGGCAGAAAAGAAACAACAACCAAAAAGCAGCATTGTATCGTGGATGAGATGTAGACTGCCATTCTCACTTTTAAGATCAGCCCTCCTATGCCTGAGAGGTACCAGGTCCCCACCGCCCAAATCAGCACATGTACAAAACCTCGATTTTGAGCAGACTGTAGTAGATAGTAGGATAAATGAACTTCTGTATTAGGCTTCATTAAAATATATATAAAAGGGTAGTCGATCACAGTCACTGGCGAGAGAGGGGCCAATGAACTGTGTCTGTGGGAAACAGATCCTGACTGCTTTCACCACGCGGTTCCACGAGGATGGAGGTCGTTTTCAAAAGTAGTAGTGGTAGTGGTAGTAGTAATAGTAGTAGTAGTAGTAGTAGTAGTAGTAGTAGTAGTAGTAGTAGTAGTAGTAGTAGTAGTAGTAGTAGTAGTAGTAGTAGTAGTAGTAGTAGTAGTAGTAGTAGTAGTAGTAGTAGTAGTAGGAGTAGTAGTAGTAGTAGTAGTACTAGAAGTGGAAGTAGTAGAAGTAGCAGCAGCAGCAGCAGCAGCAGCAGCAGCAGCAGCAGCAGCAGCAGCAGCAGTAGTAGTAGTAGTAGTAGTAGTAGTAGTAGTAGTAGTAGTAGTAATAGTGATAGTAGTAGTAGTAGTACTAGAAGTGGAAGTAGTAGCAGTATCAGCAGCAGCAGCAGCAGCAGCAGCAGCAGCAGCAGCAGCAGCAGCAGCAGCAGCAGCAGCAGCAGCAGCAGCAGCAGCAGCAGCAGCAGCAGCAGCAGCAGCAGCAGCAGCAGCAGCAGCAGCAGCAGCAGCAGCAGCAGCAGTAGTAGTAGTAGTAGTAGTAGTAGTAGTAGTAGTAGTAATAGTAGTTGTGGTAGTAGTAGTATTTGTAGTAGTAGTAGTAGTATTTGTAGTAGTAGTAGTAGTAATACTGATAGTAGTAGTAGTACTAGAAGCGAGAGTAGTAGAAGTAGCCTTAGAGAGGGAAAGGGAGAGGGAGAGAGTTGTTGTTATCGACTG
>NC_134786.1:23977216-23979716 GCF_046742065.1 Oratosquilla oratoria | reverse complement strand
CGGGGGCTGCTTTCGTGACGGATGGTTTGACCTTCGGCAGGAGAGTATCTGATCATGCGTCCACTCTCCAAGCTGAGGCCATAGCAGTTCAAGGAGCGTTAGAGCATGCTCTAATATCACGAACTGGTCCTGTGGTGATCCACACGGATTCACAGTCTCTGATAGGCAGCTTAGATACAACACAGCCCAGCGACAATGTACTCCTACTGACCTCCATCCTAGCACTCCTGCTGAGGCTACACCAGCAAGGCAGGAGTGTTACGCTCAACTGGGTGCTGAGCCATATGGGCGTCCCTACAAATGAGCTAGCCGACGCCGCAGCAGAAGCGGCGCGCCAAAGACCCGAAGTCGATGTTGTCGTCCCTCTCAGCAGAAATCAGTTGCACATACGCACCAGGGCTCTTAACCAGGTACAAAGGTTCCTTCAGCACAGACTGGAGGCAGAGGTGTCAGAAAGGGCGAGGTGGTACAGGGCAGTCACAGACTACGAGCCCCTTGTACTTCCTCGCTCCACACCAAGAAAGGTGGAAACTCTGCTCTTCCGTCTGCGGCTGGAGGACCGTTGTTACTGGCAAATCAAGAACAACCCCACGATCGAAGAAAGAAGATGTCAACATTGCCGCCACCCTTGACCACTACCTCAAGCATTGCCCCGCAACTGCTTTTCTGAGGAGAGGGCCTCCGACAACATCTGAGGGTCTTGTGCGCCGCCTATGCAGCCACTTAAGTCCGTACGAACTGCGTCGGTTGGTGGAGTGTAAGCCCCCCACCTTTAAATTTCTTATATTGTACTTTTGTTTGTATACTCCGTTCATGTCAGGAAGGGTGAATTCACCGGGATGTGCATACGTATTTCATATACTGTAGGTATGCACATCCAATAAATGTATGAGTGGGCGCGGCCAAAGCCACACACACGCATACATTGAATCACCCTCCCCTCTTAAAATTATTACACTATTAGCTATACACACATATCCACTGCATACATCGACCATATTAGAAAGGGTGCATTCACCGAGATGTGCATGCGTACATCACATACGTATGCACATCTTGTGAGTGTATGAGTGTGTGTGGTTTAACCCACACACACTCATAATTTAAAAATCACCCTCCAAACGGGCTCACCCTAAAAGCCCGTGGGGATTCAATTCCCAATTTCTCACACACACACACACACACACACACACACACACACACACACACACACACACACACACACACACACACACACACACACACACACACACACACACACACACACACACACACACACACACACACACACACGCACACACACACACACACATACACACACACTTGACACAACAATTCGCCCAAGAAGATGGAAGTATAGAGACTATACGCAAGAAGACAATCAAAAATGAATCTTCAATAACATTTAACCTCGTCTGCCTGCAAGAAAATATCCTGCCTGGCTACACAAAAAAAAAAAAAAAAAAATTATATATATATATATATATATATATATATATATAAACATATACATACATATATACATTATGGGAAAGGTGGAGGGGGAAACACGGGTCTTTATCTGATTATCGAGTTTATTCCTGACCGGTTTCGCTTACAATAGCTTCTTCAGAGGAGTGTTACTCTGGGTCGAAGTTGGCGGTGTATATAGTGAGTCAGGCCCACGTTCCCTCCTTGCGGAGTGGTTGGTGGCTGGTTCCAGTACAACATGTCAAACAGCATCGGTACAATATATATAATATAATACAATAATAGTAATATAATAATAATACAACACAACACGATCTATGACACAATACACAATATAATATATAATATAATATACCAAACCAAATCATATCATGGTATATCACATTATAATACAACATAATAATTAGCATCGATACATAATCAATAAAATTATAATAAGAATAAATATACGAGTTTTGAAAAATGGAAATATATATATATGAAAATAAATGTCACCGTGATATTTTGTCACCGTATTATGTCAGGAATAAACTCGATAATCAGATAAAGACCCGTGTTTCCCCCTCCACCTTTCCCATAATTTGTCCCAATGTCTCTACATATATATATACATATATATATATATACATACATATATATATTTATACAGTATATATATATACATATATATATATATATATATATATGTATACACATATATATATATATATATATATATATATATATATATATATATATATATATATATATATATATATATATATATATATATGACGTAAGCGGAGTAGGAAACACAGGAGTCTTAGTCTTGAGTTTATTCCTGATTAGTTTCGCAGGTATGCTTTTTCGCATACCTGCGAAACTAGTCAGGAATAAACTCAAGAATAAGACTCCTGTGTTTCCTACTCCGCTTACGTCAACCTATCAGAATGTCTCAACATATATATATATATATATATATATATATATATATATATATATATATATATATATATATATGTATATTTTGAATGGAGAGGTGAATGGAGAG
>NC_134786.1:23957216-23974716 GCF_046742065.1 Oratosquilla oratoria | reverse complement strand
CATCTGCAAAGAAGCTCATGTAACATTCCACACCCTCATCCATGTCATTCACATAGTAGCAAACATTATTGGAGCCAATACAGGTCCCTGTGGAACTCCACTAATCACCTCTTCCCAAGTAGAACTCTTATCTCTTATCACTACTCTCATTTTTCTTCCATGCAAGAAACCCTCCATCCATTTCAGTAGTTTACCTTGTATCCCTCCTATCCTCCTATGGTTTCCAGTTTTTTAATAGTTTTTTGAATGGTACTTTGTCAAAATCTTTTTGCAGGTCTAGGAAAGCACAATCAGCCCATCCGTTCCTTTCCTGTATTGTAACTAGTAGTCTTGAGTAAAAGCAGATAAAAATTGTGGCACATGATCTTCCCTGTCTAAATCCAAATTGTCTCGGATTTAGTTTATTGTTCTCTAGGTGTTTTATCCATCTACTTTTTATAACTTTTTCACAAAATTTGGCTACCGTGCTTGTAAGGGAAACCGATCTGTAATTTGTTGGGTCTCCATTATTTTCTCCCTTATATATTGGTACGATATCCGCACTTCTTCAGTCTTGTGGTATTTTTTCTTCTTTGAGTGAGCAACTTATTATGTTACATATTTTGTTTATTAGTTCTTCTTTACATTCTTTTAGTATCCAATTTGCGATTTCATCCGGGCCGTGCGATTTCCTGACATCAAGGCTCATCATTTGGTCCATTATTTCTTTTCGTGGAGGAGAGTAGATGTGAAATGGGGTAAGAGTGTGACAGAAAATGTTGATAGTAATACTTTTTTTGAAAGAAATTAAGAGAGGAATAGGAGGTGAATAAAGTAGAGAAGAAAAGATAAAAGGTGCAGATGGAGAGATGATAATGGAAGAGAAAGTAGTAAGAGGAAGATGGGCAGAGTATTTTAGGGAGTTGCTAAATGTGAAGAAGGATAGGGAGGGAAAGGTAGTTGCAGTGGGAAGCACTAAGAAAATGACCGTGACGAGTGAGAAAAACGTAGGAGAAATAAAGAAAGATGAAGTGAAGGCAGCTGTTAAGATGATGAGAGCAGGTAAGGCACCTGGGTTGGATGGATGTCATGCAGAGTGTCTGAAAAAAAAGGAGATACAGTGTTGGTGGACTGGATGGTGAGGTTATGTAATGTTTGTTTGAGAGAGGGTAGAGTGCCGGAGGACTGGAGGAGTGCCTGTATAGTGCCACTTTACAAGGGAAAAGGGGACAAGTGTGAGTGCAGTACTTACAAAGGATTACAAAGGCGGAGCATGCCGACAGGAGACCTTTTGGTCCATAACTAGGTCGGGTGTGGAAAAATTATAATAATGATAAATAAACAGAAAAAATTGCTAATATAGATAATGAATAAAATAAAAAAATACATAGGTATAGTTAGATAATAAACAAACAGGTAAATAGTAAATAATAAATCGACATATAACTAATGATAAATGAAAATCAAGCAAATAATAATAAATAGATAAATAATGACGAACAAATAAACAAATAATATAAAATAAATGGCAGTCATTACAGCATCTTGCTTAGGTGTTTATCTAAACGAATCTTAATTCGAACTGAACTACATTGCACTGCCTCTGCAGTAAGTTTATTTCATTCATTAACTGCACGGTTGGCAAAGTTGTTTCTACCCACTTCCAAATTAAATCTATTTCCTGACAGTTTGAGACCATTATTTCTTGTCTGATTCTCATTCAGTGTGAAAATTTTGTCACTTTTGATGTTGTCAATTCCCTTTAGAATCTTAAAGACCTGTATCAAGTCACCTCTGAGTCTACGTTTTTTTAGGGAAAAGAGATTCATGTTTTAGTCGATTTTCGTATGATTTACTGTTTATATTTAGAATCAGTTTTGTGGCTCGCCGCTGTACTTTTTTTAATCTGTCAATGTCTTTAATGAGATTCGGTGACCATACGGAAACAGTATGAGAGATGGACTTTTGAAGTCAAAACATCGCGCTATCAGTCCTAGAATATTATTTGCTTTTTCAAAGGCTGAAATACACTGCTTGGATGATTTGAGATCGTTACTGATAATTACGCCGTGATCTTTTTCACTATTCACTTTTGTTAAAGAATTTCCAAATAACTTGTGATCGTACTTACTGTTATTTCTACCTATGTGCATTACCTTACATTTACTTGTGTTAAACTTCATTGGCTGTGATTTATCTAAATCTTTTTGAATCTCTAATTGGTTAAGTGATCATTTGCCATTCCGCATAGTTTTTTATCATCAGCAAATTTGGAAGCAGTAGATTTTAGTCCGTAGTCTATATAATTTATATATACTATGAATAGAAGTGGCCCAAGAACGGAAAACTGAGGAACTCCACTCGTCCCACTTTTCCATCTAGATGTTTTCCCATTATTATTATTTTTTTTTTTGCAAAATTCTTGAATTTTTAGTGACTTGGAAATAGTCGAATTAATGAATATCATTACTTTACGCAATTATCATTATCTTAATTTTATATATATATATATTTTTTTTATCAATAAATGTTCATATCTTCTTCTGGACCAGACGAGTTTCCATAGAGAATATGGCCCATGTAAGGCCTTCTTGGCGAAGGTTCCTCACCAAAATACCGCGAAAGAAGGGCTTCACGAGCCGAAACTTCTCCGAAGAACATCTCTTCCACAAATGCGACTCCTTCAGAGCTCACTCTGTTCTCGAGGCCTTGGAGGTCCTCGACAGCTCTTGAGTTACGGTGTAAACGAAAACGACGCTGAGCTCGAGAAGGTCGTCTCTTTGGCTGTTGTCGACGACTTCAACTTCTCGAACTGCCATCCCGAATTCGGTGATCTTGACAAGGCCAATCCTGCTGATGAGGATGTTCCTGGCTGCCAAGTCACCGTGAATAAGTCCTGTCATATGGACGTGGCGTAGGCCTCTAAGGCACTGAAACCAGATTGATTTAATTTCATCCTCCCGGAAACGGAATCCGTGGGAGGTCATTCTGTTCAGAGTCTCTTCGAGAGACAGATCCATAAGCTCGAGTATGAAATGAACTTGTGCGCTCTGCAGGTCTTCAATGACCCCGTGCAGGCTGATGACATTAGGGTGGCTCCTCAAAGTTCTTAGAGCATCAAGCTCTCTGTTGATCGCTTCCGAATAGAGCTCTTTGATCTGGGTCTTGATGGCCACTTTCTCTCCGGTGGATCTGGAGACCGCGCTGTGGACCCATCCGAAGGCGCCAGATCCCAAAAGAGCTTCGATCTCGAAGATCGCGTAAAGTTCGGAGGAGAAGGGTCCGATCACCTATTGCACTTCCATGGCTTCCTGTTCTTCTCCCACGACGATTCCTCCGAAGCTTTCGAACTCCTCGATGTCCTCTGAGCTCTCCATCGTGTCTTTGTCTCTCGAGTACTGAAGGTACGAAGGCCGAAGGGTTCCGGGAAAAAAAGTCTTTAGAAATTTTGAGTCTCAGGGTCCAACTCGGATAAGTGTACCGTTTTTCATCCATCTTCAAGGAGAATAAAAAAACAAACAGTGTAGCCTTGGATTATCTACTAAATACTCTCTTGAATCACTCTTTCTTCGTCACTTATGACTTCGTTTGGTTTCTGACTGCCGGCAGGTGATTTTATTCATCTAAGAGAATAGTATTTTATTGGTAAATAGTGTGTAAACGAACGAATTGTAGTGTGAGTTGAATTTGTGTTATCCTTTTGACTCGTATTCTTTTATCTGATTATTTACTTGTCTTAGACATGCACAGGGGTGATCAAAATGCAAACGCGTATGTATATATATGTGTGTGTGTGTGTGTGTGTGTGTGTGTGTGTGTGTGTGTGTGTGTGTGTGTGTGTGTGTGTGTGTGTGTGTGTGTGTGTGCATGTGTGTATGTATGTACGTATGTACATGTGCACGTGTATCTGTGTATGTGTGTGTGTGTGTATGGGTGTGTGTGTGTGTATGTGTGTGTGTGTGTATGTGTGTATGTATGTACGTATGTGCATGTGTGTGTGTGTGTGTGTGTGTGTGTGTGTGTGCGCGTGCGTGTGTGTGTATTTACCTAGTTGTATTTACCTAGTTATATTATACGGGAAGAGAGCTATGCTCGTAGCGACCCGTCTTTGTATCTGTCAGCATCAAGTTTTTTCTTAGATTGTTGTATAGTATATGCACACACTGTTGCCTTATCTAATTTATTCCAGATATCCTCCATTCTGTGTGGGAAGCTATTCTTTTTCAGATCTCTTCTATAATTATTCTTTTTGAGTTTCTTTTCATGTCCTCTTGTTTTTCTCTTATCCCACCTTAATAAAACATCTCTATCTACGACTTCAATTCCTTTCATGATTTTAAACACTTTCATCTGGATAGAAACCAAAAAGAAAGGTGGGGGTGTTGTGTTGTACGTTAAAAACAATGTCCATACTTGTGTTTTAGAGAAAGTGAAACAGGAGGCATATGATAGATTGTGGGTAGAATTAACCCAAACAAATGGACAAAAAATGAATGTAGGTGTAATATATAGGCCAAAGACATTATCATTAGCAGACGACAAACTGTTGTTTCAAGAACTGTCTAGTTTCTGCAACCGGGACTTATTGATAATGGGTGATTTCAATTTTACTGATATTGATTGGATGACCCTTGAACATGGACATATAGGTAGTCACTTGATTAATTTTCTCGGTGACAATTTCTTATTTCGGCATGTAAAATAGCCAACAAGACATGAAAACTTACTCGATCTATTTGATCACTAGCCGCGAAAGCATGATAACCGATGTAGAAGTTCGTGAAACTGTTGCAAATAGCGATCACAACTTAGATTCAAACTACTAAATATTTTTAGGATAGATACTTGTGTTTCTAGAATACACGATTTCAGTAAAACTTAGTTCATAGGACTACGTCAGCTTACAGATTGGGAGGCAAAATTAAGCGAAAGACCTGCATATCAGATGTGGGAAATGTTTGAAAATACGCTTATTAAGATGATTCATACTTACATCCCTCTTAAGGACAGATGTCCCCCAAATCAGGCTCACCCAAAATGGCTTGACAAAGAAACTGAAGAAAGTATTGTTAAAAAGAGACAGGCTTATAAGAAATACAAGTGCTCGCGTGCACCTAATGACTATCAAAGTTATGTATTAATACAGAGAGATTTAAAAAAGACAATAAAAGAACGAAAACGACAATACGAAATTAATATCGCTGATAAATCCAAAGAGAATCCCAAAAAATTCTATAGTTACATTAGAGATAAAAAGGTCATTAGGAATCACATTGGCCCACTATTATCTGCTGACGGTCAACTTGAATAATCAAATGAAGGAATGTGTGAAAAAGAAAAAAAAAAAAAAAAAAATCAGCTCAGTATTCGTAAACGAAACACCTCAAAGTGAACTCCAAACTGAAACCTTTGAAAAATCTAGGATGAAGTTACTATGGTAAATATAACAAAAGAAAAAATTCAAAGGTGTATAGAAAAACTCAAAATTAATAAAACACCAGGGCCTGACAGTTGGCATCCAAGAATCTTAAAGGAAATGAAGAATGAGATTGTTGTTCCATTAAAAATTATTTTCAAGAAATCCATCATATCCGGAGATGTCCCAAAAGAATGGAAGCTAGCTAACATTACTCCCATATTCAATAAAACGTGATAAAAAGAAAGCAAATAACTACAGGCCTATAAGTTCGAGTTCAATCGTAGGAAAAATGATGGAAACTATCATTAGAGACACTATCGAAGATCATTTAGAAAGTAACTGTTTGATAAATGATAGTCAACATGGTTTCAGACGGAAACGTTCTTGCGTGACTAATTTACTCGAATTATGACAAAAGAAATAATATAGATTTAATATATCTACACTTTGCAAAAGCTTTTGATACCGTTCACCACGAAAGACTACTTACTAAATTAGCTTTCCACTGAGTAAGTGGCAGCCTATTAAGTTGGATAATGAGTGGAGTTCCTCAGTTTTCCGTTCTTGGGCCACTTCTATTCATGGTATATATAAATTATATAGACCACGGACTAAAATCTACTGCTTCCAAATTTGCTGATGATAAAAAACTATGCGGAATGGCAAATGATCACTTGACCAATTGGAGATTCAAAAATATTTAGATAAATTACAGCTAATGAAATTTAACACAAGTAAATGCAAGGTAATGCACATAGGTAAAAATAACTAGGTACGATTAAAAGTTATTTGGAAATTCGTTAACAAAAGTGGATAGTGTAAAGGATCACGGCGTAATTATCAGTAACGATCTCAAATCATCCTAGCAGTGTATTTCATCCTCTGTGAAAGCAAATAAGATTCTAGGACTGATTGCGCGATCTTTTGACTTCAAAGGTCCATCTCTAATGCTATTTCCATATGGTCACCAGATCTCAATAAAGACATTGACAGATTAAAAAAAGTACAGCAGTGAGCCACAAAACTGATTCCAAATATAAAAAATAAAGCTTACGAAAATCGATTAGTACATAAGAATCTGTTTTCCCTTAAAAAAATAAATAAAAAAAGTAGACTCAGAGGTGACTTGATGCAGATCTTTAAGATTCTAAAGGGAATTGACAACATCAAAAGTGACAAAATTTTCACACTGAATGAGAATCAGACAAGAAATAATGGTCTCAAACTGTCAGGAAATAGATTTGATTTGGAAGTGGGTAGAAACAACTTTGCCAACCGTGCAATTAATGAATGAAATAAACTTACCGCAGAGGCAGTGCAATATAGTTCAGTTCGAATTAAGATTCGTTTAGATAAACATCTAAGCAAGATGCTGTAATGACTGCCATTTATTCTATATTTGTTTATTTGTTCATCATTTATCTATTTATTATCATTTGCTTGATTTTCATTTATTATTAGTTATATGTCATTTAATTATTTACTATTTACCTGTTTGTTTATCATCTAACTATACCTACATATTTATTGATTTTATTCATTATTTATATTAAATTTTTTATTTATTTTTTATTTATTTATCATTATTATAATTTTTTCCGCATCCGACCTAGTTATGGACCAAAAGGTCTCCTGTCGGCATGCTCCGCCTTTGTAATCCTTTGTAAGTACTGTACTCATACTTGTCCCCTTTTCCCTTGTAAAGTGGAACTATACAGGCACTCCTCCAGTCCTCCGGCACTCTACCCTCTCTTAAACAAACATTAAATAACCTCACCAGCCAGTCCACCATCACTGTACCTCCTTTTTTTTCAGACATTCTGCATGACATCCATCCAACCCAGGTGCCTTACCTGCTCTCATCATCTTAACCATCTTCATCTCATCTTTCCTTATTTCTCCTCCATTTTTCTCACTTGTCACTGTCATTTTCTTAGTGCTTCCCACTGCAACTACCTTTTCTTCCCTATCTTCCTTCACATTTAGCAACTCCCTAAAATACTCTGCCCATCTTCCTTTTACTACTGTCTCTTCCATTATCATCTCTCCATCTACACCTTTTACCTTTTCTTCTCTGCTTGATTCGCCTCCTATTCCTCTCTTAATTTCCTTCAAAAAAAGTATTACTATCAACATTTTCTGTCACACTCTTACCCCATTTCACATCTACTCTCCTCCACGAAAAGAAGTAACGGACCAAATAACGAACTTTGATGTCAGGAAATCGCATGCCCCGGATGGAATCGCAAAATGGATACTAAAAGAATGCAAAGAAGAACTAATAAACAAAATATATAACATGATAAGTTGCTCACTCAAACAAGAAAAAATACCACAAGACTGAAGAAATGCGGATATCGTACCAATATATAAAGGAGAAAATAAGGAAGACCCAACAAATTACAGACCGGTTTCCCTTACAAGCATGATAGCCAAATTTTTAAAATATTGTGAAAAAACTATAAAAAGTAGATGGATAAAACATCTGGGGAACAGTATACTAAATCCGAGACAATTTGGATTTAGACAGGGAAGATCATGTGCCACAATTTTTATCTGCTTTTACTCAAGAATGCAAAAAGATTTTGACAAAATTCCATAAAAAAGACTATTAAAAAAACTGGAAACCATAGGAGGATAGGAGGGATATAATGTAAGGTATTGAAATGAATGGAGGATTTCTTGCATGGAAGAAAAATAAGAGTAGTGCTCAGAGATAAGTGTTCTACTTGGGAAAAAGTGATTAGTGGAGTTCCAGAGGGATCTGTATTGGCTCCAATAATGTTTGCTATTATGTGAATGACATGAATGAGGGTGTGGAATGTCTCACGAGCTTCTTTCCAGATTACGTAAAACTGTTGATGAAAGTGAGTATTGAAGCTGGTTGTGATTCGTTGCAGAGAGATCTGAATAGGGTTTGGGAATTGAGTCAGAAGTGGTAAGTGGACCTCAACATTAAGAAGTGTAGCATAATGGTATTTGGAAAAAAAAAGCACAAAAAATGTCAGGATAGTATAATATTGGTAAAAAGGAAGTAAAGAAAGTGGGATCTGAAAAATACCTGGGAGTAATCATCACAAAGGACAGGTCCCTTGATAAACATATAAACAAAGTTGTTGGCGAAACCTACAACTTGCTAAGATCAATAAAGGATCAGCCAAAACTATTATATAGATATGTGAACGATAAACTAATTAACAAACAGGAAATGGTGAAACTAAGGCAAGGGAATATGTAATACACGGACACAGAAGATACAGAAATGGCTGAAGTCCTAAGCAGGCACTTCAAGTTGGTTTTCATTAGAGAAAATGCACAACGTCGGAATGAAGGGCGAGAAGTGAACCTCGCTCCCCATGAGGGAAATAATACATACATATACCAAATGCTTTTCCCCCTTCAAAAAGAGGTAGCCAATAAAGGCTTATAACAGGGTAGACAGGAAGGCACTGTGGGAGGTATTGCAGATATATAGGATAGGAGGAAAGCTATTTAGAGCATTCAAGAGTTTTTACGAGAATAGTAGAGCTTTTGTTAGGATTACAAATGGAGAGAGTGAGTGGTTTGAAAGTAGAGGTGGGACTTCGTCAGGGATGTGTTATTTCGCCCTGGCTGTTCAATCTATACATGGGTGGGATGGTGCGACAGGTGAATGCAAGGGTAGTGGGTCAGGAATTGAAGGTGATTTAACAAAATGGAGAACAGAGGGAGGTATGCCAGTTGTTGTTTGCAGACGATACTGCGCTTGGAGCAGGATTAGAGGAGGGGTTTAGGAAGTTAGTGATAGAGTTTGGGAAAGTGTTCACAAGAAGGAAGTTGAAGATAAATGTGGGTAAAAGTAAGGTGATGAGATATACAAGGGAAGAAAGTGGCAGCAGACTGGAAGTGAGTATTAAGGGAGAGAGACTGGAGGAAGTGGATAGTTTTAGATACTTGGGTGCGAATGTGGTGGGAAAGGGAGGAGTGGAGGTGGAAGTAGAATGTAGATTGAGAGAAGTGAGTAAATGCCTTGGTGGATTAAAAAGTGTAATGAGAAAGAGACATTTGAGAATGGATGCTAAGAGGTGTATGAAGGAGTGATTGTACTAACAGCACTGTACGGGGCAGAAACATGGAACATAAGAGAGGAAGCGAGGAGGAGTTTGAATGTGTTTGAGATGAGGTGATTGAGAAGTATGATAGGGGTTACTAGGCTAGATAGAGTGAGAAACGAGGAGGTAAGGAAGAGAACGGGGGTGGAAAGGGAGTTGATAGATAAGGTTGATGAAAGAGTATTGGGATGGTTTGGACACATGGAAAGAATGAGTGAAGAAAGACTAGTAAAAGAGGTGTGGAAGGTATAGGTGGAAGGAGTGAACATGAGGGGTCGACCTGGGATGAAATGGATGGGTTAAAAGAGCCATTGGGAAAGAGGAGAATGCCTGTTGAGGAAGGATGGGAGAGGACAGAAGACAGGGGTGAATAGAGAATGGTTCTGTATGGATGATACTGTGATGCATGAGGGGGAGTGGGTGGAGGATGGGGGTGAGGAAACATGTGTGAGAAATAAATTGACGCAGCCTGAAGGGATTTCTCCCCGTCTTCTCCTTTTATGCAGGGGGGGGGAGAGGGGGTGTCGCCGTTTTAATGAAGCGGCCTTGCTGTGGATATGCTGTGTCTTGTGACACTGCTTCTGACCAAGGGCAGTGGGCAAGATGCAGGGATGACGTGTCATCCAGGAGGTGCCAAGATAAGAAGGGAAGAGGGTGGAGGGGAATGGAGTATGTTGGGGATGGAGTGGGTGGATTTTTTTTTCTTTGTTTATTGGCTACCTCCTTTTGAAGGGGAAAAGCATTTGGTATATGTATGTATTATTTCCCTTATGGGGAGCGAGGTTCACTTCTCGCCCTTCATCCCGACGTTGTACATTTTCTCTAATGAAAACCAACTTGAAGTGTTTGCTTATGACTTCAGCCATTTCTGTATCTTCTGTGTCTGTGTATTCCATATTCCTTTGCCTTAGTTTCACCATTTCCTGTCTGTTTTTTAGTTTATCGTTCACATATCTATATATTAGTTTTGGCTGATCCTTACATTTTTTTTATTATGCCTTTTTCATAGTTTCTTTTTTCCTCCCTGCGTGTTTTTACATATTCATTCCTTTCACTGATATATATTTGCACTTTCTAGGATTTTTTTTCTATATTTTCCAAGCTATATCTTCTTTATCTTTCGTTTCGCTGTACCTTCTGTCAAACCAGCACTTTATGTTATACATAATTTCCTGTTTTTGCTTTGGAACATATTTATCCACTCCTTCATTATATATTTCCATCAGAATCATCCATTTTTCTTCCACTAGTGTTTCTTCATTGTAGAATTCATCCCAACTCGCTTTAAGAAAAAATGTCCAAAGTTTCTCAAAGTCCGTTTTACCATACATCAGTCTTCCTTTTCTGTATTTCTCATTTCTCTCTATATACATTTCCTCCTTTAATTCTAACTCAATATGTAGTTACCCTTCCCAATTGGTGTCTTGTATTCAATCTTATCCACAATTTCAGGTTCTGACGTAAATAATAAATCTAGTCTCGACGTTTCTTCATTATTTCTAAATCTAGTGTTTTCTTTTACCCATTGTGTCATTGTATGTCAAGTAATACTCGTACATTTCCCCACAGATCCTCTCCACCTTTCACTGTCATCTCTTCCCAACAGATTTCTTTGCAGTTAAAATCTCCCATAAGTACCACGTTTCCTCCATCCTTCAGCATCTCATTTAATGAAAGCCTTGTATCTTCTAACATTTTAGAATAATCTCTCTCCAAGACCCTACTTTTTTGGGCACATAAATCACCACAAACTTTCTACTTTTCATGTCACTATCCTCAACTCTTATTGTGATCATCTCCACCCTATTATCTCCATTTGTAACTTTCGTTACATTTAAGTTTTCCTTAGCCAAAAACATGACTTCATCCTGTTTCTCCTCTCTACTTCTAACCCAGTCATTATATAATCCATGTCCAACCCTGGTAATAGTGGACCCCATAATTTTGTCTCCACAATTCCTATTATGTTTGTTTTTTCTTCTGGCAGGTAATCATTCAATCAATTTAATGTTGAGATTAATCCGTCTACATTAGTATAAGGCACTTTTAATTTTCTACTTTGTCCATCTCGTTCTCTGTTTCTTTCGTTTCTTTTTCTTAAATATAAAAAATTTTCAGTCTCGTGTCTAGCACTCTATAATAGAACTTAATTTTTTCGGTCTCCTTTCTTTTCTTTCTTTCTCTCTCTCTCTCTCTCTCTCTCTCTCTCTCTCTCTCTCTCTCTCTCTCTCTCTCTCTCTCTCTCTCTCTCTCTCTCTCTCTCTTTTAAGCTTTGCTTCTTAATGTCTTTTCTCTTTCTCTTTCCTCATCATTCATGTCTCTTTTTATCCATATACTTTTATAGTGTTCACTTTTTGCTAACTTTCCTGTTTTTGCTAATATTTCTTCCGCTGCCATTTGTGACCTTAATTTGATCTTTAGGGGTCGACTTCTTCCTTCTGCATATTTTCCCATTCTGTGCACTTCCTCTATTTCCTTTTCTATTTCTTGCTCTTCGTCTTGTACTACTTTTAGAACTTTTCTTGCCAATTCTTTCTCTTCTTTATCTCTCAGGGACCAATTATGGTTATGCTTTTCCTTTAGACCATATACTACTATACACTTCTTTTTGTCCACTGTATCTCTTACCAGATTTTCTTTTTCTTTAATTGCCTGAATAACTGCATCTTTGGCATTCTTCTGCATTTGTTGATGAACAATTTCTTTAAAAGTTATCTTATAATTGTCTTGGTCCATCCATTCTTTCCTGGGTTGTTGTAAATCATCCTCTTCTATATTTTTTCAGTTTTCTCGGTCATTGCCTTTATTTGTTCCTTTACCTCTTTCTTTATGGTCGCACTATTAGTGGCATCATTATTTTCTAACCTCTGATTTTCACATTTTAACTCGGCCAGTTCTCTTCAAGTGCACTTACCTCCTTATCTATTTCAGCATTTATTTTCTATAAGTCACTTACTTCCTTATTTATTTCATGATTCGCTTTCTTTAGATTGTTAGTCTCTTGTTTCCATGATTCCTTCATAAATATCATCTCCCTCTCTATGTTTATTATATCACCAAAAATTCTTTTCGTGCCGGTAGGTGGCTCTGGGTTTGTGTTTACGTTTCGCTTCGATGCTTTGCCACCAGGGGACTTCTCTGGCCTGTTTTCATTATTTTCTATTTTTTTTTAATGCTCACTATTTGCACTGTAATTAAACCATCTCGGGCATCCACGAGCGTTCCCCTTCCCATTTAACACGACCTAGGTATCCTGCTATTATGCTAGCACTGTTGAGACGTTCCGCTTTTGATGCGTTTCTCGTGAGCTCCAATTTTTACGTATTGTTAGTCTGAACGTTGCGCACGCGCGTGTGTGTGTAATATAACCACACATTATATGCAGTGCAGCCGTGTTTGACGTGCGTACTAATCAGATGTATTAGTTTGATAAACTGCTTTACGTTCGCTCTAGGTATAATATTATAGATGATTGAATTTGTTCAACGCTCGGAATGACTTCGGCAAAAAAAGGGGTTATAAAGTGCAGATGAAATGAAGTGAAATAAAATAGAAAAAAGAATAAAACAAGATAGAATAAAATGGAACAAAGTGAAATAATATAAAAAGTAACCGCCCTCGTAAAACTGATGTCATTGCCTTTGTGAAAGCCGCTATTTTCGACCTTGTTATCGTCATTAGTATACGACAGAAAACGGATTGTAACAGTGATTGTATAAGTACTGATAAGCCAACATGAATGGATCAGCATCATCATGAATGGATGAAGAAAGGAGATTAACTTTACTGTCTCTAACAAAGCCGGATGCAGAAGGATTAGGGATCTAGTTAAATCAGTCAAATGGGGTTAAAAGCTTAGGTTAGAGGTTGTTAATCTGGTAAGGTTACTTCTTGGCGTGACGTGTTCGAATCTCGCGAGACATGTCAGCTGCTCTCGTTTCGTGAAGCATCAATGTGTGTTTATGAAATGACATCATGTATTTTATTTTCTGAATAGTTCGAAAGATTACATATCAGTGTGTTCTTCTTTTTCTTTTCCTTGAGATTAAAAACTGATTTGGTACCTTGCCAGGCAGTCGTGACTTTTTTATTTTCAAACTTGTCATTTGAGAAAAATCGACTATAGGTGACAAGATTAAGTCATAACAAAGAGCTAAAGTCTGAGAGAGAGAGAGAGAGAGAGAGAGAGAGAGAGAGAGAGAGAGAGAGAGAGAGAGAGAGAGAGAGAGAGAGAGAGAGAGAGAGAGAGAGAGAGAGAGAGAGAGAGAGAGAGAGAGAGAGAGAGAGAGAGAGAAAGAGAATGTCTAAAACATGGTATTGTATGACTTGCGATAAGCTTTGCGAAAATATGTCTTTCATTTACTTGAAATGCACTTGGTCTGTCTTAGTTCCTTGTCTGGCTTGTGTTCAGTATGAACACAATTCTTGTAAGAAAACACCTTTTGAAACCTTGAGGTCTTATCAAATTTCGCCTAGTGTACGCACGTACGCGCACACACACACACACACACACACACACACACACACACACACACACACACACACACACACACACACACACACACACACACACACACACACACACACACACACACACACACACACACACACACACACACACACACACACACACACACACACACACACACACACACAAGGTCATAGCATTACCCATAGATCGGACCTACGAGCTCTGAGCTCTCTTCCAGGAGGGAAATAGCTGTCGATCACGAGTCCAACACGTGATCCAAAGACCAAGTGAATACACGGCCCGGTGGCGGATTGGTAAAGCACTGGCCTCACAAGCCGGAGAACCGGGGTTCGATTCCCCGGCCGGGCGGAGACAAGTTGGGTTTGTCTCCTTTCACGTGTAGCCCCTGTTCACCTAGCAGCGAGTAGGTACGGGACGTTAGTCAAAGAGTTGTGACCTTGCTGTCCCGGTGTGTGGAGTGTGAGTGGTCTCAGACCTACCCAGAGATCTGCTAATAATGAGCTCTGAGCTCACTGCCGTAGGGTGGTGTCTGGCTGTCTCGAAAAGAGGCTGCAGCTGATCCGAGGTGAATACACACACACACACACACACACACACACACACACACACACACACACACTTTCTCTCTATCTATCTATCTATCTATCTATCTATCTATCTATCTATCTATCTATCTATGTATCTACCTATCTCTCTCTCCACCACCACTCCACCTTCCGCTAGGAGAAAAACCTGCTGGTCTCAGCCGGAACTGAATATACATTGAGTACGTCACCGTGTTGATGGGTCAGAACCTATTAGTAACTTGATGTTATGATTAGTTTGTCAATGACGCCCCCCGGGCAGCGTCGGCGCCGTGAGCGATTAGAAAGACCTGGTTGGCGCCATGATGAAAAAATTGAACAAACAGCTAAAATAAACAAGTATAATAAAATACATTAATAAATGAATACACAAATCAAATCAAAACATTGAAGTATATGAAATGCGTGAAAAATAAACTTAAAAAAGTTTCTTTGCAGATTAGAATGTGTAACTGTTCGAGGTCGCTCCTGACGGTCACACGTAGAGTCGACCAGAGTCACACATAAATCTTTTACGATCTATGCTTGACCACCTATGTGATTCCACTTCTTCGGCGCGAAGAAGTGATGGTTAATAAAAAAGTTCGAAGTATAGCAATTATATAATTAACTGTGAAAGTCTTGGATTTGAAAAGTATATTTAAGAGCAGACGTTGAAACTGGGTAAAGATAATGCAAAATGAAATAAAGAGGCGCATCAAAATTAGTTGGAATATGTTCAGTAAATACTGTATATTATAAAAGGCTCTCTATGTCTGAAACAAAATTTGCAATCAGTGTACAATGCCAACTATAATGTACGGATGTCAGACTTGGACATTAACGAAGGCGATGGAGGCAAAGTTAACGAGTGCCCAGAGATCAATGCTGGGAATAACGCTGAATGAAGAAAGAGTGCAAGTTGGTTGAGAGAGAAGATTAGAGTGAAAGACTTTGTGCGGGCGGTAAAGAAAATTGAATTGATCTGGAAAGTTAGTGCGACAGAATGCTTGGCGATGGAACAAGTATGTCACTGGCTGGAGGCCGCGAGACGGGAAGTGTGGAAAGAGACCAGACAGAATAAGGAGAGACAAGATAGAGAAATTAGTTGGGATAACGTGGCAGAAGTTTTGTGTGTGTGTGTGTGTGTGTGTGTGTGTGTGTGTGTGTGTGTGTGTGTGTGTGTGTGTGTGTGTGTGTGTGTGTGTGTGTGTGTGACTCACCATGGTCTTGGATCACGTGTTGGACTCGTGATCGACAGCTTTTACCTTGTCGGAAGAGAGCTCAGAGCTCATATAAGACAGATCTATGGGTAATGCTGTTACCTTACACGCACACACCCCAACTCCCCCCCCCACGAGAATTGGAGTAACGACTCGCAGCACAGCGATACTGAAAATATTTCAGGTCTGGGCGGGATTTGAACTTGGGCCGCTGTAGTAGCGGTTGCAAACGCTACCACTGTACCGTCTTGCGCGCGCGCGAGAGTGTATATTTACCTAGTTGTATTTACCCAGTTATACTCGTATTTTACGTAGTGATCCGCTTTTGTATCTTTCCGCATCCAGTTTGTTCTCAAAATCTTGTATAGTTTTAGCACTCACTGTTTCCTCATTCAGTTTGTTCCAGATACCTATCACTCTTTGTGGGAAGCTATTCTTTTTCAAATCTCTTCTGTAACTGTCCTTCTTAAGTTTCTTCTCGTGTCCTCTTGTAGCTCTTCTGTGCCACATTAGTAGGTCGTCTCTATCAAGAATTTCCATCCCTTTCATATTCTGTAGATGATTAGCAAATCACCTCTTTCTCTTCTTTGGTCCAGGGTTGGTAGATTTAGTTTATCCAATCTTTGTTCGTATGATAAATTAGAGAGTGTTAGTGCCATATTTGTCGTTGTTCTTTGAATTCCTTCTATTTTTTTTTTTTTTAAGAACTAGGTGTCCATAGTGTCGCAGCGTATTCCAATTTTAGTCTTATTAGTGTAACTAATATTTTCTTTACCATTTCTTCATCCATGTAGTCAAAGGCGACTTTAATTGTGTGTGTGTGTGTGTGTGTGTGTGTGTGTGTGTGTGTGTGTGTTTGTGTGTGTGTGTGTGTGTGTGTGTTTGTGTGTGTGTGTGTGTGTGTGTGTGTGTGTGTGTGTGTGTGTGTGTGTGTGTGTGTGTGTGTGTGTGTGTGTGTGTGTGTGTGTGTGTGTGTGTGTGTGTGTGTGTTTCGCCCCCTCTGAATATAATCTGCTACTTCAAAGTGTCGCCCCTCCGAATATAAGCTGCTCCTTCAAAGTTAATTTTTTGCTTCACCTCCTGATCATTGTCTTCTTTGTTTTCACTGTCAGACTCGTTAGAGAAATCCATTGAATCCTCTTCTTCAAGACCATGGCGACGACCAGCCCAATAGAAGTACCAATTTTCACCAGATTTTAAACAAAATCACCAAACATTTCAATACTTTTTCATCAGATATCCCTAGATTCTCTCTCAAATGCACTCAAATAGCTTCAAATATCTCTGAAGAAATTTCTCTAAAACTGAGAGCGAATTGCCGACGCGTTGTCTCGGGATTTTCGGAAGTGCCGCCCCTGGGCATATGCCATCCAACCCCCCCCCCCCCTTGCTTGGAGACACTGAAAGACAATCAAGTTTTCTCCTCCCCAATCAATATATTTAACAGGTCTAGAGTTGACTGTTGTACAACTATCCTTGGAGTAGTTTTGAGTTCAGGGAATGAGATATTAGGTTAGACATACTGTACGGGTAAATAATTCGATCATAAACAGGAAAAAAATCAAGATAGAACAATTAAATTCCTGGGGTATAGATGCGGGCATTAGAGATGAGCAGCGGTCATCTTCAACGGCAGTCATAGGTCTCTGCGAGGAAATCAAACATGAAAAGGAGAGAAGGAAGATATCTTGATGTCGAGCGAAAGAGCAATGGTTTCCCCAAAGCTACCAAGA
>NC_134786.1:23944716-23952216 GCF_046742065.1 Oratosquilla oratoria | reverse complement strand
ACCCAAAGACCTTTATTACGCACAAATACTTTCTTCTCTTCCTCCACAACCACCAAATACCAGCCTCTGGAAACATATTCATAATCATATCACACACCGCTCCATTAACACACTGAAAGACAACACACTGTTGCATGTCAGACCCCGATATCCACCCTTCTGAATCCTCTCTCCCACGAAAGGACAGAGTCCACTTGGCCAGACTGCGGTGTGGCCACCACCCAGCACTTCTAAGCTACCAGAAGAGGCTGGATGACCGCATTGTGAACAGCTGCCCAGGATGTAACACTTCACCCCATACCATACAACACATAATGGAAGACTGCATTATACACAATCATGCACGCAAACAACACAACATACACTCTATAAAGGATTTGTGGGAAAACCCAGTTTCGGCAGTAGCATTCCTTGGGGAGACGGGACTGCTCGGACAGACAGTCTAGGGAACGACAACAATAACAACAACAACACCCACGCCCACATCCACTATACCTACATCCACTATACCTAAATCCACTACACCCACATCCACTATACCTACATTCACTACACCCACATCCACTATACCTACATCCACTACACCCACATCCACTATACCTACATCCACTACACCCACATCCACTATACCTACATCCACTACACCCACATCTGCTACACGCAAATCCATTACACGTACATCCACATCCACTAAACCTACACCCACATCCACTACACCTACATCCACATCCACTACACCTGCATCCATCACAGCCCACTGTTGCACTCGCTACAACACTAAACCCATCAATTCAGCTATCACCACCATGTCAATCATTATTACCACTAATGGCACACCAAGCACCACTAAAGTTGCACTAAGCACTCCCACCACCACGCCAGGCACCACACCTGTTGGGGAGATGGGCGGTCTTTGTCCGTCTCCTCCCGCGGGTGTCCCACCATTATACATGACTTGTCTTTTTTTTTCTTAATTTGATTATTTTTACATATATATGTTTATTTTATTTTGTGTTGTTTACTCATTTTACTTTTTTTTTATCTTATTTTCTTTGATTATTCTTTTTTATTTAGCAATATACTTGTTTATTTCATTTATTCATCTATCTCTTTATCTTTATTTATTTAGTTTGATTTGTTTTGTTTGATCTTATTTTATTTTATTTTATCTTATTTTATTTTATTTTGTTTCATTTAATTTAATTTTATTTTATTTCATTTCTTTATTTAATATATTACTTTATTTTGTAAGTGACAGCGTGTACTTGAGACATTTCGGGCTTTGTTAATCAGTCGTAGGGATGACGAGGGAGAACTAACTGAAGAAAGTCCTCTGAGAATTCAAGGTTGGAGCGTAATGAACGAGAGACGAGCCTGAAGAAGACGAAGACAAGAAGAAACGTATTACTTTAATATCAATGTGACGTTGTGCTGTGGGAGGTCGGGATGGTGGTTCCACAGCAGAATAAAATCACCCGACGGCAGCTGAGAATAGAAGAATATTCATAAAACGCAGTAAAAGGAATGATCGTAGAAGAAGGGGGGTTACCCCTCTGGATAAAATCGTCGGACGGCAGCTAGAACAAAGGAAACGAGAAGGGGTTATATGCGTATCTACAGATGTATGATAATGGAATTTCAGTCTAATGTTGATATTCAGCAAAGGTGTTTCGTTATTAAAGAGACTGTCTTGGTGATGATAAAGAAAGCATGTGATTCATGCGCTGGACTCGTGATTGACAGCAGTTTTCTCATCGGTTGAGAGTTGGGGTATACAGCCGGATCTGTGGGTGACCTTACACACACACCACATACACCTATCTCCTTGCTCAAATGGAACAGTAACGGGTTGCTGTATTGTGATGCTTTGAGCAGGATCCTGAGAGGTGGATGTGTGTGATTTTGACGGTATGTACAGTTACGAGCATTTTTTTTTTACACACGCTATAGTTCTCACGACGTCAATATGATTTTTAATCTTGCGGAGTACGTGAAATATTTTTCTGTATAATATCTAACTTACTGTTGGGTAATTATCTTGAATAGATTAAAAAAAGGTCATGCAAATTTTTTTAATTTTGTTTCATAAAAAATATGGGCGGGTTACGACTTTTGTTCTTGACTGTACTTGGTAAGGAAACAACGGAATCTCTTGTGCATTGGGCAGGCCAGGGCAGGGCATGGCATTCCCTTCAGCCGAATAAAACCGCCTGGCAGTGGCTAGAATGCGTCAAACAGATAGTTCCCCCTCTCCCCTTCCCTTTCCTCTCCTCTTTTCCCATCCACTTCTATTTCAGACTTCCCCTCCCCACACCCTTCCCTTTCCTTTCCTTCCTTTCCCCCTTTCTTCCCTTTCTTTCCTTCTCCTTCCCTTCCTTTCCTTTCCCCTCTCCTTCCCTTCATGTCCCCTTCTTTCATTTCCTTCCTTTTTCTTATTCTCCTTTTCTTTCCCTACCCTACTCCCTCCTCCCCTACCCTACTCCCTCCTCCCCTACCCTACCTTACCCTACTCCTACCTTACCCTACCCCGTCCTATCCTACCCTAACCCACTCTATCCTACCCTACCCTACTCCGACCTACCCTACCCTACCCTACCCAACCCTTCCCTACCCCTAGCTTCCCAACCCAACTCTGTTTCACTTACCTTCACCACCAAACTCTGTCTCTCCCACCTTCTCTACCAACACAACCCTTCTCTGCCTCTATCTTTCCCACCCAACCCTGCTTCATCCTACCTTCACCACCCATCTCTGCCTCCCGTACTTTCCTTACCCAACCTTACCTTCCCTTCCGCCTTCCCTTCTCCCTTCCCTCACCTCACTTACCTTCCCCTCCACACACAAAGGAATACACAGGAAGGGCTTACTGACAGGAGGCCTTTTGGTCCATTCTAGGTCGGGTGCTAAGAATAGTTAAATTAAACACGCAAAACCACCGCCGCCATCACCACCACCAGTGCCACCACCACCAATACCACCACCACTAGTGTCACCACCGCCGCCGCCACCACCGCCAACTCCATTGCCACCACCACCGGGGCAACCAGGGCGAGGTCTTCTCCGTCTGCCAAACTCTGCCACTCGCCACCGGATGTGGGAGTTGCGGCAGTGGAAGGGTTGATAGGGATCGCACGACCGCGTCAAAAAAAGAAAGAAAAAAAAAAGAAAGAAAAAAAAAGACAAGCAACGCAAGGATAGAATAATATAAACTCAATTTGTACGCAAGCAGGGAAAGGGTCGTTGTTGTTCTCTATATTCTTTTGTTATGATTTCTGGTTTCCACTTCTTTACTTGGTGTCTAGCTTCTTAGTCAAATTTTGCAAATTATGACATTCTGTATAGGGAATAGTAATGATGCAATGATAATTTTGGTGAGCTAATGAAAACAACATTATTATTATCATTATTATTATTATTGTTATTATTATTATTATTATTATTATTATTATTATTATTATTATTATTATTATTATTATTATTATTATTATTATTATTATTATTATTATTATTATTATTATTATTATTATTATTATTATTATTATTATTATTATTATTATTACTATTATTATTATTATTATTATTATTATTATTATTATTATTATATGTATATATATATATATATATATATATGTATATATATATATATATATATATATGTGTGTGTGTGTATATATAAATATATATATATATATGTATAAATATATATATATATATATATATATATATATATA
This sequence comes from Oratosquilla oratoria, assembly GCF_046742065.1. Taxonomy (NCBI): domain Eukaryota; kingdom Metazoa; phylum Arthropoda; class Malacostraca; order Stomatopoda; family Squillidae; genus Oratosquilla; species Oratosquilla oratoria. The sequence goes on along the minus strand of NC_134786.1, from coordinate 23,948,485 downwards.
TATATATATATACGTATATATATATTTATTTATTTTCTCCCGTCCGTGCCGTTACTAAAAATACAAATCGATGTCAGAGACTGAAGAACCTGCAGAGGTTCCGAACTGCCAATAGCGTGTCACCAAACGTTTGTGTGTATGTATACTAACATATATGTATATATATATATATATATATACATATATATATATAAATATAAATATATATGTATATATATATATACATATATGTATATATGTATACATATATATGTATATATGTATATATATATGTATATATATATATATATATATGTATATATATATATATATATATATATATATATTCCCGTCCGTGCCGTTACTGAAAATACAAATCAATGTCAGAGACTGAAGAACCTGCAGTGGTTACGAACTGACAATAGCGTGTCACCAAATATCAAGTTTGTGTGTATGTATACTAATATACATACATATATATATATATATATATATATATATATATGCATACATATATACATACATATATACATATACATATGTATGCAATAAAAACACTAGGAACATGTGTTCACAAATGCGTAAATAATCACTAGGAAAAAGTAAACTAACGAAGCAGAGCGCTTTCGTATAATTACATCTTCAGTGCTGATACAAAGAAGGAATTATAAGGTGAAGAAGCAAGATACAGAATATATGACTGAGTGAGACATGGTAAAGAGGGAATTCGGAGAGGTAGTGGAACAAGTACACGTGACATTTGATACCGTCTTGGTAACCATCGAAGAAAAAACAGATAGTTTTACGCCATCAGGGTGTGAGGAATAATAGTGTATATATGAACAAACATTGGTTGGTTTACGATATACACTAAACTTCAACTCACTTTCACGGCGGTAGATATTACAATCAAGGAAAGGCAAAATACCTTCATTCTCTATCTCCACCGTGAACTTAATGAAACTGACCAAATTATTAAGTAAACCAACAAAAGTTTGTTCATATATACTCTATTATTCCTCACACCCTGATGGCGTAAAACTATCTGTTTTTTTCTTCGATGTTCCTTAGGGCTCTACGCATTTGCAGCCCAGAGTACATCGATGATGAAATAAGATGTATTTACGATATTGGTACTAAGCTGCAATACCCCACACATGTTCTTGATACAGCTTACAATCGTGCTAAAAGGACATTTCATAACCTTAGGTCAACCCAAACTTTCAATATGAATAACTTGCTAATTCTACCGTACCAAGAGAACCTGAAAAACATTCCAAATATATTACGCTATTTCAACATTAATGTAGTTTTTAATAATAAGAACACTGTAAGACAATTGCTCATAAATAATTCTGTCAATAGTGATAAAGGGTGTGTGTACAAAATACCTTGTAAATTTTGTGATCAGTTTTATGTTGGTCAGACTGCTAAAACACTCAAAACACGAATCAATCAACACAAGAAATATGTTAGAGAGAGAAACCAATCTAGTGGCATGTATATATATTATATATATATATATATATATATATATATATATATATATATATATTGTTAAAAACGACAGCAAAAGAATTATTAATTAATTTTTTCCGTGAGCTCTCAAGCTTGCGAAAAGTAGATTTCTGGTAGGGGGAAAGGGAGTAAATCAAATTTCCAAAACTCATAGGAAACAAAAGTTATATTGAACACAAAAAATACAACACACAGTAAACAAAATACAAGAAAAAGAGTGCAAAGAATACAGCAAAAAACAAAATACAAGCAGAACAAATTAAATTTCAAAACGTTTCGCAGATCTTTCTGCATCATCAGTTGATGTGAATAAGAATGGAAAGGGAGCATATTTTAAATGAAGTGAAAAGCACGGAGAGAAGTCACCGTGTTGAAACTGGAAGAGGTCACACGTATGAGCACGAACACTAGGAGAGATCACTGGTAAGCGGAAACAGTACTCGGAGAGGCCACTCCCGGGTTCGGCGCCAATCTGCTTCTCAGTCTTTGGGAACGACGACTGGCAGGATGTTCTTCTCTTTGGCGGGGAATGGGAAGTCTCTGTGGAGGAGACCCCGAATTCTTGGGATTGCCCATCTGGCTCCTCCGAACAGGTTTCATGCTAGGGAGGAGGGCGAAGTCATTTACTTGCCTATTAATGGCAGGTTGCAGCTCCTTTATCCAGATGGCTTCCAACTTCGGTGTTTTTTACCATAGTCTCCCTATCAAGGTGGCGTCGATGCTGGGTCCAATGGTGTTGCTTAGGCCCTCCGTGTTGCAAGTGTATAGTGATTCTTCGGGATAATGTGGTGGGAAGGACGACCACCACATTATCCCGAAGAATCACTAGATATAGTAATTTGGAGGAAGGATAACGGTACGGTGGGTTTCTCGGTCCACAGAAAAGCTACAAACAAAAATGACCTCATTCATTACTTTTCGGCACATAGTGAAAGGATAAATAGAGGAGTAATAATTTGATTTTTTCTCAGAGCGTTCCGGGTATGCAGTGAAAAACATATTGACAGAGAGGTCAAATACATCTTTAAAGTATTCTCAGGACTTAAATATCCAGAAGGGTTACTCCATAGTTTGAAGAAAATAGCGCTTAAAATAATTAAAAAGAGAAAGGATGAGATCAAGGAGACTAAGGAAGGTGGCTTCATTGTAGTGCCCAACTCCAAGTACACAGAAGAGTTAGGACATTTACTCCGCAGAGCAGGGCTGAAGATCGCCAGTACATCCAGTACGAAGATAGGTGAAGTAGTGAGAGGTAAGGGTAGAAAAGAACATAATAACAACAGCATGGTTTACAGAATCCCATGTGGTGGCTGTGACTTAAACTACTTTGGGGAGACAGGAAGAGGCCTACACAAGCGGACATATGAGCACAAGAGTGACCTGAGGGCCCACAGAACATCAAACGCCTTGGTGGTTCATGCGGAGAAATATGGACATTTACCTAACTGGGACGGAGTGGAAATATTAAAACAAGGGCTAGACAAGAAAAAACGAAAAATAGTTGAGGCAGCTTTAATAGCATCCAGCCCTGCTGTAACCATCGGGATCGTTTTATTAAGCTGTCCAAAACGCCCGGCTGGATGGTCCTACAGGAGTTGAAGGGTACGAGAGGGAGGGATGGGGTGGGTTAAGGAAGGAACGCGGAATGATGTAAGGTATAAGATTGTTGATTTCCTGACCATGTTTGTACACTCTGAAGAAGCTCTGTTAAGAGCGAAACGTCAGTTAATAAAAACTTCAATCATTCTCGGTGTTTATCTCACCACCCTGCCACTCATTTTGTCGTCCATTCCTCAATATATATATTTCTAGGGCACAGGTTTTCACGTAGACAATTTTGATTAAAATCAACTGCGCTAATAGCTTTGGCTATCTTGAGGTTCAAATTCTTCAGTTTGAAGAATAATCTTTTGTCTTCACAGTTCAAAGTATGAACATAATCATTCATGATTTCAAAATCATGGAGAAGAGGGTGCAGTAAAAGGCGCTGCTGAATGCCAATGGTTATAATAACACAAGGTAACAGTACAAAAGCTGTTGACACAATCACCGAAAACTTAAGTCTTTTCGCCTCTCACGGAGGCTTCTTCAGGGTGAGAAGAACTATAATATCAAGGCTAACTAGGTCTACTATCGTCGAAGATGAAGGGAAATGTGAATGGTCTCTGGCCGACTGTCAGTCCTTAAAAGGCAGTATGGTAAGGGTATTGGGAGAGGTCATCCCAAATTTTGGGAGAGGTCACTGGAGGTTAGAAGTTTCTGGGTGAGGTCA
>NC_134786.1:23937216-23939716 GCF_046742065.1 Oratosquilla oratoria | reverse complement strand
ATGTTTCTTCTTATTTCTCTGATTTCCTCTACGTTAGTCTCCTTCCGTTGATCTTGTGACATTATGTTGTTTGTCAAGGAGGACGTGAGCTTCAGCAAGTTTCGGTGTTCTTTGTCGGCAAGGTTTAGCGGGTTGGAGATGCCTAGCCCTTCCATTCTAGGTGGAAGTTCAATAAGTTTTCTTTCCTCTTCGTTTATTGTCCGTCCGTTGTTGATGGTCGGAATTAGCTCGTTTCTGATGGTTTCTTCAAGGGGTCTTAGTAGGTCGGTGATGTTTGGTACCGTCCTTAATATGTAGTACCACTTATGTTTAACATCATATATAAATGGGACATATGCTGCCTGCGGTTCAGTCTTTGCAAAGTTGGCTAGAAGCCTAACTTCCGCCATCCATTCGTTAATTTTCTTTTCAACATATTGCTTTTTAAGAGATTCAGAGCCGATCACTGCACCAAGATGTCTTTTCCCCTCTTTTATTACCTTCAATTCACTGTTCTCAAAGAGGATTTTGGCATTGTTAAAGTACTCTGGCTTCACTATGAGGAGAGACTTCTTTGCATTCGGGATGTAACCCAAGTCCGGGCCGTGTGCCAGCACCAGATCCCACCACTTTTTTAAGTCAGCTACTTTCTCTGGCCCCGTGAGATCATCTGCATATGCTACCTGTTTGACCCTGGTGTCCTCATGTACCCTCTGCTGCAGGTGCATAAGACCAAGCGCGTACATTGCCATGGCCATTGGGTCTCCCTGAGTTGTGCCTTACGCAGATTTGATGACCTCCACTTTCGGCTCTTTTTTCACAAACCTGTTGGTAACAAATAGCTTTGCAGGTTCTCTGTATGTATTCTCCGCGTACTTGGCCAATATTGGGTACTTGATTTTGATGTTGTGTATAGTAGCCTCTCTATTTAAGTTGTTGAAGGCGTTGGATGCATCGACTAACAAGACTGCTTCGCAGTCTGATTCCTCAAATATCTTCCTCATGGCGTGGATTGCTGCCTCGGAACCCGCCTGTTACCCGGCGCACACCTGCAGGTTGCCAGCCGCTTCTCGTACCTCGTCCTTTGTGACTTCCATGATGGCTTTTCCTATTATTCTTCTCAACATTTCACCTATACCAATCGGATGACAGTCAGGCTTCTTATCCAACGGAATAAGTCTGCACGCTGTGTATCCCTCCAGGTGCTGACAGTCCCTCGTCGCCAGTTTCTTCTCCAAACCAGCGATGGTCTCCTGCAGTCCCCCCGCTGCCGTTCCAAATAGGCTGGTGCTAAGGAGACATTTCCATTCAGACGCATCTAAGCCCGATGGTCTTGCCGCTCCCTGGGTGTGCTGTCAAAGACCACCTCGTGGGGTGGGAGGTAGTCACCAATGAATTTAGAGTCCAGGTTTGCTGGTCTCGCTTTTGGGTGTTTTTCTTTCAGGATCTTTAGCGTTTCCTCGTTTAGGAGTAGAACTCCAGGGTCTTCATTCTCCCCTGCGAGCGACCTCATGGCAGCCGCAACCTTTCCCCGCCTCATCTTGTCTGCAAAATTCCTGGCCCTGTCTTCTGGAATTCTCTTTCTGTTGGTGCCCTTGTTGAGTCTATCTTAGATGGCCTCTGCTTCCATCACCAGTTGCTCCACTTCTCTCTTTTCCCACTGTTCCATCCTCCGTTGCAATGCCTGGACATTCTCCGAGTGCTTAGATTTTCTGTGGGTCCTCTGACAGGTAAGTTGTGGAAGGATAGCTAGTATTTTGAATACCATCGGGGTGTAGGGAGATGAGTTTATATATGCTCTTAGTAGACGGGTCATTTCCTCTATTAGATCATTGGTTGCATTGCATTTATGCGGAGTGAAGACGTTTCCTTGGGAGAAGGGAAGTATCCTGTTGTAGTCGTCGTCCAGCCACTCCTTAACCCTGGGCTACTGCCACATCTGCCAGAACACGCCAGAGCCTACCGTCCTCCGGCCTCATGTTCGTGGGATCACTTCTCTCTTCTGAGTCTCCCTCATTCACAAGACCATCACCCACGTTCATCTCCATCACATCGCTCCCATCCTCCACAGTCTCCACATCTTCTCCCAGTTGACCACTCCCCGCCTCCGGAGGTTGTTGCTATCCCTGATTTCTGCATTTCCCTGCTCTTCTGCAGTTTGTGCATTTCCTTCCACTTTTGATGCATGCGCATTGCCTGTAATTTTGCTGTGCAGATGCACAAATGCAACATTTTTTGCTACTACTAGTACTACTACTACTTTTGAAAACGACCTACATCCTCGTGGAACTGTGTGGTGAAAGCAAGCAGGATCCGCCTTCCACAGACACAGTTCATTGTCCCTTCTCTCACCAATGAGAGTGGTCGACTACCCTTTTGTATTTCTTATTATTTCACTTTAATGAGGCCTAATACAGAATTTGATTTATCCTACTATCTACTACGTTCTGCTCAAAATCGAGGTTTTGTACATGTGCTGATTTGGATGGTGGGGACCTGGTACCTCAGGCATAGGAGGGCT
>NC_134786.1:23927216-23929716 GCF_046742065.1 Oratosquilla oratoria | reverse complement strand
TGCATTAACTTCTGAGATCACGATGCAGTTGAGCGGCTCATTTTTCTTTGCCTTCACGGAGACTGTCACAATGGTGTGTATATAGCATAAATGTGTTTTTCTAAGCGTGGGTGCCTGTGGGTCTTTGTGTAAGTGAAAATATGTTTACGTGCACGTGCAAGCTTGGAGGGTAAGCGTATTGTTGGATTTTATATATGTATATGTATATATGCATATGTGAGTATACATATATATATATACATATACATATACATATACATATATGTATATATATATATGTATATATATAAATATATATATATATATATATATATATATATATGTATGTATTTATATATACATATCCTATCCGAGAGTTGACACCTTGACGTGGTGGATAGGCTTGAGAATCTTAATGATTACAAAAGCTATGTCGATAGAGAGGAAATCTCTGCAGGGTCATCAATATCGAACAGGTTTTGTAAGAAAGATCAGACAAAGAGCAGCTCACACACAGTCCTAGGACCCACTGCTAACTGGCACGTCCTACGTTGTCACACTTGATGTTGTCTAGTTCTTCCATTAAACTCTCCAGCCTGTGGTCTTCTGAGAGAGTTCTTACGTGTAAATATAGATCTTCATTTCCTTCATACTGTTTAATGTCCAAGGCTTGCATCTGCTTGGACAGTGCTTACTCACACTGCCCATAAGCACATGAGGCAATGCGGTTCAACCTTTAAAAGACGATGATCCAACAGGAACGCCCGGTTTTGTTTTGTTTATACTGTTCGTGGTTGCTATGAAGGGCTTTTGGCAGTAATCTCACTTTCCTGCCAACTAGTTTCTGGTGAGATATTTCTCTGGTGTCACCTTATTCATTATATTCGGTCAATCCCCATATATTTATAGGGTTACCAATGGTCCACGCCGTCATTATGATGGTACCCCATGTATCTATTGGGAATTTCTCTGTTCGCATTCAGGGACGTGCCAGTTAGCAGTGGGTCCTGCGACTGTGTGTGTGAGCTGCTCTTTGTCTGATCTTTCTTACAAAACCTGTTCGATATGGGTGACCCTGCAGAGATATCCTCTCTATCGACATAGCTTTTATAGTCATTAAGATTCTCAAGCTTTATCCACTACGTTAAGGTGTCCGAAGAGCGGAAGAAAAGCTGATACAATTACAAGATGGTCACCACCTGTTCTACTATAGAGGTAAGGACAAAGAAAGATCTAGTGGAGTAGGATACTTGATAAACCGAGATGTGGTTAGTAACGTAGTCAAGTTCAGTAGTTTATCAGACAGAGTAGCTTGGATTGTGATTAGGCTGTGTAAAAGGTACGCTCTAAAAATAGTTCATAGAGTTCAGACGATGAAATTGAATCCTTCTATGATGATTTAAGTCAGGTAATGGATCAAGAAAAAAGTAAGTACACGTTTGTAATAGGCGACATTAATGCTAAAGTGGGGAAGAAGATGGGAGATGAGTTCTGCATTGGGAAGTTTGGAGTAGGTGAAAGAAATGACAGAGGCGAGATGTTAGTCAATTTTGCAGAGAACTACAATATGAGGATAATGAACACTTTCTTCCAAAAGCGTGTAGGTCGTAAGTGGACGTGGAGAAGTCCAAATGGAACAACAAAGAATGAAGTAGACCTCATATTAGAAGATGAGAGCAAGAGCGTTAGCAATGTTACGGTCATGAATAAAGTCAACATAGGTAGTGACCATAGAATGGTAAGTTGGACAGCTAAATTCAATTTCAGAGCCGAGAGAAATAAGCTAGTTTTAGAAAAGAAAATAAGCCTCGCAAAGGTTAAGAATATTTCAGTTAGAAATTAAAGATAGATTTGAAGTGCTAAGAACTAACAAGGACACCGTCGAAAATATAATTTGAATCTAGTGAATATCATTAGGGAATCGGAAGAGAAAGTAGGAAGTGCAAAAAGCATTTGAGAAAACAAATACTCCAAAGCTACAAATGACCTATTTAAAAGAAGGAGGACCATGCAAATTAAAAGCAAGAGATACGAAATAGAAAGAGTAGAACTAAATAAGCTTATCAGCAAAATATATCAGAGAAAAGAAAGAGAAATATGGATGAAATAGAGGAAACTATTCGGAAAGGTAAAAGTATTAAAGGGACCGAAGACATGCTTTAGGAAGACAGTAAATGATATGTTTGAAAGATAGAAATGGAGAAATCATTAAATGCAGGGACAGAATGGTAAAAAGAGTAGAAGAATTTTACCAAGAGCTTTACTCGTCGAATACCGTAGTTGAGTCAATAAATTCATCTGTAAACGTTAGTAGTGTACCAAAGATTACAAAGGAAGAAGTAGAATTTGCTCTAAAAATATGACACGAGGAAAAGCACCTGGGGAAGATGGTATATCGATAGATCTGTTGAAACACGCAGGGAAAGAAGTTCATATTAAGTTAGCTCGATTGTACACCCAGTGCTTACGGCAAGAAAGCGTTCCTGAATCGTGGTGCAATGCTATAGTAATTTTGCTTCAT
>NC_134786.1:23856974-23859474 GCF_046742065.1 Oratosquilla oratoria | reverse complement strand
CTCTCTCTCTCTCTCTCTCTCTCTCTCTCTCTCTCTCTCTCTCTCTCTCTCTCTCTCTCTCTCTCTCTCTCTCTCTCTCTCTCTCTCTCCCTCCCTCTCTCTTTCTCTCTCTCCTCTCTCTCCTCCTCTCCCTCTCCCTCTCCCTCTCCCTCCCCTTCTCCCTCTCTCTCTCTCTCTCTCTCTCTCTCTCTCTCTCTCTCTCTCTCTCTCTCGATTGTCAACTTATTCATTTATTTATTTATTTATTTATTTATTTACTTATTTATTTATTCATTTATTTATTTATTTATTTATTTATTTGTTTTATTTATTTATTTATTTATTTAATATACAGAGGAATAAAATTAGTAAAAATTTGTAGGTCAGTCACATTCCGGAGACTAAGTGCAGCCCTTTATGGCTCCACCTTTAGTTAGAGATGAGGATATGGATGGGCTTTCAAGACGGACAGCCGGCCAAAGGACTCACTCGGACGTCTGTCCGGCACGATTACCATGAGCAATCCTCCTTCACATGAACGATTGCAAACGTGTTTTTCTTTATTCATTTGTTTGTTGGTCTTATATTCATGGTTTTATATTGTAGATTTTCTGTATTATTTTCTTTGTGCCATCCAGTTTAACTTGGCATAATTTGTCTTCATACCTTTGTAATTTGCTCTGAACGAGACTGGATACAGTGAGTTACAGTGATAAAACATGAAAGTAATTAGGTGACCTTTTGATCCATTACAAGGTCGGATGAAAAAAAAAAAAAATGACAGCCTTTACAGTACAAAGCTTCGGTGTTCTTTCCATCGAGTCTTCAAATCTCAAACTGCAACTGCATTGCACTCCATCGCCTCCTATTTTTTATTTATTTATTTATTTATTTATTTTTTTTTTTTTTTTTTTGTCTTGGGTCCTCCGTGGTACCATGCCACTTCGGCAAACTTTGCACTGAAAACACCCCACCCACCCCCACCCCCGCCTCTCGCCCTGGCGCCACTATTCCCCCGTGCTTGCCCCGAAGGCACCACGGGTAGAGTGGATTCCTGTACACATGATGGACGAGGAGGAGGAGGAGGAGGAGGAGGAGGGGGAAACAAAGAAGACCAATAAAAAGACCAAGACCAAAAACATGTATAAGAACAACAAATTTGAAAGTTAGCAAAGCTACAAGGATAGTTGCCATGCTGACGTGGCACCCTCAACACCCCCCTCCCTCTTCGCGCCCTCAACCACATACCGTATACACCGAACGGCGTCGGCGCGAGATTGTCCATAAAGGTAGAAGCGCTGGTAAACTGCAGTCCAAAGCAACAATACCACCAGCATCCTGTACAATCCCCTCTTCCCCGATCCCAAATTCTCTCTCTTCCTCTTCCCAACCCCTTCCACACTCCCGTTACTCCTTTCCCCAAGTTCTCTTCCACGTCTCGACTCCCTTCGTACTCTCCTCCACCTTCTCCTTTCAGTAGCTTTTCTTCAACCCTTCCCCTTGCCAACCACATCACAATTCTCTCGACCACCACCCCCGTCCCCCCCTGGCACACAGCGCCAGAAGGGCTCCGACAAACAAACAAACAAACGAGTGGGCCCGCCTGCTTCCCCTTCCACGTCCACGATCTCCCGTTTCAGGGGCAGCTCCTCCACGCACACGCACGCACACACACACACACACACACACACACACACACACACACACACACACACACACACACACACACACACACATAGCATTACCCATAGATCGGACCTACGAGCTCTGAGCTCTCTTCCAGGAGGGAAATAGCTGTCGATCACGAGTCGAACACGTGATCCAAAGACCAAGTGAATACACACACACACACACGCACACACACACACACACACACACACACACACACACACACACACACACACACACACACACACACACACACACACACACACACACACACACACACACACACACACACACATATCAACATTTGATGTGGTTACCCCCTCCTCCCTCCCCACCTTTCCCCCTTCAGTTTCTCTCTTCCACCTTTTTCCTTCCCTTGCCCCCTTTTTCTCCTCTTCCTCCTCTTTCTCCCTTTCTTTTCTCCCTTTTCCCCCCTCCCAGCTCCCTTTTCCTCTTTTTCCCCTTTCCCCCCTCCCCTTTTCCCGGTTCTCCCTCCACTTTTCTCTCTTATTTCTTCCCCTTTCCCCTTTTCCCCTTCTCTTCCCCCTTCCCTCCTTTTCCTCTCCCTTTCCCCTTTCCCCTTTACCTCTCACCTATCCCCCTTTTCATAATCTTCCATTTCTCCCTTCCTCATCCCCCTTTCTTCCTCTCCTGTTCTTTCTTGTTCCACTTCATCTCCTCCATTCATTCGCATGTCCCTTTTTGTCTTTCATTATTCCCCTCCTTTTTCGTGCTTCCCTTTTCCCCTCTTCGCTAGTTCATTCTTTTCCCTTTACCCCTCATTCCCCTTATTTCCTTGGCCCTCTTTCCCATTTCCATCTTTCCTTTTTTGACTTTTCCCTTTCAGTCTTCT
>NC_134786.1:23839474-23851974 GCF_046742065.1 Oratosquilla oratoria | reverse complement strand
GAAGGAAAACATACGGATGATGAAAATGAGATGGCCTCAATCCTTAATAAATTTTTTGCATCCGTCTTCACAGACGAAGATTGCTCAGTGTATCAGCCACCAGAACATAAAATGTGCCAAAACGTTTTAAATCAACTCATAATTACAGAAAGGGATGTCGTACAAGTGATTGATAAGCTCAAAATGAATAAAGCCCCGGGACCTGACAAAATTTCACCTAGAATTCTGCAAGAAGTCAAAAATCAAATCGGTAAACCCTTGTGCATCCTCTTCAACAAATCGTTAGCACTCGGTAAAGTCCCATCAGATTGGAAATGTGCTAACGTAACACCAATATTCAAGAAAGGGGACAAATCACAACCAGGCAACTACAGACCGATTAGCCTAACTTCGATTGTGTGCAAACTGCTAGAGACAATTATCCGTGACAGCGTAGTAAATTTTTTAGAAGAAAATAAGATTATGAAAGATTCACAACATGGCTTCCGAAGCAAACGCTCATGTCTAACTAATCTCCTTGACTTTTTTCATGACGTCTTTAACAAATACGAGGAATGTAGATCTGTTGATATAATCTATCTAGATTTTCAGAAGGCATTCGATAAAGTCCCCCACAAACGATTGCTCGACAAATTAAAAATGCACAGCATTTCTGGTAATATCCACAACTGGATTAAAGATTGGCTCTCAGAGCGGAAACAGAGGGTCGTAATTAACGGGGCATCATCTAGCTGGCTCGACGTTAAAAGTGGCGTACCGCAAGGATCAGTTTTGGGACCCGTCTTGTTCTTAATATATATAAATGATCTAGATGACGGCCTCCTCTGCAAAGTATCAAAATTTGCTGATGACACAAAAATTGCCGGTAAAGTAACAACCACCAAAGAGAAAGAAACTACAATCCGATCTAGATAAATTATCAAGATGGGCTAGCAAGTGGCAAATGAAATTTAACGTTAACAAATGTAAAGTTATGCACATTGGAGGTAACAATGATCACATCCAATACCAAATGAATGGCGAAATACTGGATTCGGTAACTAAAGAAAAAGATCTAGGAGTTTTAATATCAAATGATTTGAAGCCAAGTCAACATTGCTCAGAAGTTGTTAAAACAGCAAACAAATTAGTTGGCTTCATCGGAAGAATCTTCGAAAATAAATCAGAAAAAATATTGCTAAACCTCTATAACTCCTTGGTTCGTCCCCATCTAGAATACTGTGTACAATTTTGGTCCCCATACTACCAGAAAGATATTAACAAACTAGAAAGAGTACAACGGAGAGTGACCAAAATGATACCAAGGCTGAGAAATCTGCCGTATGAAGAAAGACTAAAAAATCTAAACTTATTCTCCCTCTCAAAAAGAAGAATGCGAGGAGATTTGATTGAGGTTTTTAAAATGTTCAAAGGCTTTGACAACATTAATGTCAAAGATTACTTCTTATTAGACCAATCAAATACAAGAAGACGCCACGATTTCAAAGTAATTGGCAAAAGATTCTCTACGAACGAAAGTAAGCACTTCTTCTTTAACCGGGTTGTTAACGTGTGGAATTCGTTACCTCCCACTGTCGTCGAAAGTAACACGATAACAACATTTAAAAATCGCTTAGACAAATACTTGGAATCTAATCCGCAGATAAAATATTATCCTTTGCAATAAAAGATATGACAATCAGACATTTAATCATAATTGGATTAATCGGATAGGATAGTGATAGCAGTAGTGTTAGTTCGTAAGTAACACAATACCAACATTTAAAAATTGCTTAGACAAATACTTGGAATCTAATCCTCTGATAATATATTATCCTTTGCAATAAAAGTTATGACAATAAGACATTTAATCATAATTGGATTATTCGGTTAGGATAGTGATAGCAGTAGTATTAGTTCATCATCTATCGCCTAGTTGCCCTGTTAACTTAACTTTAGTGTAGTTTATTTAACACAAACAGCCTCGTTAGGGCCAGTAGGCCTGCTGTTGTTTGTTCTTCCTTTGTGTTCCTTTGTGTTCCTTTGTGTTCTTCTCCTCTTCTTCTTTCTACTCCTTCTCCTCCTCCTCTTCCTTTTCCTCCTCCTCCTCCTCTATCTCCTCCTCATCTTCTTTTTCCTCCTCCTCCGTGGGCTCTTTCTCCTCCCCTCCTCCTCCTCCTCTTCCTCCCTTTTTCCACCTCCCCCACCCGTTCATCCCTTCTCCTCACCTGTTATCATGACCATCGCTCTCTCTCTCTCTCTCTCTCTCTCTCTCTCTCTCTCTCTCTCTCTCTCTCTCTCTCTCTCTCTCTCTCTCTCTCTCTCTCTCTCTCTCTCTCTCTCTCTCATTTAAGTAAGGGGGTGGTATGGTTCCTCAGATTAAGGTCAGCAGCATATGGATCTTTCCCTAGCTAAGTAAAATCGTCTGATGTTAAAGAAGAAAAGTCAGCGAAGGGAGTTAATTTGGTTCTGTTCTCAGTTGAATAAAATCGCCTGACGGCGGCTAGAACAAGATGTACGGATCAAGGTCGCCAATCATACCGAAAAGGTCGAGGTCCTCGAAGGATTCTAATCTGGCTAATCGTACTCGACGCTCGCTTGGGAGCAGATATTCGTCGGCCGATTAAAATCGCCTGACGGCAGCCGGAACAAATCTCCGATTCTTGAGAGTCAGCGAAAGGTTAAGTTGAGGAAGGTTGAACTGGCTTTAGACGCCACTCATAACCAGGATCATTTGAACACACTAGACCGGTCCTACCATGTAAACAACCTTACTAAGCTGGACGAAGCCTCAGTAGGGAGCCACCGGACTAATGAGACACTAATAACGAAATACGCTCTGGTTCACGGCTCCTCCCATATCCAACCATTACAGAACGGGTTTGGGAAGGGATGAGGACTTTGAACACTTACCTGGCATCCCCCGGGGATCGAACTGGGACTTCCTGCGTTCGAGGTAGAGACTCTATCTACTCCTCCACCCGTGCTCGTTCACTTTTTATTATATTTGGGAATTTGGCGTCAGAGTCAACAACCACGTGTGGATGTCACCCCTTCCCTATTCCCCCTCCTTCCCTTCCCTCTCCCCATTCTCTATCCCCCCTTCCCCCTCTCCCTTCCCCACTCCCCTTCTACCTCCCTCTCCCCATTCCCCGTCCCTCTCCCTCTTCCGCCCCCTCTCTCACTTCCCCCTCCCCGTTCCCTCTCCCCTTTCCACTCCACCTTCTCCTTCCCCTACCCCTCCTCTTCTCCCATCTCTACTCCTCTACCCCTCCTCTCCTCCCTTCCCTACTCCCCTCCCCTCCTCCTCCCTCCACCCCACCCCACCCCCAACCACCCTCCTTTCTTGGAGAAAATGCACGCAGAATAATTTCGCCCGTGCTCAACTATCGTCAAACAAATATTTATGTTCGAGAGGCGCCATCGACAACGTCCACATCTCCTTCGGGACGGGAAACACCGGGTCGGACCGGCCCCGCCTCGGGGTCATCTGATAATCCCGAATTTGTTAGAACTGTCCCATCACACCCGTGCGTGGTTTAAGGGGCACGCAAGGACGAGCTCTCTCTCTCTCTCTCTCTCTCTCTCTCTCTCTCTCTCTCTCTCTCTCTCTCTCTCTCTCTCTCTCTCTCTGTATGTATCTCTCTCTCTCTCTCTCTCGCTCTCTCTCTCTCTATGTGTATACGTTTGAGTTGTTTGCTTTGTGATCAAGACCCTGCGGGTATTCTATGTATACATATATATATATATATATACATATATATATATATATATATATATATATATATATATATATATATATATATATATATATATGTGTGTGTGTATGTATGTATGTATGTATACATATACCAACGGATTTTTCCCCTTTACAAGGGAGGTAGTCAAAAGACGAAGGCACAAAATCCGCTCACACCCATTCCATCACCACATACTCCAATTCAATTCACCCCCCTCCCTCCCTCTTATCATGGCTCCTCCTGGATGACGAGTCATCCCTGGATCTCGCCCAGTACCCCAGGTCAGAAGAAATGCAGCAAGACACAGCACATCCACAGCAAGGCAGCTTCATTTAATCGGCAACCCCCCTCGCCGTCCCCTCATGCAGAAAAAGAGAAGACGGGGAGAAATCCCTTCGGGCTGCGTCAAAATATCATTCACACATACTCCCTCATCCCCTATCGCTCACCCACTCTCTTCCATGGATCACAACATCATCCATACACAACCATTCTCCACTCACCCCTATCTTCTTTCTTCCCCCTTCCTTCCTCAACAGCCATTCCCCTCTTTCCAAGTGCCCCCTTTACCCCATCGATCCATCTCATCCTTGGTCACCCCCTCATGTCAACTCCTTCCACTTCTGCCTTCCACATCTCTACTCTTTCTGTACTCATTCGTCCTATGTATCTAAACCATCCCAATACTCTTTCATCAACCCTATCTCCCAACTTCCTTTCCACCACCGTTTTCCTCCTCACCTTATCGTTTCTTACTCTAGTAAACACTACCATACTTCTCAGATATTTCATCTCAAACACATTTAAACTCTTCCTCCCTTCCTCTCTTATGTTCCATGTTTCTGCCCCATACAGTGCTGTCGGCACAATCACTCCTTTATACAATCTCCTCTTAGCATCCATTCCCAAATGTCTATTTCTGATTACACTTTTTAATCCCCCAAGGCATTTACTTGCTTCTCTCAATCTACATTTCAAATCCACCCCCACTCCTCTCTTTCCTGCGACATTCGCACCCAAGTATCTAAAGTTATTCACTTCCTCCAGTCTCTCTTCCTAAATACTTACTTCTAATTTGTTGCTATATTCTCCCCTTGTACATCTCATAACCTTACTTTTACACACATTTATTTTCAACTTCCTTCTTTCGCATACTTTCCCAAACTCTGTCACTAACTTCCTTAATCTCTCCTCTGATCCTGCTACAAGCGCAGTGTCGTCAGCAAACAACAACTGGCTTATCTCCCTTTTTTCTCCATTTTCTTTAACCATCTTCAATCCCCGGTTCATTACCCTTGCATTTACCTCTCACACCACCCCATCCATGTATAAATGAATTAGCCAAGGGGACAGACCACATCGCTGTCGAAGTCCCACTTTACTTCGAACCACTCACTCTCTCCATTTCTAATTCTAACACAGGCTTTACTACTCTCGTAAAAACTCTTGCCTGCTCTTAACAGCTTAATTCCTATCCTATATATCTGTAATACCTTCCACAATGTCTTCCTGTCTACCATGTCATAAGCCTTTTCTAATTCCATAAAGCCCCCAAAAAGATCCTTACCTTTTCCTAAAGCTTTCTCACATATCTGCCTTTACACAAATATCTGATCCACGCAACCACTACCTGTCTTAAACCCACACTGTTCCTTACCAATTACTCTCTCTGTTCCTCTCCTAATCGTCTCAATCAAAACCCTTCCATAAGACTTCCCAACTACACTCAACAAATTTATCTCTCTCAAACTCACACTTGTCTCCTTTTCCCTTGTAAAGTGGAACTATACAGGCACTCCTCCAGTCCTACTGCATTCTACCCTCATTTAAACAAACATTAAGTAACCTCACCAACCAGCCCACCATCACTGTACCTCCCTTTTTTTAGACACTCCGCATGACACCCATTCAACCTAGGTGCCTTACCTGCTCTCATCTTTATCTTCACCTTATTCTATTCCTCCTCCATTTTCCTCATTCATCACTATCATTTCCTTAGCGCTTCCCACTGCAACTACCTTTCCCTCCCTATCCTTATTCACATTTAGCAATTCCCTAAAATACTCTGCCCATCCTCTTACATCTCTTCCACTATCTCTCCATTTGCACCTTTTACTTTTTTTCTCTCTCTACTTAGTTCGCCTCCTCCAATACCACTACATTGCAATTTCTCCCTGAGCCCTCTATGCACTCATTTAAATCTATCCAAAAAGCCTCTCTTTTTTCTACAATCTTCTCACTACCAGGCCCATATGCACTTACAAAAACCCACATCTCCCTTTCCATTTTCACCTTCATCCACATTAACCTTGAAGAAACCTCCTTCCACTTCACTACACGTTTACCCATCTCTTCACTTACTAGTATAGCCACCCCTTCTCTCCCTCACCCCCACTTCACTCCTGACACCCTCCCAACTACACTCCCAGACTGAAACTTGCCCCTCTCTATCAACTTAGTTTCACTCAACGCCAACACATTCGTCTTTCTTAACACAAACATACTACCTACCTCTTCCCTCTAACTCACATCTGTACCATATCCACGCACATTAAAAGACCCAAACCTTTGGGTTCTGGTTGGAAAACTCCTCCCAGACCTTCTTATGCCTTTACTTTTTTTTCTCTTTTCTTTTCTTTAAGGAATATCCCCTTTGGGACTACAGAGAGTAGGATGCCTAGTCCAATCCCCGTCCCGTTTTCGTCGCCTTTTACAACACAAGTAAGATTACTTGGTTGCAGTATTCTTCTACCCTACCACAGGTTTCTTACACACACACACACACATACACACACACACACACACACACACACACACACACACACACACACACACACACACACACACACACACACACACACACACACACACACACACACACACACACACACACACACACACACACACACACACACACACACACACACATACACACACACACACACACACACACACACACACACACACACACACACACACACACACACACACACACACACACACACACACACACACATATATATATATATATATATATATATATATATATATATATATATATATACATATATGCGAATAAATCACAAAAGTACGTGATTCACAAAATGTGTAATAAAACCACTTGGACAATAAGTAAGGTAGCACTGACATTATCTCTATTACTAAAAATCTATGACCCGATTGGTTTTCCCAATCCGTCAGAACCCGGCAGAATGCGGACACGCTGACCCCTGTCCGAGAGTAAAGGTCTATTCGATTTTTTTGGCAGGGCCCGACGTGATATCAAGGGCACGTGTACATTCAACCTGTGAAAGATGCCTGAAACTTCAGCAGTAATGAAACGAAGAAACCGCCATTTTTGGAAATGGGTTACAGAAACGAAAAAAATAACAAAACAGCACCTATCGAAATACAAAAAGCAAGTTGTGTTTTTTAAACGAGAACATGCCTCTTTTTTTTCAACATTTTATCAATCTTGCTAGGATTTCTCCATCAAGGTATCTTTTAATTCATTTCATCATAAATTTTTGTTGTCTTATAAATAAAAGCGGTTTCGTGTCTGTCTGTCTGTCAGACTTTTTTCTCGATTTGATCGATCGACTAATTTCGATTTCGACGACTCAACCTTGAGCCGTGGACGATCATCGTTAGGCCATGGACGCTCATCGTTGAGTCATGGACGATCATCGTTGAGCCGTGGACGATCATCGTTAAGCCATGGTGTCGAAGTTCTCGAAGCTGCCGAAGATCTCGAAGTTCTCGAAAGTGCCGAAATTGTCGAAGGTGCCGAAGTTCTCGAAGGTGCCGAAGTTCTCGAAGGTGCCAAAGTTCTCGAAGGCGCCGAAGTTCGCGAAGGCGCCGAAGTTCTCGAAAGCGCCGAAGTTCTCGAAGGCGCCAAAGTTGTCGAAGGTGCCGAAGTTCTCGAAGGTGCCGAAGTTCTCGAAGGTGCCGAAGTTCTCGAAGGTGTTGAAGTTCTCGAAGGTGCCGAAGTTCTCGAAGGTGCCGAAGTTCTCGAAGGTGCCGAAGCTCTCGAAGGTGCCGAAGTTCTCGAAGGTCTGAAAGGTCTCGAAGTTCTGGAAGGTCTCGAACTTCTGGAAGGTCTCGAAGATCTCGAAGTTCTTGGTGTTCGTATTTCTTCCGAGGTTGTAGAAAATTTCAAGAAGCACTATTACGCAGGCTACAACAATTTTTGTGGTAATGGTGGAAGAGGACACAGGCAATACCAGTTGTACTATTTAGAGCGTAGGTTCAAGACATTTAAAAGAAAGTACCCCAATCGTGGTCAAGGTTGCACGTTGGACACAATGCCTCTGCCCGTTTCCAGGGGCGCCGAAACGGAGAAATGATAATTCGTATTTGGACCTATACTTTTACTATGACAGAGACCAACAATTAAATATTAGAACTGCCCGTGTAACACGAAAGCGAAGCGAGCGATCCGCGCAGCGGGTCTTGCCGAAGGCCAAGCACCCCTGGCGTAGCCAGGGCTGGCGTAAGCCAGGTGCTTGTATATACAAAAGAAGCAAATCAAGGGGGAATTAGGACAGGTCCAATAGTGACCTCACTCACTCAGCACTGCCGGACGTTTGGCCCGGCTACTGTCAACAATTTTATATGTTACAAAGTTATCTAATTTATACATTCCCATACTCATATTCATATTGTTCTCAAATGAAGCTTTTATATAATATGATTCTATGATATTCCTCTCCTTAATGTCCTTATTTAAGACAATTTTCTTTGTGTGATCCCAATCAGTGCAATGATTAAAATCCCTTAAATGCAAAAACAGCCCACTTGAAACTTGCCCTGTTCTGATGTTATATTTATGTTGGTTTATTCTCAATTTTAAATCCTTGCCTGTTTGCCCAATATAATTAAAGTTACAATTTTTGCAAGGGATACTATAAACATAGCCTTCATTACAAGCAGGTGAATTTTTAATCAACCTGTTTTTAACAGTGTTGTTATTCCTAAAGACAACTTGGACACCAAATTTATTAAAAGTACGAGTTAAACTAACAAAATTTTGATGAAAAAGGCGGGTTAGAATATTCTTAAAACTGAATTGATGATTATCAGCAAGACTATAAAAAGATTTCTTTGCTGTGCCTTAGGATATGGATTAAAATTTGCTGCCAACTACCAACAGGTCAACTATGTTGATTTGCCAAGGGCTTTTGCAATTTAGAAAAATACAGTGATGTCCCAGTCCAAGACATTAATATATGTAAGGGTTTTGTTTATAATGCAATGAATGTGGCAAATTATCCAAGTTGTCCAAAAAGGTTTGTCACAGTATTAAACGACTTATAGAAAGACAAGGACTAGCATATAACAAAGGCAGACAAAAGCAATTGTGTTGTAATTATTAACAAAATTGATTATATTGAAAAAATGGACACATTATTAAGTGATGAAGAAACGTATGTGAAGGTAAACAAGAACCCATTAGAGACGGTTAACAGTGAGTTCAATAAAAAAAAATTAAGAAATTGCTAGTTGGAAACAATGAACTTATCAAACAACTTGTATCGTTGTCACCGTCATTACCTTATATGTACGGTTTAATTAAAACTCACAAAATCAATAATCCAGCTAGACCTATCATTTGCTCTATTGGTTCTTGTACTTACAAGTTGTCCAAGTGGTTGGTGTCGCTATTAAGCCCTCTTGTAGGTACTATTTCCCATTTTCATATAAAAAAAAAAAAACAATGTTGATCTCATCGAAAAGCTATCTGGTCAAAATCCCTCCTCTGTTTTTAATCTTGTTAGTTTTTATATTACTAACTTATTCACCCGAGTTCCCGTTTTAGATTCATTAATATATTTATAAGATAAATTGAAGAAATATGATATACCTCTGCCGGTCCACACAATAATCAGTCTCATTAAATTATGTATATTAGATTCAAAATTTCAGTTTAATGATAAATTTTATATGCAAAAGTTTGGAATGGGAATGGGGAATCCTTTATCTCCTATTTTAAGCAACTATTGGAACTGTCCTAATTCTCCTCCCTAATGTGCTTCTTTTGTATATATAATGTCAGTGCTACCTTACTCTGTACCTTTGAAAATGTCTTAAATAGACGAAAACGTTCGGTCACCTTTCATTTTATTTTCCAAGTGGTTTTATTACACACACACACACACACGCACACACACACACACACACACACACACACACACACACACACACACACACACACACACACACACACACACACACACACACACACACACACACACACACACACACACACACACACACACACACACACACATATATATATATATATATATATATATTCTTATATATATGTATATGTATATATTCTTATATATATATATACATATATATATATACACATATATACATATATACATATATATATATACATATATATATATACATTATGTATACATATATATATACATATATATAGATATACATATATACATTATGTATACATATATATATATATATATATATATATATATATATATATATATATATATATATATATATATATATCTTCCGTGTCTTCCCTTTTATATTTCAGTCCGGCATTGATGTTTTCTCCTTGTGACATATAATGTTTTTTTTTTCTTCTTTTTTATTCATTAGCATCATTCTCTAAAAATTTTTAGCCTTGTGGTTCGAAGGACCTTGTGGTCGCACATCCTCAGCGGAAATCTCAGAGGAGCGATCCGCAGTTCGGCATCGCCGGCGGGGATAACATCATCCTGTGGTGCATAACAAAGGCGAAACGCGCGGACCAAACCTGAAGGCGAAAAACCAGGCCGATAAACGAAACCGATGGTGGAAAACAAAGGCGCAATTCTAAGACAATCTTTATTTTTTTTGTTTTTTTTTATCAACATCTCATTTGTTTTATCTATTTATTCTATTTGTTTATTTATTCATCTATCTATTCATTTATTATTTATTATTTATTCTTATTTATTTTTATTTGTTTATTCACTTATTTATTTCATTATTATTTAATTTATTCATTTATTTTTGTGACGTCATCAGTGCTTTCACCGTTGCATATCGTATTCTAAGAACTGCATCTTAACGTGGCCGCTGTAGTCGGGGATTTCCCACCGTTTGAGTTATTAAATCAATGTACGTGCTGGGTCAAGATATATCATTGGCTGTGTGGCTCGTGAACAGTATCAGCCACTCTACATGACGTTTTTTGATCTAACGAAAGCTTTCGACTCCGTCAATCGCAGCGCTCTCTGGAAGGTCCTGTCCCGTTTTGGATGCCCTGACAAATACATTAACATAGTGAGACTTTTCCACGATAATATGCAGGTCACCATCCTTTGCAATGGTGATATGACGGACCCTATAGAAGTCCGTACTGGAGTGAAGCAGGGATGTGTCATTGTACCTAGTCTCTTCTCTCTTTTTCTGGCTGCTATCCTCCACATTATTGAGGACGACTTACCTTTAGGTGTGCAACTGACGTACCGTACCGATGGCAAACTATTCAACATCAACCGCCTGAAAGCAACCACGAAAACCACCACCACCTCCGTTGTAGAACTACAGTACGCAGACGGCACCTCTGTCAACTCCTGTACCGAAGAAGATCTCCAAATTATAGCGAATGCCTTCACTAGGGCCTACAATAGACTAGGTCTGAAGCTGAATGCGAGCAAGACCAAAGTCCTCTACCAGCCTCCAACTAATACTACTCCCTCACCACCCTCCATCACTGCAAACGTGTACTTCTAGAGAATGTTGATTGTTTCTCTTACCTTGGCAGCTACCTGCCACAAACGGCAAACATTGACGCTGAAGTGCAACACCGTATCTCCAGTGCTAGTGTAGCTTTTGGGCGACTTAGGCAAAGAGTGTTCGATGATCACAACATTCGTAAGACAACTAAGATCGCTGTCTACAAAGCCGTCGTGATCCCAACCCTCCTGTATGGCGCAGAAACGTGGGTACCCTATGCATGTCACATCAAGGCTCTGGAGAAATTTCACCAGAGATGTCTACGTAGACTACTCGGAATCTCTTGGCATGACAGGCGCACCAACACCAGCGTCCTGAAAGAGGCCCACTCCCAAAGCATAGAAGCCGCGATAACCCACCATATGCTTCGTTGGGCTGGCCATGTCAACAGGATGCCGGACGATCGTCTCCCTAAACAAGTTCTCTACGTTCAAATAACCCACGGCAAACTATCTCGTGGAGGCCAGAGGAGAAGGTACAAAGATGTTATCAAACTCTGCCTGGACCACCGTAACATCAACACTGACTCCTGGGAAGAAGCTAGCCGTGATCGCCCCACGTGGAGAACTACAATCGCCAATGGAGTTCAGCGTCTAGAAGCTAGGAGAACGGCAAAACTGGAAGAGAAGAGAACACGTCGTAAAGTACGCTCAGAACAGCGGACAACCACAAACCAACCCCATACTCATCACCATATCTGCCCTCACTGTCATCGTGTGTGTAGGACACGTATTGGCCTCATCAGCCACCTGCGCACACACCAATCATAATCTCACTTTGTGATGTTAGTTCGTGTAGAGAATCATACTCAGCAATGAGTGATCCCATGAATGAATGAGTATGTGTGTATATGGTGTGTGTGTGTGTGTGTGTGTGTGTGTGTGTGTGTGTGTGTGTGTGTGTGTGTGTGTGTGTGTGTGTGTGTGTGTGTGTGTGTGTGTGTGTGTGTGTGTGTGTGTGTGTGTGTGTGTGTGCGTGTGTGTGTGCGTGTGTGTGTGTGTGTGAGTGTGTGTGTGTGTGTGT
>NC_134786.1:23826974-23829474 GCF_046742065.1 Oratosquilla oratoria | reverse complement strand
CGTGGATGGGGTGGAGCGAGAGGGGAATGCAAGGGTAGTGAGTCGGGGATTGAAGATGGTTAAAGAAAATGGGGAAAAGTGGGAACTAAGCCAGCTGTTGTTTGCTGACGACACTGCGTTTGTAGCAGGAGGGATTGAGGAAGTTAGTGACAGAGTTTGAGAAGGTGTGTGAAAGAAGGAAGTTGAAGATAAATCTGTGTAAAAGTAAGGTGATGAGATGTACAAGGGGAGAGAGTGGCAGTTGATTGGAAGTGAGTATTAAAGGAGAGAGACTGGAGGAAGTGAATAGCTTTAAATACTTGTGTGCGAATGTGGCAGGAAAGGGAGAAGTGGAGGTGGAGGTAAAATGTAGATTGAGAGAAGCGAGTAAATGCCTTGGGGGATTAAAAAGTGTAATGAGAAATAGACATTTGGGAATGGATACTAAGAGGAGATTGTATGAAGGAATGATTGTGCCGACAGCACTGTACGGGACAGAAACATGGAACATGTGTTTGAGATGAAATGCCTGAGAAGTATGATAGGGGTTACTAGGCTAGATAGAGTGAGAAATGAGGAGATGACGAGGAGAACAGGGGTGGAAAGGGAGCTGGGAGATAGGGTTGATGAAAGAGTATTGGGATGGTTTGGACACACGAAAGAATGAGTGAAGAAAGATTGGTAAAAGAGGTGTGGAAGGCGGAGGTGGAAGGAGTGAACATGAGGGGGCGACCTAGGATGAGATGGGTGGATGGGATAAAAGGGGCATTGTGAAGGAGGGGAATGTCTGTTGAGGAAGGACGGGAAAGGACAGAAAATAGGGGTGAATGGAGAAAGGTTGTATATGGATGATACTATGATGCATGAGGGGGAGTGGGTGGGGAATGGGGAGTGAGAAAGTATATATGAGAAATAAATTGACGTAATCCGAAGGTATTTCAACCAGTTTTCTCCTTTTCTGCATGAGGGGACGGAGAATGGGGGTCGCCGAATTAATGAAGCGGCCTTTCTGTGGATGTGCTGTCTTGCGACACTGCTTCTGACCCAGGGCAGTGGACAGGATGTAGGGATGACCCGTCATCCAGGAGGTGCCAAGATAAGAGAGAAGGAAGAGGGTAGAGGTGAGTGGAGTATGTAGGGGATGGAATGGGTGGGAGTGGTTTCTATGCCTTTGTTGTTTTTTTGGCTACCTCCCGTGTAAGGGGGAAAAAGCCTTTGGTATATGTACGTAATAATAATAATAGTAATAATAGTAATGATACATACATACATACATACATACATACTATTTGTATTCAATTTGTACTGAAGATGCCTAAAGTTAGGCGAAAGCTCTACTAGTAAAATTAAGAAGTTAGTATTGTCTTTATATACATTCCAAATGAAGTTTGGACACATAATAAGACAACTCAACGATATTCAACTTTCAAGTATAAGAAAAGTTGAACATGTCAGCAAGAAACTCGTGAATGCAGAAGCTGCTGCAAAGTTTAATCACATACATACATACATACATACATACATACATACATACATACATACATACATACATACATACATACATACATACATACATACATACATACATACATATATATATACATACATACATATATACATACAAACGTACATATATATACTAATAGCTTTTTCCCCTTAGAAGGGAGGTAGCCAAAAAAACAATGGCATAAATCCCATTCCCACCCTTTCCATCCCCACATACTCCACTCCCATTCACCCCCATCCCTCCCTCTTATCTTGGCTCCTACTTGATGATGGGTCATCCCTGCATCTCGCCCCCTACCCTGGGTCAGAAGCAGTGTAGCAACACACAGCACATCCACAGCAAGGCCGCTTCATTTAATTGGCAATCCCCTACTCTGTCCCCTCATGCAGAAAAAGAGAAGACGGGAAGAAATCCCTTTGGGCTGCGTCAAAATATCATTCACACTTATTCCCTCCCCCCATCCCTCACCCCTTCCCTTCCATGCATCACAGCATTATCCATACACAACCATTCTCCACTCACCCCCATCCTCTTTTTTCTCCCTTCCTTCCTCAACAGATATTCCCCTCTTTCCTAATGCCCCTTTTACCATATCCATCCATCTCCTTCTTGGTCGCCCCCTCATGTTCACTCCTTCCACCTCTGCCTTCCACACCTTTTTTTATTAATCTTTCTTCATTTATTCTTTCCATGTCTCCAAATCATCCTAATATTCTTTCATTAACCCTATCTCTCAACTCCCTTTCCACCTTCACTCTCCTCCTCACCACCTCGTTTCTCACTCTACCCAACCTAGTAAACCCTATCATACTTCTGAGACATTTCATCTCAAATATATTCGAACTCCTCCTCTCTTCAGTCTAATGTTCCATATTTCTGCCACACACAGTGCTGTCGGCACAATCACTCCTTCATACAATCTCCTCTTAGTATCCGTTCCCAAATGTCTATTTCTCATTGCCCTTTTTAGCCCCCCCAAGGTATTTACTTGCTTCTCTCAATCTACATTCTACT
>NC_134786.1:23819474-23821974 GCF_046742065.1 Oratosquilla oratoria | reverse complement strand
AATATTGACATTCTTGACCATGGCTACAAGAGAATGCAGGAATTCATCAGGTTCATTCTGTTATGTGTGTAGTTTCTGTGCTGGACCTAGGCATGTATCACATAAAATTGTGAAAGGTGCGAAGTACTGGATTGCTTAATGACTCTACTTTGGAATGAGTATGGGTGACCAAGAAAAACCATGGGCCCCTCATGTGATATGTAAAAGTTGTCAATCAAATTTAGGTGCATGGCTGAGAGGTGCAAGAAAAGCAATCCATTCCCTTTGCCGAGAGTTTGGCGAGAGCCAAAAAAATCATCACGATGATTGCTACATTCAACATTCAGACTGAGTGAATGGAATTTGTTGGGGAGGACTGTAGATCAACAATATATAAGAAGCGCCATGAGGAATTCGAAGTATACTCCGATATAAGTGAGGATCTCTGCTTCCGCCAAGATATTAATGGCTTATTTACAGCCACTGGCATTGATCATAACCATGAACAATGGGGACTATTCATAGTTCTACAAAAAGCCTCAAAGCTGTTTTACTAAATAATGGGAATCAGTATCTCTCCCTGCCTATAGCATACTCGATACAGATGAAGGAAGAATATGACAATGTAAAAAGGCTTCTCGAGAAGGTATACTATGATGAATTTAAATGGGATATTTGTGGTGATTTTAAAATGCTCGCCTTCTTGCTTGGATTACAGGGTGGGTACACCAAATCTTCATGTTTTCTTTGCCTATGGGACAGTCGGGCTGATAATGAACACTGCCTGAAAGTGGAGCGGCCCCTTCGAGATGACTTGCAGCCAGGAAAACTTCGACAGCCTTTTCTAGAGCTTACCAAAGTGTTGCTATCCCCCCTTCACAGAAAGCTTGGTTTGGTCAAACAGTTTGTGAAAGCATTAGATCATGGTGAAAAATCATTTCAAGAGATTCGTCTTCTCTTTCCAAAACTATCATAGCGTGGTATATTTACTGGTCCGCAAGTAAGGGAAATCTTGAAGTCAATGCAACTTGAGAATGCAGTGAGTGACGTCGAAAGAGAGGCGTGGTGTTCATTTCGAGGTATAGTTAATGGATTCCTTGGTAATAATAAAGACCCAAACTATAAGCAGCTCGTAGCAAAACTTTTGGAAAGTTATAAGAACTTAGGATGTAGAATGTCATTAAAGGTGCACTTTTTGCATTCACATTTGGATTTTTTTCGTAAAAACTTGAAGACATGGTGAGAGGTTCCATCAAGACATTACTGCAAAGGAGAAAAGGTACCAATTAAGATGGGACGCTGCTATGATGAGATACTATATATGGTCACTGGTGCATAAAGATCAAGGAGGTCACAGTAGGAAATCACGCTCATCAGAGCATTTCTACCGGGCTCTTATAACCGTATCACATACTTTTATACTTCCATTTTCTCATTAGTTTAAAAAGGGAACACAAGAACAAAATATCAGCTACTATTTATAGACAATGTGAATATGCTAAATATAGTGTACTTTCGTAGTATAGTATAGTTTGTATATAACACCTCAATTATTTTTGAAATATCGATGCTATGTAATTTTCAATGGGTTTCCTAAAATCAGGGGAGAAAACAACCTTAGAAACAGTGAAGACATTTAAAGAAACAAAACTAGTGTTACCCATTGTTATTTGTTTCATGAGCTTTCCTGGTTATATATTGTCCTTTTGTGTTTACTTTGTACCACTTTTATCTGTAATTTCCCCTGAAGGTGTGGATTACACGAAAGCACTGGGGAATTTCGTGTTTCTTTTTCCTTAGTGGTGACCGGCATATTATTGGATCACTTAATAATTTTGTGATTTACCAGCATGCTTGTATGTATGTATGCATATATTCATGTATTTATGTAAACATGTACGTGTGTATATATTTATGCATGTATGTGTATATGCATGTATGTATGTATGTATGTATGTATGTATGTATGTATGTATGAATGTATGTATGTATGTGTGTATGTATGTATGTATGTATGTATGTATGCATGTATGTGTGCATATATCTAAGTATGTGTATATGAGGCTCGTTGGGCGAGCTTAGGGTGTCGTTATTTGCGGCGAAGGTCAAGGTGATGGCGGCTCGTACCCTGACACCGGCGAGTTGAACTAAGGGCATGGTTCATTACATTCCACACAACAAAGTCTTCTATATGGGGCACTGTCCTAACGTCCTAATAAAGAGAATTTGTGACGTTAAACCAAATCAATCATCATGTATGTATGAATGTACCTGTGCATATGTTTATGTATGTATATATCTATATATGAATGTTTACATGCATATATTTATGTATGTATATATATATGTATGTAGGTATGTATGTATGTACAGTATGCATATATTTATGTATATATATATGTATGTATGTATGTATATGTGTGCGCACGCGTGTGTGTGTGCGTGCGTGCGTGTGTGTGTGCGTGCGTGCGTGTGTGTGTGTATGTATGTGTGTGTGTGCGTGCGTGCGTGCGTACGTGCG
>NC_134786.1:23811974-23814474 GCF_046742065.1 Oratosquilla oratoria | reverse complement strand
CACTACCTTTGCATTCATCTCTCGCACCACCCCATCCATATATTAATTGAACAGCCAGGGCGACATGACACATCCCTGAAGAAGTCCCACCTTTACCTCAAACCACTAACTCTCTCCATTTCTAATCCTAACACAAGCTATACTACTCTCATAAAAGCTCTTGACTGCTCTTAACAAATTTCCTCCTATTCCATATATCTGCAATACCTCCGACAGTGCATTCCTGTCTACCTTGTCACAAGCCTTTTCCAAATCCATAGAAGCCCAAAACGCACCCTTACCTTTTCCTATAGCTTTCTCACATATCTGTCTTACCACAAAAATTTGATCTCCACAACCCCTACCTGTCCTAAACCTACAATGTTCCTCACCAATTACTCCCTCTGTTCCTCTCCTAATCCTCTCAATCAAGACCCTCCCATAAGCCTTCCCAACTACACTTAACAAGCTGATCCCTCTGAAACTACTACACTCACACTTATCCCCTTTTCCTTTGTAAAGTGGAACTATACAGGCACTCCTCCAGTCCTCCGGCACTCTACCCTCTCTTAAACAAACATTAAATAGCCTCACCAGCCAGTCCACCATCACTGTACCTCCTTTTTTTCAGACATTCTGCATGGCATCCATCCAGACCATGTGTCTTATCTACTCTCATCATCTTAACAGCTGCTTTCACTTCATCTTTCCTTATTTCTCCTCCATTTTCCTCACTCATCACTCTCATTTTCTTATCGCTTCCCACTGCAACTACCTTTCCCTCCCTATCTTCCTTCACATTTGGCAACTCCCTAAAATACTCTACCCACCTTCCTCTCACTGCCTTTTCTTCCATTTTCATCTCTCCATCTGCACCTTTTACCTTTTCTTCTCTACTTGATTCGCCTCCTCTTCCTCTCAATTTCTTTCCATACATTTTTATTACTTTCAAAATTTTCTGTCATTCTCTTATCCCATTTCACATCTGCTCTTCTCTTTGCCTCCTTTATCTTATGCTTCACTTCTCTTCTCTTTACCTTGTACTTCTCATATGATTCCCTTGTTCTAATTTTTAACCAATCTACGAAAGCCTGCTTCTTCTCTTCTACACCTTTCTTTGCTTCCTCATCCCACCACTCACTACTCTTCCATCTATTTCCTCCCGTCCTCCTTGTTCCACATACCATTTTTTCACACCTTATGACTCCCTCCTTGAACCATCCCCATTCCTCCTCCACTCCTAGTTCTACTCTATCCTTCACCTCCTCCCACTCCTCTCTCAGCTTCTTCTTATACTCCCTCTCCTTTTCTTTCTCATTTAAGCAGTTCACTCTATCTCCCGACCTTCTGCCCTTTTCCTCTTTCTCCACCTATTCTCCACTCTCAACTTACCTTCCACCAAAAAATGATCTGATATTCCCCCACTCTCTCCCCTTAGAACATATACATCCTTAACTCTTCCTACTATATTCTTGGTTACCACTTCATAGACCATTAACACTCTATCTACCACCCTTCCATCCGCCACCCTCTCCCATGTGTACTTATGCTTGACTTTCTTCCTAAACACTGTATTTGCTATCATCAACTCTCTTTCGAGACACATCTCCACCATCAACTCTCCACTACGATTTTTTCCTGGAACTCCATATATCCCAACCACTCCGTCTATTGGTTTATTTCCTACCCTAGCATTAAGGCCTCCCAATACAACTACATCGACATTTCTCCCTAATCCCTCTATGCACTCATTTAAATCTATCCAAAAAACCTCCCTTCCCTCTACGCTCTTCTCACTTCCATGCCCATACTTACAAAAACCCACATCTCCCTTCCCAGCTTCACCTTTATCCACATTAACCTTGAAGAAACCTCCTTCCACTCCACTACACGCTTACCTATCTCTTCACTTACTAGTATAGCCACCCCCTATTTCCCTCGTCCTATCTTCACTCCTGAGAACCTCCTAACTACACTCCCAAACTCACAATAGCCTCTCCCTTTCAACTTAGTTTCACTCAATGCCAATACATCCATCTCTCTTCTCACAAATATACTGCCTATCTCTTCCCTTTTACTCTCATCTGCACCACATCCACGGACATTAAAAGACCTAAACCTTAGGGTACTGGTTGGCAAACTCCCAGACCCTCCTATACCTTTACTTCTTTTAGGAATGTCCCCTTTGGGGCTACAGGTAGCAGGATTCCCAATCCTATCCCCGTCCCGTACGACTCAAGTTGGAAGACTTTGTGGCAGCATTCTTTTCCCCCCACCACAGGGTAGGCAAAAAAAGAAAATTGATAATGATAAGAGTAATGGTAAATTTAATCAAAATTATGATAATATTAACAATAACAATGAAAAATAATAATAATGGTAATAATAATAATAATAATAATAATAATAATAATAATAATAATAATAATAATAATAATGATGATGATGATGATGATGATGATGATGATGATGATGATGATGATGATGATGATGATGATGATGATGATGATGATGATGATGA
>NC_134786.1:23801974-23804474 GCF_046742065.1 Oratosquilla oratoria | reverse complement strand
TGGGCGGGGAGTTGGGTGTGTGTGTGCGTATAAGGTCACAGCATTACCCATACATCGGTCATA
The DNA here is from genome assembly GCF_046742065.1 of Oratosquilla oratoria. Classification (NCBI taxonomy): domain Eukaryota; kingdom Metazoa; phylum Arthropoda; class Malacostraca; order Stomatopoda; family Squillidae; genus Oratosquilla; species Oratosquilla oratoria. The sequence continues at coordinate 23,804,411 of NC_134786.1, read as the reverse complement.
CGAGCTCTGAGCTCTCTTCCGGGAGGGAAATAGCTGTCGATCACGAATACAGCACGAATCCAGCACGAATCTGCTCTCCTTCTGATCTGCTGCTTCAATCCTTTACCACCACCTCTATGACTCGACATCCTCGGCATGATATTGTCCCCAAGGATAGAAGCACTGGGTATCATTGACGGAAAAAAATCCCTCCCGACAGGTCAAGTCGTCTGAGCTGAGGAGGAGTTATGAGATGTATTTTACCAGCGTTTCTATCCTTATGGATAGTCTCGCGCGGCTGAGTACTGTAGTAGTTTCTTCGTCTTGGGATCTTCAAGGTAAAGGCGGCACCAGTGACGTCTTCTCCGTTTTCTTCGGCAGTTGTTTGTTTTTACGTCTTTGCAAATAATAATAATAATAATAATAATAATATAGGACAAAATAAAATAAAATAAAATAAAATAAGATAAAATAAAATGAAATAACATAAAATAAAATAAAGTAAAATAAAATAAAATAACACAAAGTAAAATAAAATTTAGCAAAAGATCGCTAAATTTAAAAAAAAAAAAAAAAAAAAAAAACGCGCGCCTCAAACTTTGGCAGGAAAAAGGGATTCGTTCGCGTTCCGCTGTGGCGCGCTTGCTTGTCCCTCGCCTCCGAAGAACATGGGCGGCTGAGTACCTGAAAGGCCGCTTCACACTGGGCCAATTCTCGTCAACTGTTATGAGTTCGTTTGAGTCGAAACGACTTGTTAAAGTCTTTCGCTTTTCGAATCTACCGATGTCAATTTACCTCTGTGTCATATATTGAATAATTGAGTGACGAACTAGGAACTTAAACCTGTGCGAATGTCAGACACATTGTTGAAATATTCTGAGAAAAGTTTAGAATGTCATAAGCGAAGTTGTATTCTGGTTATTCAAATCCACAATAATTGATGAACATTGGGCCAGTGTGTAGCGAATGTAAGGGACAACTTCCACCACTTCACTGAACAGAACAATCGTAGAAACAAACAAATGAATGAATGAATGAATAAATAAATAAATAAATTAAAGTAAAAAATATAGAAGAAAATAGAACAGACAAGCAAAAAAATATCCTCCTAATTACTGGTGAAAGACAAGGTCTTCAGTGTTCTCGATCTTTTGACGATAATCAATTATTCCTCATTTTCTCATCTTGGCCATGACTTGGGAATTATGTCTGTGATAGGCCGTTCATTTAGGTAATTGATAGATAACTAAATGAACGAGTGGGTAAACAGATAAACGATATATACATATAATTAGTAGATGCTAGACAGTCCAAGAGGATAGAAGCTCTGGTAAACTATATCCCCTGACGTAAACAATATAAATAAGAATACTAAGATGATATTGATAAGTGAATAATGAAAGGATAAATAGATATAGGAATTAATAGTAAATTGTTAAAGGAGTCGATAGATAAATCTCATCCTATTTTAGCCCGGATCCAGAGAGAGAGAGAGTTTCCTCTTCGCCCCTCTCCCTCCCCCCCCCAAAAAAAAAAAACGAAATCTAACTTGTCTTGGTTATTTTGTTAATGGGAATGCCGATACAGAACGGAACCTATCATTCTTGGGATCCTACACTCAATTCCTCTGATTACCTTTCCTGCCGTCGGGTGACTTATATTTAGCTGAGGGGAACCTTTTCTTGATATCAAGGGAGGAACATCGTTTCGCTATTTGGTTGGCTGGGGGAGCCTTGTAGTCTTGAGCCCTCTGTAGTCAGACTGGGAGCCCCTTGAAGACTTTAACCCCAAACTGGACAGAATTGGGTTCGATGAGAGACCGATTCCATTCGGATTGTGATGGGGACGGTGTCATGCCGGTCCGGGTAGCAGGTCCCGCGAGCAGACCGGGAGTCCCACAGGAGAATCGCTCGGCGCCCTCCTGAAACGAGAGATTTATGCAGTGTCGCCAAGTACCCAACTCGCTTTTGTGTTCCTCGGCATTCTTCGCCAAAAACCAGCCCTCCCACCCTCCAGCATCCCCTTCCTCCTCTTCCTCCTCTACCTCCTCCTCCCCCTCCTCTTATGTCGTCCATTCATTCGAATTCATTGTCACTCATAGAGTATGTCCAAATACCTTCTCTACTCCTACTCAACATTCCATTCTTCTCTCCCCTTGTCTCCTCCTACACCTACTCCTTCTTTTCTTTCTCTTTCTCCTCTTCCTCTTCCCTTTCCCTCCTCCCCCTCCCTAATCCCCTTCCCTCCTTCCCTTGGATACTCCCTCTCCCTCCTTGTCCTTCTCTCCGACTCTTTGATTTGAGATAAATCTCTATTCGAAAATAAAAATCATTTACTAACTCTGCTACTCTACCTTATAGGTGCGATATTGTCCCCCAAGGATAGAAGCGCTGGTTATTGCTAATGCAATACTACTTCTTATATTTGCTTTGAGCCTCCCTCTGTCTGCTTATCTTCT
>NC_134786.1:23779474-23789474 GCF_046742065.1 Oratosquilla oratoria | reverse complement strand
CGGTTGGCAAAGTTGTTTCTACCTACTTCCAAATTGAATCTATTTCCGGACAGTTTGAGACCATTGTTTCTTGTCTGATTCTCATTCAATGTGAAAATTTTGTCACTTTTGATGTTGTCAATTCCCTTTAAAATCTTAAAGACCTGTATCAAGTCACCTCTGAGTCTACGCTTTTTTAGGGAAAACAGATTCATGTGTTTTAGTCGATATTCGTATGATTTATTTTTGATATTTGGAATCAGTTTTGTGGCTCGCCGTTGTACTTTTTCCAGTCTGTCAATGTCTTTAATGAGATTCGGTGACCATACGGAAACAGCATATTCCAAATGTGGACGAACTAACGATTTATATAGCTTGTTAATGAGTGATGGACTTTTGAAATCAAAAGATCGCGCAATCAGTCCCAGAATCTTATTTGCTTTCTCAGAGGCTGAAATACACTGCTTGGATGATTTGAGGTCGTTACTGATAATTATGCCGAGATCTTTTTCACTATCCACTTTTGTTAACGAATTCCCAAATAACTTGTAATCGTACTTACTGTTATTTTTACCTTATGTGCATTACCTTGCATTTACTTGTGTTAAATTTCATTAGCCACTTTTCAGACCATTGCTGTAATCTATCTAAATCTTCTTGAATATCTAATTGGTTTGAGCGATCATTTGCCACTCCGCACAGTTTTGTATCATCAGCAAATTTGGAAACAGTAGATTTTAGTCCATGGTCTATATCATTTATATATACTATGAATAGAAGTGGCCCAAGAACGGAACCCTGAGAAACTCCACTTGCAACACTTTTCCATCCAGAAGTTTTTCCATTTAAAACAACTCTCTGTTTTCGACCATTCAACCAATTACTAGTCCAACCTAATAGGCTACCACTTATTCCATGCAAAGCTAATTTAGTAAGTAGTCTTTCGTGTGGGACGGTATCAAAAGCTTTTGCAAATTCTAGATATATTAAATCTATATTGTTTCTTTTGTCATAATTCGAGATAACTGTGTTGTAGAATTCGAGTAAGTTAGTCACGCAAGAACGTTTCCGTCTGAAACCATGCTGGCTATCATTTATCAAACGGTTACTTTCTAAATGATGTTCGATCGCATCTCTGATGATAGTTTCCATTATTTTTCCTTCGATTGAAGTCAAACTTATAGGCCTATAGTTATTTGCCTTCTTTTTGTCACCTTTTTTGAATATGGGAGTAACGTTAGCTAGCTTCCATTCTCTTGGGACATCTCTGGATATGATGGATTTCTTGAAAATAATTTCTAATGGAACAACAATCTCATTTTTCATTTCCTTTAAGATTCTTGGATGCCAACCGTCAGGCCCTGGTGTTTTATTAACTTTGAGTTTGTCTATACACCTTTTAATTTTTTCTTTTGTTATATTTACCGTAGTGAGTAAGTTTACCCCAGACTTTTCACAGGTTTCAGTTTGGAATTCACTTTGTGGTGTTTCGTTTACGAATACCGAGCTAAAATAATTGTTTAAGATATTACACATTCCTTCATTTGAATATTCAAGTTGACCGTCAGCAGATAATAGTGGACCAATGTGATTCCTAACAACCTTTTTATCTCTAATGTAACTATAGAATTCTTTGGGATTCTCTTTGGATTTATCAGCGATGTTCATTTCGTATTGTCGTTTTCTTTTTCTTATTGCCTTTTTTAAATCTCTCTGTATTGATACATAACTTTCATAGTCATTAGATGCACCCGAGCACTTATATTTCTTATAAGCCTGTCTCTTTTTAGCAATACTTTTTTCAGATTTGGGGGACGTCTGTCCTTAAAAGGAATGTAAGTTTGAATCATCTTAGTGAGCATATTTTGAAATATTTGCCACATCTGATCTACAGGTCTTTCGTTTAATTTTGCCTCCCAATCTGTAAGCTGAAGATCCTGACGTAGTCCTATGAACTGAGCTTTACTGAAATCGGGTATTTTAGAAACACAAGTATCTATTCTAAAATTGTTTAGGAGTTTGAATCTAACTAAGTTGTGATAGCTATTTGCAACAGATTCACCGACTTCTACATCAGTTACCATGCTTTCGCCGCTAGTGATCAAAAGATCGAGTAAGTTTCCATATCTTGTGGGCTCTTTTACATGCTGAATTAAGTAATTGTCACCAAGAAAATCAATCAAGCGACTACCTATATGACCATGTTCAAGGGTTATCCAATCAATGTCAGTAAAATTGAAATCACCCATTATCAATAAATCCCGGTTGCAGAAACTAGACAGTTCTTGAAATAACAGTTTGTCGTCTGCTAATGATAATGTCTTTGGCCTATATATTACACCTATATTCATTTTTTTTTCCATTTGTTTGGGTTAACTCAACCCACAAACTATCATATGCATCCTGTTTCACTTTCTCTAAAACACAAGCATGAATATTGTTTTTAACGTACAATAGAACACCCCCACCTTTCTTGTGGTTTCTATCCTGATGAAAGTGTTTAAATCCCGCAATATTAAATTCAGCTTCGAACTCTGTACCATTTAACCATGTCTCAGTTATTCCTATCATATCGAGATTTTCGCTTTTGACATACGCCTGTATTTCTTGGAATTTGTTCCTAATTCTACGAGCATTAAAGTACATGGTTTTAAGAAACTCGTGATTATTTCTTTTTGACACATTTTGAGTTTCAATATCATGTCTTATATTATCATTTTGTTTTTTATTTATACCTTGCTCTATATTATCATTTGGTCCTTCATTGACATTCAATGCCTCATTAACATTTCTCCTATGAAAATTAACATTTCCTCTTTTATGTTCCATGTTTCTGCCCCATACAGTGCTGTTGGCACAATCACTCCTTCATACAGTCTCCTCTTAGCATCCATTCCCAAATGTCTATTCCTCATTACACTTTTTAATCCACCAAGGCATTTACTCGCTTCTCTCAATCTACATTCTACCTCCACCTTTACTCCACCTTTTCCTGCCACATTTGCACCCAAGTATCTAACACTATCCACTTCCTCCAGTCGCTCTCCCATAATGCTCACTTCCAGTCTACTGCAAACAACAGCTGGTTCACCTCCCACTTTTCTCCATTTTCTTTAACCATCTCCAATCCCTGACCCACTACCCTTGCATTTACCGCTCGCACTACCCCATCCATGTATAAGTTGAACAGCCAGGGCGACATAACACATCCTTGACTAAGTTCCTCCTTTACCTTGAACCACTCACTCTCTCCATTTCTAATCCTGACACAAGCTCTACTACTCTCATAAAAACTCTTGACAGCTCCTAGAAGCTTTTCTCCTATCCCGTAAATCTGCATAACCTCCCACAGTGCCTTTCTGTCTACCCTATCGTAAGCCTTTTCCAGATCCATAAAAGCCCAAAAAACATCCTTCCCCTTTCCTATAGCTTTCTCACATATCTGTCTTACCACAAAAATCTGATCTACACAACCTCTACCTGTCCTAAATCCACACTGTTCCTTATCAATTACTCCCTCTGTTCCTCTCCTAATCCTCTCAATCAAGATCCTCCCATAAGCCTTCCCAACTACACTTAAGAAACTAATCCCTCTGAAACTACTTCATTCACACTTGTTCCCCTTTCCCTTGTAAAGTGGAACTATACAGGCACTCCTTCAGTCCTCCGGTACTCTACTCTCTCGCCAGCAAACATTAAATAATCTCACCAGCCAGTCCACCATCACTGTACCTCCTTTTTTCAGACATTCTGCATGGCATCTATCCAGACCAGGTGCCTTACCTGCTTTCATCATCTTAACAACTGCCTTCACTTCATCCTTCCTTATTTCTTCTCCATTTTCCTCACTCATCACTCTCATTTTCATAGCATTTCCCACTGCAGCTCTTTCCTTCCCTATCCTCCTTCAAACATATATATATTTATATATATGTATATATGCAGTATACACACACACACACACACACACACATATATATATATGCAGAGTCCACTAGGAAAAGGAAAAACACACGGAGTCCGAGCGCTTTCGTGATATATTCACATTATCAAGGAGTACAAAAAGATGAGAACAAAAAATGGAGATACAGAGTATAAGTAGGACAAGAGAGACATTTACCCTCCTCTCCGAAGCCTGAAAGCTCAGGTTGGGTCACTCGGTGAGGTCGTGGAAACATATCATTATTACATTAACTTTTAAAATATGTACTATTTATATTACTGACAATATATGGATCTAATTTATATAATCCTAAACTATTATTTATGAGTTGGTCATAATTGCATTTAATAATTCCTGACTCTATGATATTTCTTTCTGTTATATTCTTACATTGTATAATTTTTGAAGCATTTTTCCAGTCAATAGGATGGTCAAATTCACAAACATGTTTAAAAAGTGCACTAGATTCTTGGCCCTTTTTTATGCTGTTTTTATGCTGTTTAATCCTAACCTCTAATTCTTTTCCTGTTTGACCTACATAATATTTGTCACATTTACTACAAGGTATTTTATATACACAGCCTGTAGAATTGTCAGGGGAATTCTTTATGAGAAGATTTTTTTAGAGTTGTGTTGTTCTTGAAGGCTACATTTACATTGAAATTTTTAAGAATATTAGGAATCTCTATAAGATTTTCATTAAAAGGAAGTACAAGTAAATTCTTTTTCTCAAACTTTTGTTTTGGTTCCCCTTTGTAAAATGTCCTTTTTGCTTTTTTGAAACATTTGTCCAAAAAGAATTTGGGATATCTCAACTGTGTTCCGATGTCATAAATTTTGTTTATTTCGTCATCCACAAATTCTGGGCTGCAGATGCGCAGGCCACGAAGGAACATGGAAGAAAATGCTGACTGTTTAATTCTATTATGGTGTGGGCTGAATGGTGGGACAAATGTTTCAAAAAAGCAAAAAGGACATTTTACAAAGGGGAAACAAAACAAAAGTTTGAGAAAAAGAATTTACTTGTACTTCCTTTTAATGAAAATCTTATAGAGATTCCTAATATTCTTAAAAATTTCAATGTAAATGTAGCCTTCAAGAACAACACAACTCTAAAAAATCTTCTCATAAAGAATTCCCCTGACAATTCTACAGGCTGTGTATATAAAATACCTTGTAGTAAATGTGACAAATATTATGTAGGTCAAACAGGAAAAGAATTAGAGGTTAGGATTAAACAGCATAAAAACAGCATAAAAAAGGGCCAAGAATCTAGTGCACTTTTTAAACATGTTTGTGAATTTGACCATCCTATTGACTGGAAAAATGCTTCAAAAATTATACAATGTAAGAATATAACAGAAAGAAATATCATAGAGTCAGGAATTATTAAATGCAATTATGACCAACTCATAAATAATAGTTTAGGATTATATAAATTAGATCCATATATTGTCAGTAATATAAATAGTACATATTTTAAAAGTTAATGTAATAATGATATGTTTCCACGACCTCACCGAGTGACCCAACCTGAGCTTTCAGGCTTCGGAGAGGAGGGTAAATGTCTCTCTTGTCCTACTTATACTCTGTATCTCCATTTTTTGTTCTCATCTTTTTGTACTCCTTGATAATGTGAATATATCACGAAAGCGCTCGGACTCCGTGTGTTTTTCCTTTTCCTAGTGGACTCTGCATATTTGTGATTCGCGTGTGTGACTTGTGAAATTTGTGCATATATATATATGTATATACTAATATATATATTATACATATATATGTACACATATATATATATGTATGTATATATATATATATACAGATATATATGTATATATATAATATATATATATAAATATATATATAATATATATATAAAAACATATATTGATGGGATCATGGAGGTATCGGATGTCGAGTGAGCCAAGATTTCGGTGTTTATGAGTAATTTATTAAATAGCCCGGCGGTACCCAGAATTAAGAGAGAGATAATCCCCTAGTACGGACTGAATAGGCTGGGATCATTCCTTACCGTAGAAACTCCCTTGCAGGTGATCAAAATCATTTGGCGGTAATTAAATCAAAAGGACTAAGTGGTCCCCGGCTCTTAATAAATCTAACTTCTTCCTTACTCGAAATTTGAATGAAATAGCCGAGCGACTGCCACGATAAAAGTGTAAGTGATCTCAGATCACTGATCACTCGCCTCTTGTTTCAGGTACGCCTTTGTGTCGCGACCTCGGTGACGTCATTGGGGGTTTACCAGAAGTTTTTGCATAGTGTCTGCCGTCTTCTTCTGCCAGGTTCGTAGTTCTTTTTGTATTCTTGTGCCAGGTTTCCTGAGCTCTAGGAGTGTGTCATCAATCCGGTAAAACCCAGAAGTGTCCCTGTTGAGCTCAATAAAATCGTCTGGTGTTAACCAGATAAAAACATAAAAGAAGCTTATTTTGATTTTGAAAATTATAACCTATCTTGTACTGCCAGTGCTTGCCAAGGACTGTAGTTTAATGGGGTCAGTATTATTGAAAATAATTGAAATGTTGTCAGAGTCCATGGGTCTGTGCCTTTGGGGAGTGATTGAAAGGTTTGGACTAGTTTGGTCGTTTCCAGAAGAAACTGGACGAAAACACATGAACGAGTTAATAGAAGTGCTAGTGTGTGTGTGTGTGTGTGTGTGTGTGTGTGTGTGTGTGTGTGTGTGTGTGTGTGTGTGTGTGTGTGTGTGTGTGTGTGTGTGTGTGTGTGTGTGTGTGTGTGTGTGTGTGTGTGTGTGGAGGGTGTGTGTGTGTGTGTGTGTGTTTGTGTGTGTGTGTGTGTGTGTGTGTGTGTTTGTGTGTGTGTGTGTTTGTGTGTTGTGTGTGTGTGTGTTTGTGTGTGTGTGTGTGTGTGTGTGTGTGTTTGTGTGTGTGTGTGTGTGTGTGTGTGTGTGTGTGTGTGTGTGTGTGTGTGTGTGTGTGTGTGTGTGTGTGTGTGTGTGTGTGTGTGTGTGTGTGTGTGTGTGTGTTTGTGTGCGTTGTGAGCGTTTAGTACTTCTACATATATACATACACATACCGGAAGCACAAGACACAGACCACACCAGGCCACATCCGACAGCCGCATCACTTGGCGACCCTATCCGGCCCCTGATGGTGATGCACTGCCCCAGACGATCTTATTCTCTTCTTGTGACTTCGCCGGAACGAAAGGAGTCTATTCCTTCTTGTCTCGAATGCATGAGGTCAGAGTTCGAACCCCCACGACTCCCGAGCGCACTGGGCAAAGATGAAGACCTCTTTCGCAGCTGAGCGCCTCCTGGCGTGAGCGCTTTACCTTTTAGGACTTTGTTGGGCGTGGTAGGTGGAGGAGCACGTTCTGGGAGGAGGAACCTTCAACACCGTTTCTTGTTAGTATCATAGAGTAAGGTCACCTTGTGTAATTATGCGCAAGAACTCCGCCTTCAGACTTGTCTTCCTAGCCACCCTTACTCCCTCACTCCCTCACTCCCTCCTTCACTCCTCCTTCTCTCACTCCTTCCCTCACTCCCTCACTCCTTCCCTCACTTTTTCTTCACTCCCTCACACCTTCTCTCAATCATTCCCTACCTCTTTTACTCCTTGCTTCACTCCACTTCTATTCCTTCTATCCCCATTCCCTCCCTACCCGTCCCTTCCTAATTCCCTCCCTCCCTAATTCCTTCCCTCTCTACCTCCCTCCCTCCCTAATTCCTTCCCTCTCTACCTCCCTCCCTCCCTAATTCCCTCCCTCTCTACCTCCCTCCCTACTCCTCTCTCTCTTCTCCTCTCTCTCTCTCTCTCTCTCTTCTCCTGTCTCTCTCTCTCTCTCCTCTCTCTCTCTCTCTCTCTCCTTCTCTCTCTCTCTCTCTCTCTCTCTCTCTCTCTCTCTCTCTCTCTCTCTCTCTCTCTCTCTCTCTCTCTCTCTCTCTCTCTCTCTCTCTCTCTCTCTCTCTCTCTCTCTCTCTCTCTCTCTCTCTCTCTCTCTCTTATTCCCCCATTCCCTCTCTCCCTCCCTCAATCCCACCCTCCACCTTCATTTCTTCTACACCGATTTTCTCTTTCCCTCCCTATCTCTCTTTGTTTCTCACCCACTTTCCCTGTCTCCCTCTCTCCTTCTCTCCCTCCTGCTCCTCCGCTCTCTACCCTCCTTTCCTCCATTCTCCGGCCTTTCCTCCATCCCCTTCTCCGTCTTCATCCCCTCCCTCCTATCCCTTCCCCCTTCCCTCCCTCCTCCCTCCCTCCCTCCCTCCCTCTCTCCCTTTTCCCCTTTCTCTCCTTAACTCTTTTATTTTTCCCTCTTCCTCTCGCACTTACGATCTCCACCCTCATTCCCTCCATCCCGTTCTTCCCCCTCATTCCCTCCCGCCTCAATCCCTCACTCCCTCAATGCTCCCTCATACTGCGTCCTGTCCTTGCCCCGAGCACCTCACCTGACCTGTCATCAAACAATTACTTCTTACTTCTCCAGTTCCGCTCTCCTCCTCCCCTTCTCCTCCTCTTCCTTCTCTTCTTCCTTCCCTCCCTCCACCTCTTCCTTCTAGTCCTTCTTCTCTTCCTCCACTTCTTCACCCTCTACCTGTCCAAATTCTTCCCCTCTCCCTCCCCCTCCCCTCTCCCTCCTCCTCCCCTCCTCTTCTCTCCCCTTCCCCTCCCCCCTCCCTCCCCAGTTCCCCCTCCTCTCCTTCACCTTCTCCCCCTCCCCTTCTCCACTTCCCCTTCTCCCCTTCCCCTCCTCCCCTTCCCCTCCTCCCCTTCCCCTCCTCCCCTTCCCCTCCTCCCCTTCGCATCCTCCCCTTCCCATTCTCCCCTTTCCCTCCTCCTCCTCTTCATCCTCGTCCTCCTCCTCCTCCTCCTCCACCTTTTTCCCTTCCTCCTCCTCCCCTCCCGTTTTCCCTTCCCCTCCTCCCCTCTTTCCTTCTCCTCCCCTCCTCCTCTCCCCTCCTCCTCTTCCTCCACCCTCTTCCCCTCCCCCTACCCTCCCTCCCCTCCTTCCTTCCTCTCCTCGTTTCTTCTCGCCCCCTCCCCCCTCTCTCCTCCTCCTTCGCCAGTTCCTGAAAGCCTCCTCCCTTTTTTACTCCATTGGAAGTGCTGCCCTGTGGACTGTCATTCGATCCCCGACCTAGCCCGGGATCTCGTGCATGAGTTGATGGGTGTCGGAGTCCTTAAAGGATGTTTCTTCCAACCGAATAAAATCGCCAGGCGGCAGGAGGAGGAATGAACATACACATCGAGGAAGGTCCTTTGAGGGCTAATGAACCAGTAAGGGAGTGAGAGTGAGAGATAGAGAGATAGAGAAATATATATATATATATATATATATATATATATATAGAGAGAGAGAGAGAGAGAGAGAGAGAGAGAGAGAGAGAGAGTGAGAGAAAGAGAGAGAGAGAGAGGAGAGAGTGAGAGAAAGAGAGAGAGAGAGAGAGAGAGAGAGAGAGAGAGAGAGAGAGAGAGAGAGAGAGATCCGTCGGTGATTGATAGGGTTCGATTCCTTGGCGCGGACTGGTGACGGGGGGAGGGGGGTGCACGTGGGTGTGTGGGTGTGTGGGTGGATACTTTCTCGCCCGTGACCTCTCTTGGCAGCCATCTTGTCTTGCTCGTCTTCTTCTTTCTTGACAACAGAGAAAGTTTGCGCTACGATTTCCCCTTAGGCGATCTGGGCTTAAGAACAAGTTTGTATGTGTGTGTGCGTGTGTGTGTGCGTGTGTGTGTGGGGGGGTGTGGATGTGGGTGTGGGTGTGGGTGTGGATAGGTGCACGTGCGTGTGTACGTGTGTGCGCTCACGCATTTGCCATGTTCTTCATGAGATGAAAGGTGAAAGTAGTTTAGTTGGTGTGATTAAGTTTCACATAGATATTTCCTCCAAATTTTCGAATACCGTTCTTTTGAGTGGGAATTCTCTTATTATCGCAAAGTCAAAGGGACTCAATTTGCTGTCAAAGAAAACGTATGAGTATTCTGAAAGATGAATGTCAAGAGAGACGCTTGGTTTGAACTCTTGGTAAGCGAGTACACACACACACACACACACACACACACACACACACACACACACACACACACACACACACACACACAC
>NC_134786.1:23756974-23764474 GCF_046742065.1 Oratosquilla oratoria | reverse complement strand
TATATATATATATATATATATATATGTATATATGTATATATATACATATATATATATATATATATATATATATATATATATATATATATATTACAAAGGCGGAGCATGCCGACAGGAGACCTTTTGGTCCATATCTAGGTCGGATGCGAAAAAAATCATAATAATAATAAAATAATAAAAACTATAGTAATGTAAATAACAAATAAAATACATAAATAAATGCATAGGTATAGTTAAATAATAAACAAACAGGTAAATAGTAAATAATAATAAACTAACATATAACTAATAATAAATGAAAATCAGACAGACAAATGATAACAAAACAAAAACAAATAATATAAGATAAATTATAATCATTACAGCATCTTACTTAGGTATTTATCTAAATGATTCTTAAAGCTTCGAACTGAACTACATTGCACTACCTGTGCAGGAAGTTTATTCCATTCATTAACTACACAGTTGGCAAAGTTGTTTCTATCTACTTCCAAATTGAATCTATTTCCGGACAGTTTGAGACCGTTATTTCTTGTCGGATTCTCATTCAATGTGAAAATTTGGTCACTTCTGATGTTGTCAATTCCCATTGCAATCTTAAAGACCTGTATCAAGTCACCTCTGAGTCTAGGCTTTTTCTTAGGGAAAAGAGATTCATATGTTTTAGTCGATTTTCATATGATTTATTTTTGATATTTGGAATCAGTTTCGTGGCTCGCCGTTGTACTTTTTCCAATCTGTCAATGTCTTTAATGAGATTCGGTGACCATACGGAAACAGCATATTCCAAATGTGGACGAACTAACGATTTATATAGCTTGTTAATGAGTGATGGATTTTGAAATCAAAAGATCGCGCAATCAGTCCTAGAATCTTATTTGCTTTCTCAGAGGCTGAAATACACTGCTTGGATGATTTGAAGTCGTTACTGATAATTACGCCGAGATCTTTTTCACTATCCACTTTTGTTAACGAATTTCCAAATAACTTGTAATCGTACTTGCTGTTATTTTTACCTATGTGCATTACCTTGCATTTACTTGTGTTAAATTTCATTAGCCACTTTTCAGACCATTGCTGTAATTGATCTAAATCTTCTTGAATATCTAATTGGTTTGAGTGATCATTTGCCACTCCGCACAGTTTTGTATCATCAGCAAATTTGGAAACAGTAGATTTTAGTCCATGGTCTATATAATTTATATGTACTATGAATAGAAGTGGCCCAAGAACGGAACCCTGAGGAACTCCACTTGTAACATTTTTCCATCTAGAAGTTTTTCCATTTAAAACAACTCTCTGTTTTCGACCATTCAACCAATTACTAGTCCAACCTAATAGGCTACCACTTATTCCGTGTGGGACGGTATCAAAAGCTTTTGCAAAGTCTTTTGCAAAGTCTAGATATATTGAATCTATATTGTTCCTTTTGTCATAATTCGAGATAACTGTGTTGTAGAATTCGAGTAAGTCACGCAAGAACGTTTCCGTCTGAAACCATGCTGGGTATCATTTATCAAACGGTTACTTTCTAAATGATGTTCGATAGCATCTCTGATGATAGTTTCCATTATTTTTCCTACGATTGAAGTCAAACTTATAGGCCTATAGTTATTTGCCTTCTTTTTGTCACCTTTTTTGAATATGGGATTAATGTTAGTTAGCTTCCATTCTCTTGGGACATCTCCGGATATGATGGATTTCTTGAAAATAACTTCTAATGGAACAACAATCTCATTTTTCATTTCCTTTAAGATTCTTGGATGCCAACCGTCAGACCCTGGTGTTTTATTAACTTTGAGTTTATCTATACACCTTTTAATTTTTTCTTTTGTTATATTTACCGTAGTGAGTAAGTTTACCCTAGACTTTTCACAGGTTTCAGTTTGGAGTTCACTTTGAGGTGTTTCGTTTACGAATACCGAGCTAAAATAATTGTTTAAGATATTACACATTCCTTCATTTGAATATTCAAGTTGATTATCAGCAGATAATAGTGGACCAATGTGATTCCTAACAACCTTTTTATCTCTAATGTAACTATAGAATTCTTTTGGATTCTCTTTGGATTTATCAGCGATGTTAATTTCGTATTGTCGTTTTCTTTTTTGTTGTTGTCTTTTTTAAATCTCTCTGTATTGATACACATACCTTTTATCATCTTAGTACTATTGTCGTAGAGTCTCGTCTTTTTTCTAAACGACGAGGCCCCATCCTTATCACTTCGATAAATGTCGTGCTTGTGTCGATGATGTCATATCATCTCGCAGTTTACTTGTATCTACCTATTTATTTTTATATATATGAACATATATATATATATATATATATGTATATCTATATATATATATATATATATATATATGTATGTATGCATATATGTATCGGCTGCTGATCGTGATTGTTGACACCAAATACCGAAGCAGGAGGATTTAAATTTTGAAACATAAGGAGCAAAGGATGGGTTATAGGGGTGCAAGCGCATTTCATAATGTTAAGTGCTAGTAGTTCTTAGTCTTTGTTCCTAGTCAGTAGGGCTACCTAGCCTCTACCTCCGAAATGTTGGGCCCGTGGCGTCCCTGCTTCGCTGTAGTTCGTCCAGTGACTGAGCGTCAGGCGGTATATCCTGGCTCGGATGCAGCAAGTTAACAACCTGCTCATCTTAAACTTTACTGTTACGGAAACTGAAACTATGCCTCGAATTAGCGGACACTATGTTGGCGACCAGGAAAGAACTTGTGAATCGGAGAGGGAATCTATCAAGTTTGCCACGTGGAATGTACGAAGCAAGTACAGAGTAGGAAGCGCCAAATGTGCAACAGAAGAGCTCACTAGACTCAACATACAAATTGTTGCATTACAGGAAATGAGATGGCCACAAGAGGGAGAGGTGGAAATAGGTGACTATAGCATTTTGTACAATGGAAGAAAAGATGGAGTTCATGAACTGGGAGTTGGCTTTTGCATTCACGACAAAGTAATTGGAGCTGTACAGGAACTCACACCACTTAATAAAAGGATAATAGCCAAAATTAGAATCAAATGTAAGTGGTTTGATATGACCTTGAGAGAAGCTCACTCAACAACAGAAGAGAATAATGACAATGCTAAAAATTATTTTTATGCAAACCTTCAGAATATATACATACATATATATATATATATATATATATATATACATATGTATATATATGCATATATATATGTGTATATATATATACTGTATATATATATTTATATATATATGTGTATATATATATATATATATATATACAGGGTGGTTGAAAAGTAACTAGGCATTAAAAATTGCTCATAGGATTTTCAGTATCACTGTAGTCATGACAATTTTTTAACAGGTAACATGAATGGATATTTCTTATTGTCTTAGTTTTTATTTTTCTTATTTTCTAAATTATATAAGTTCTTTTATTACTGTACGTACGTAGTTAGACCAACGTTTTCCAGGACGTTGGATAGGACGACGTAGACCTCATGAATAGCCCCCAAGAAGTCCAGACCTAACTCCGTGGATTTTTACCTGTAGGGTAACACAAAAGAGGAGGTGTACAAGACAAAACTTTGCACACTGGTGGACTTGGAAACACGGGTTCAGGGGATTCTCGGTGATATCTCAGAAACAAACTACTTGACGCCACCGGTGCTTACATTGAAATATGACGAATTAATTTGATTTTTCCCATGCAATAAAGAACATGCATTATTTGTTTTCAATATATTTGTGATAGAAATATGGATTTTATTACTAATCTTTAATGCCTAGTTACTTTTCAACCACCCTGTATATATATATATATATATATATATATATATATGTGTGTGTGTGTGTGTGTGTGTGTGTGTGTGTGTGTGTGTGTGTGTGTGTGTGTGTGTGTGTGTGTGTGTGTGTGTGTGTGTGTGTGTGTGTGTGTGTGTGTGTGTGTGTGTGTGTGTGTGTGTGTGTGTGTGTGTGTGTGTGTGTTCTATTTGGGAGTTGACACCTTGAAGTGGTGGATAGGCTTGAGAATACTAATGATTACAAAATCTATGTCGATAGAGAGGAAATCTCTGCTGGGTCACCCACATCGAACAGATTTTGTAAGAAAGATCAGACAAATAGCAGCTCACACGCACAGTCGCAAGACCCACTGCTAACTGGCACGTCTCTGATGGCGGACAGGGAAATTCCTCATAGATATATGGGGTACCGTCATAATGACGGCGTGGACCATTGGGCACCCTATTGATATATAGGGCTCCACTGAATATAATGAATAAGGTGACACCAGAGAAATATCTTACCAGAAACCAATTGGTAAGGAGGTGAGATTACTGCCAAAATTCTTTCGTAGAAACCATAAATTGCACAACCAAAAGAAAACCGGGCGTTTCTGTTGGATCATCGTCTCCTAAAGGTCCAATCGCATTGCCTCGTGTGCTTACGGGCAGTGTGCCACCGAATGTAAGCACTGTCCAAGCAGATCTATGTCTTGGACATTAGATAACATAAAGAAAATGAAGATCCATACTTACAACTTAAGAACCCTCTCAGAAGACCACAGGCTGGAGAGTTTAATGGAAGAAATAGACAACATCAAGTGGGACATCGTGGGACTGAGCAAAGTCCGAAGAGCGGAAGAAAAGCTGATATTGTTACAACATAGTCACCATCTGTTCTACTATGCGGTAAGGAAAAAGAAAGAGCTAGTGGAGTAGGATTCTTAATAAACCGAGAGGTTGCTGGTAGCGTAGTCAAATTCAATAGTTTATCAGACAGGTTAGCTTGGATTGTGATTAGGTTGTGTAAAAGGTACATACATACATACATATACCAAGGCTTTTTCTCCCTTACAAGGGAGGTAGCCAAAAAGAAAAAGGCATAAAACCTTTCCCACCCATTCCATCCCTAAATACCCTCCACCCTCCACTTTATCTTAGTACCTCCTGGATGACGGGTCATCCCTGCACCTTGTCCACTGCTCTGGGTCAGAGGCAGTATCGCAAGACACAGCACATCCACAGTAAGGCAGTAAGGCCGCTTCATTAAATCGTCGACCCCTCTCTCCGCTCCCCATGCATAAAAGGAGAAGACGGGGAGAAATCCCTTCGGGCTGCGTCAAATTTGCTCACACATACTACCTCACCCCCCACCCCCCACCCATTCCACCTCATGCATCCTAGCATCATCCATATACAATTATTCTCCTTTCACCCCTGTCTTCTGTCCTCTCCCGTCCTTCCTCAACAGACATTCCCCTCTTCCCCAAAGCCGCCTTCACCCCATCCATCCATCTCATCCTTGGACGCCCCCTCATGTTCACTCCCTCCACATCTGCCTTCCATACCTATTTTACCAGTCACTCTTCACTCATTCATTCCATGTGTCCAAACCATCCTAATACTCTTTCATCAACCCTATCTCCCAACTCTCTTACCACCCCTGTTCTCCTCCTTACCTCCTCATTTCTCACTCTAAAAATAGTTCAGGTTTATGCACCACCTGCACAGCGTTCAGACGATGAAATTGAGTCGTTCTATGATACTCTAAGTCAGGTAATGGATCAAGAAAAAAGTAAGTACACGCTGGTAATAGGCGACCTTAATGCTAAAGTGAAGAAGAAGATGGGAGATGAGTCGTGCATGGGGAAGTTTGGAGGAGGTGAAAGAAATGAGAGAGGCGAGATATTAGTTAATTTTGCAGAGAACTACAACATGAGAATAATGAACACTTTCTTCCAAAAGCGTGTAGGTCGTAAATGGATGTGGAGAAGTTCAAATGGAACAACAAAGAATGAAGTAGACTTTATATTAGGAGACGAGAGCAAGAGCATTAGCAATGTTATGGTCATAAATAAAGTCAACATAGGTAGAGACCACAGAATGGTAGGTTGCACAGCTAAATTCAATTTCAGAGCCGAGAGAAATAAACTAGTTTTGAGAAAGAAAATGAGTCTTGCAAAGTTTAAGGATAATAAGAGGAAATTTCAGTTAGATATTAAAAGTAGATTCGAAGCTCTAAGAACTAACGAGGGCATCGTCGAAGATATGAATTTGAATTTAGTGAATATTATTAGGGAATCGGCAGAGAAAGTAGGAAGTACAAAAAGTACTAGAGAAAATAAATACTCAAAAGCTACAAATGGCCCAATCAAAAGAAGAAGGACCATGCAGATTAAAAGCAGGAGAGACGAAATAGAAAGAGTAGAACTTAACAAAATTCGAAGCTCTAAGAACTAACAAGAACACCATCGAAGATATGAATTTGAATTTAGTGAATGGCATTAGGGAATCGGCAGAGAAAGTAGGAAGTACAAAAAATATTAGAGAAAACAAATACTCCAAAGCTACAAATTACCTAATTAAAAAAAGAACGACCATGCATATTAAAAGCAGGAGAGACGAAATAGTAAGAGTAGAACAAAACAAACTTATCAACAAAAGGCAGAGATCAGGGAAAAGAAAGAGAAAAATAGATGAAATAGAGGGAACTATTCGGAATGTAAAATTTATTAAAGGGTCCGAGCGGAGACATGCTTTAGCAAGACAGCAAGTGATATGTTTGAAAGATAGAAATGGAGATATCATTAAATGTAGAGATAGAATGGTAAAAAGAGTAGAAGAATTTTGCCAAGAGCTTTACTCGTCGAAGACCGTAGACGTTAGTAGTGTACCAGAGATTACAATGGAAGAAGTAGAATTTGCTCTAAAAATATAAAAGGAAAAGCTCCCGAGAAAGATGGTATATCGATAGATCTTTTGAAAGAAGCAGGGAAAGAAGATCATATTAAGTTAGCTCAGTTGTACACCCAGTGCTTACGTCAAAAAAACGTTCCTGAATCCTGGTACAATGCTATAGTGATTTTGCTTCATAAAAAAGGAGACCAGAGGGACCTTAGTAATTACCGACCGATCAACTTGCTATCAAATGTATATAAAGTATTCTTCAAGATCCTTACGAATAGACTAAGTTAAGTTTTAGATGGAAACCAACCAAGAGAACAGGCAGTCTTTAGAAGCTGATATTCGATTCTAGACCATTTGCAGGTGATGAACCAACTAATCGAGAAAACGACAGAATACAAAATATCTGTTTATCTTTTGTAGATTAGGAGAAGGCCTTTGATTCGATAGAACAAATAGCAATACTAAACTATCTGCGCAAGCAGAGTATAAGCGGACAGATCGTAACGGTCCCAGAAGAGATTTATGCGAAAGGTACCAATGTAATTCGACTACATAATGATACAGAAAAATCAAGATCGAGAAAGGAGTGCGTCAAGGCGATACAATTTCACCCAAATTATTTACAGCTTCCTTGGAAGAGGTTTTTAGAGGGTTGAGTTGGGAAGAGAAATGTTTTAAGATTAAAGGCGAATATTTTAACCACCTAAGATTTGCGGATGACATTATTTTTATTTCAAAAAGAGCAACAGACTTGCAAGATATGGTGAGTGATCTGAACAAGCAAAGTCTCAAAGTAGGCTTAAAATTGAATAAGAATAA
>NC_134786.1:23719474-23741974 GCF_046742065.1 Oratosquilla oratoria | reverse complement strand
TTTCTACCATAAGCAAGTCGCGAGACAATAAATTTTCCATTTTTGTATCTCTGATCTTCTTGGAGTCCTTTTATTGTCATACTCTTTATAAATAAGCTTCGCACAAAACCCTCTCCGCTACTCTGGCATTCTTCGTTCTTATCTGTGTTTCTCGAAGACTTTGCAACCATTTTATTGTGCGCGGTCCTCCTATTTTCGGCGGGTTCCCCCGTTGTCTCGCTCATCCCCGGCGCTTTACCCATCTTCAGCCGCTTCACTGCATTCTACGCTTTCTTTTGGTTTGGATTCCTTTTAGATAATTTTCACGGGAATATACACATGTATACACACACGCACATGCACTCACGCACGCGGCGTTAACAACAGTGGGGAGAGAGAGAGAGAGAAAGAGAGAGAGAGAGATGAATTCTGTAAACAAAGATAAATCTGGGGGAGGGAAGTAAAACCTGTCGTGTGGGAGATCCGTCTACATCTGCCCGTCCGCCACTTGTTCCCGTCTGTCATTCCTGGACGGCGGGAGGGGCAGACCCCTCCCCACCTCCCTTAACCACCATGGAGGTCCCCCCTCTTCCTCTTTCTCATCGTTTTCTTCCTTCCTTCTTCTTCTTCTTCTTCTTCTTCTTCTTCTTCTTCTTCTTCTTCTTCTTCTTCTTCTTCTTCTTCTTTCTTTTCTTTTTCTCCTCCTTCTCTTCCACCTTCTCCTTCTTCTTCTTCCTTCTCTTCTTCTTCTTCTTTTTCTTTTTCTCCTTCTCCTTCTTCTCCACCTTCTTCTTCTTCTTCTTCTTCCTTCTCCTTCTCCTCCTTCTCCACCTTCTTCTTCTTCTTCTTCCTTCTCTTCTTCTTCCTTCTCTTCTTCTCTTTCTGCTCGTTCTCCTCCTTCGCTTTGCCTCCACCCTCTCCTTCACCTTTTCCTTTTTCTTTTGTCTTCTATATTTCATTCTTTATCCTCCTCTTTTTTTTAGCGGTGATGGATAATGCCTGTGATTGGGGTTTTTGGTATGGGTGTGTATGCTTTGACTCGGTCAGCTTCTTCCTTATAGAGGAGAAGGCCGTGGGCACATAATTTCCTTTTTTCTGTATCAAAGTACCAATTACTCTTTTTTTTCTGTTGTGAAACAGCTGTCCATCTGCAGAATGCATTTGTTATTCAATAATCTTGTTTGATTTGTATTGCGAGTTCTAGGGCGAAGTTCTTTCTACAGTACCTCCCGGTGTCGTAGGCTAAACACGGGGCATTGCACGGAAAAATTATGTTCTTCCTTCAACCAAGTTACACCAACGCCATTAATAAAAAAAAAAAAAAAAAGTGGTAAATATCCACCAAAGGTTGAAAGAAGAACAAAATCAAGGTGTTTATTCGATACCATGTAAAGGCTGTGACCTAATTTATATTGGACAGAAGGAGAGGGATTTGGATGCTAGGATTATTGAACATAAACGGTCCATCAAGTATGGACAAGAAAGCTCAATGGTGTTCCAACATGTTAAACAATTTAACCATTGTTTAGATGGGGACAAAGCCGAGTTCATATATAAGGTTAGATGTAGGTTCAGGAGGAAAATGGTTGAATCAACCACCATTGAATATCAACCAAATATGAAGATTTTGAAGGGGCAATGGTCCCCGGACATAATTTTAGGACTATTTATTACAAATTTAGTCAAAAGACCCCACATACCGAATGAGCTGAGGGTAGTGACCTCTCCCAATGTTCCCCTTTTTATTGTCATGGGTGCTACTTATGTACCACTCACTATTCCAATTTTGTATCTATTGAAGAGCATTGGAGTTTGCAATCGAAATATATAGATTCCCTGTCTCCAGTCTTTTTTGCTCCAACTGTGGTTTTCACGTGATCGACAAATGTGGTGCTACAGTTTTCATCAATACATACTGTATATATATATATATATATATATATATATATATATATATATATGTACGAGTATATATGTTTACATATACCGGATATGTGTATATATATGTATATATATATATATATATATATATATTATATATATGTGTGTGTGTGTGTGTGTGTTTATATAATATATATATATGATATATATATGCATACATATATATATATATATATATATATATATATATATATATATATATATATATATATATATGTTTATATACCGGGTATATGTATATGTATAAATATATATGTATATGTACATATAAGTGTATATATACATATGTGTATATATATATATATATGTGTATATATATGCATATATATGTATATATATGCATATATATGCATATATATGTATATATATGAATACATATGCATATATATATGTATATATATCCATATATATGTATGTATATGCATATATATGTATGTATATGCATATATATGTATGTATATGCATATATATGTATGTATATATATATGTATATATATATGTATATATATGCATATGTATGCATATATATGTATATATATGCATACATACATATGTTATGTATGCATATATATGTATATATATGCATATACATATATATGTGCATATGTATGTATATATGTGCATATATATGTAGATATATGTATATATATGTATATATATGCATATATATGTATATATATGCATATGTATGTATATATATGCATGTGTATGTATATACATGCATATATATGTATATACATGCATATATATTTATGTATATGTGCAGATATATGCATATATATGCATATATATGTATATATATGCATATATATGTATATATATGCATATATATGTATATATATGCATGTATATGTATATATATGCATATATATGTATATATATGCATATGTATGTATATATGCATATGGAGCGAGGCAGAACGGTTTTGTTATGTTCCCGGGGTTGGGCAGCAAACGGACCTCAGGAACGGTGGTGGTTCTTCACTCTCCCTTTCTATCTCTCCCCCTCTTTCTCTCTCTTTCCCGTTTTCTCTTGCTGTCAGTCGCCCTCTCTCCCTCTTTCCCTCTCTTCTCCCTCTTTCCCTCTCTTCTCCCTCTTTTCTCCCTCTCTTCTTTGTCTCCCTCTTCCTCTCTCACTCCCTCTCCCTCTTCCTCTCCTATTCTTTCTTTTTCGTTCTCTCGCTCTCGACTCTCTCTCCCTCTGCCTCTTTCTGTCTACCTGGCTCCCCCCCCTCTCTCTCTCTCTCTCTCTCTCTCTCTCTCTCTCTCTCTCTCTCTCTCTCTCTCTCTCTCTCTCTCTCTCTCTCTCTCTCTCTCACTCACTCTCTCAAAATATGTACCCAGTGTCTTAAGTATTGTTGTAAACGCTGCAGAAATTGGAACTAAGTTGGGAATGATTTTGTTCAATTATAGGGCTAATATCTAAAAATTATAATATTAGTAATGATGATGATAATTATAATAATAATGATGATAAGAAATAATGAAAATAATAACTAATGATGATGATAATAGTACCTGCGCCCTCTTCCATTCATGTCATAGTAAGAGAAAAAATATTCTCTGCATGATAGTCCACGATTCTTGGGAGCTGTCTATCTCCTTGTCAGCGTCATGCTACTGCGGACCTCTGCAGCTGACTGGGGCGATCGAAGTCAGCCACTCAGAAAGACTCCGCCAGCATCAGCAGGAAGCTCATTAACAGTGCCGTCTTGGTTTTGCGACGTATTGTATTCATACATTGCATTGCACGGTCCTCCTTGATGTATTTGGGGCTCTGTGTATCCGTAGCCCCTGTCAGTCTGTGGTCTCGCCTTTAATATATATTGTACGGGTTGGCGGCAAACAATTCTATTCATTCATAGGGGCTGGGGCTACCTTCTTGATAAGGGGAAGAGATCTTTTGGTATATACATTGTGGGGGTTGGAAGTTGTGTGATTGTAATTATTGACCGAAGCCCATTTTTTTCAGAATTTGTCACTCACTCTCCCCCTCTTCCTCCCACTCCCCCTCCTCCTCCCACTCCCCCTCCTCCTACCCCTCTCCCTTCTCCTCTCCCTCTCTCTCCCCCTCCCTCTCCCACACTCTCCCCTCCCTCTCCCCCTCCCCTCTCTCCCTTCCCCTCCTACTTAATTGTTAGGATCCAGGCGATTTTATTCAGCTGAATGAATAACAATTTTGAGCCCATTAGCAAGATTCTGTCTTGGTGTTAAGGTCTGAAGAATTTCTGTGCAAATGGAGAGAATTGTCAGGTGTTCGTCACAGTAGAATACAGACAGCGTCAGTGCCTGGGGAAGGATTGGTTGTTAACACCGTATTGTATTTTCTGTACTTTGCGTGGAAAGAACTTGATTTGCGTCGGTCTCCCAAGGTTTTCCAAAACCGCAAATCTTCGTGCTGGAGTTGGTCGAAAAAGGGAGGAGTTTTGCCTGAATACCCTACATGTGTATATATATTTATGTGTATATGTATCGACATATGTATATGCGGGAATAAACATAAGAAAAAATAAACTACCGAATAACAGCGTTTCCGTTTAATTGCATTTTCAGTGCTTAGATTATACATCATTGTTAAATATACACTGTATATATATATATATATATATATATATATATATATATATATATATATATATATATATATATATATATATATATGCAAAGTAGACTACTTGGAAATAAGAAACTAACGAAGCAGAGCGCTTTCGTATATTACATCTTCAGTGCAACAAGTACAAGATGTAATATACGAAAGCGCTCTGCTTCGTTAGTTTCTTTTTTCCAAGTGGTCTACTTTGCATAAGTGAACACACGTACCCGTGTTCTTATTAGCATATATATATATATATATATATATATATTTATGTATGATATACACACACATACTAACACTAACACAGTGTTATATGGACGGGTGGTTGAATGGGTGCTTACTGTCGTTACCCTCAGAGTGTATGGGTGGTGATGAGTGGGCAGGACAGGTATCCCTCACCCATTGTGTGATCGAGACAGTGAATCTTGCCGTGGTTCGAGAAGTCGAGAGGAAGAGGAGGAAGAGGTGATGTTGTTGTGGACATTTTCAGGAGGAACATCAGCACTAAGATGAAGACCTCACATGGTTTGTGTCTGGGTGGTCGGAAGCCGAGGAACTTAACCGACCAGATTAAGTGAGGCTTTGGGTGGTCATTGTATGTGAATGAATGCTTGTGTGTGTATGTGTGCGAGTGTGTGTGTGTGTTTGTGTGTGTGTGTGTGTGTGTGTGTGTGTGTGTGTGTGTGTGTGTGTGTGTGTGTGTGTGTGTGTGTGTGTGTGTGTGTTTACCTGTTTGTAGTTAACAGGGCCTAAACACCCTCATAGTATTCCCTGTCTTTTGGTTCCTTTAGTTCGCCATCAGCCTGTGAACTCGAATATTCTGGGTATCTCCTCAGGGATGCTTGAGTTACGTGTGTATGTGTGTATTTGTGTGTACGCGTGTATGTTTGTATAGAGTAAATAATATGCGTATATATGCTACGTGTTTATATTTAGACAAATTCACGATCTAGTTTTAGATATCTATTTACAGTTCTTACTATTCTAATCTGAGATACATTTTATCCCGATTTACCTTGAGAGCCATATTCTTTTCTTGACGCACATCATAGCTTCTGTTATTAGTCCGTTTTATTTGTCCGTAGCTCTTAAGTGGAAAAGCGAATTGCCCTTGTGAGCTCGTGTGTGCGCAGTAGCGAGGAGGGCTTAGGATAATCCTGAGCCAAATCCTTGTCATTTGTCTATAGAGTAACGACTCTTCCTTCCCACTCCCCCTTCCCCCTCCCCCTTTCCTCCCCTTCCGCATGTCCTCCCCTCCCCAACCTTTCCTCCTTTCCCTCTTTCCTCCCCCCTTTCTTCCCCTCCCCCCTTTCCTCCCGTCTTCCTTTCCTCACCTCCCTCTTTCCTTCCCTCCCTCTTTCCTTCCCTCCCCTTTCCTCCCCTCCCCCTTTCCTCTCTTTCCCTTTTCCTCCCCCTTTCCTACTCTCCCCCTTTCCTACTCTCCCCCTTTTTCCTCCCCTCCCCCCTTTTCTCCCTCTTTTCCTGTCTCCCACCCTCCCTCTCACGTCACCACAATTTAGTCACGTCACTTTCTCCTACTTCACCTCCCTCTTCTTCCTCCTCCTCCTCCTCCTCCTCCCTTTCCTCCTCCTTCATCTCATCTTCCTCCCTCCCTCTCCTCTTCCTCATTCTCCCTCCTCCTCCTCATTCTCCCTCCTCCTCCTCCTCCCTCTTCCTCCTCCTCCCTCTTCCTCCTCCTCCCCCTCCTTCACCTCCCTTCTCCTCCCTCTTCCTCCTCCTTCTCCTCCCTCCTCTTCCTCCTCCTCCCTCTTCCATCTTCTCCCTCCCCTTCCTCCTTCTTCCTCCCTCCTTCGCCTCCCTCCTTCCTCTCCTCCTCCTCTTCTTCCTTTTTTACTCCCTCCTCCTCTTCCACCTCTTCTTCCTACCTTCTGTTCTTTCCCCTTCCTCCTCCCATCTCCTCTTTTCGTTCTACCCTGACGTTTCCACCCTGATACTTCCTTCCTCTCGGTTTCTCAGCCACCTATCCTCCTCCTTCCTCCTAAATCCTCCTCCTTCTCCTCCTCCTCCTCCTCCTCCTTCCTCCTCCTCCTTCCTCCTCCTCCTCCTCCTCCTTCCTCCTCCTCCTTCCTCCTCCTCCTCCTCCTCCTCCTTCCTCCTTCTTCTCCTTCCCCCTCCTCCTCTTTCCTCCTTCTTCCCCTTGTGGAGGGTCTCAGTCATTCGTTACGCTGCTTCTTTGGCCCAAGGCACGAATTTGTTCCTCTTCTTTTGCTCTTATTTTGCTCTTCTTCTTTCTCTTCTTCTCTTCTCTTCCTTCTCCTCTTTTTCCTCATCTTCCTTCTCATCTTCCTTCTCCTCTTTCTCCTCATCTTCTTTCTCATCTTCCTTCTCATCTTCCTTCTCCTCTTTCTCCTCATCTTCCTACTTCATTTTCTATTCTTCTTTCTCCTCATCTTCCTCTTGCTCCTCCTCCTCCTCCTCCTGCTTTTCTTCCTCCCCTTTCTCCTCCCCCTTCATCTTCCTCCTCACCTCCATCTCTTTCTCCTCCTTCCTCCCCCTCCATCCTTTCCTCCTCTTTCTCTTCTTTCCTCGTTTTCTCTCTCTGCTTCCTCCTCTTCCTGATTTTTCATTTCTCCCCCTCCTGAGCTTTCCTCTTTTTCTTTCACCTTCGCTTCTTCCTCTGCCTTCTCCTCCTCCTCATATTCCTCCCCCTTGCTTCTTCTCTCTTCATCCTGCTATTGCTGCTGCCTTGTGTATCGAAAGCCTAGTCCATCTCTCTCTCTCTCTCTCTCTCTCTCTCTCTCTCTCTCTCTCTCTCTCTCTCTCTCTCTCTGTCTCTGTCTGTTTGTCTCTCTGTCTCTCTGTGTCTGTCTCTGTCTGTCTGTCTCTCTGTGTCTTTCTCTCCCTGCCTTTCTCTCTCCCTGTCTTTCTCTCTCCCTGTCTTTCTCTCTTCCTGTCTTTCTCTCTCCCTGTCTTTCTTCCTGTCTTTCTTTCTCCCTGTCTTTCTCTCTCCCTGTCTTTCTCTTTCTTTCTCTCTGTCTTTTTCTTTCTCTCTGTCTTTTTCTTTCTCTCTGTCTTTCTCTCTCTCTCTCTCTCTCTCTCTCTCTCTCTCTCTCTCTCTCTCTCTCTCTCTCTCTCTCTCTCTCTCTCTCTCTCTCTCTCTCTCTCCCTCCCTCTCTCTCCCTCCCTCTCTCTCTCTCTCTCCCCCCCCCCTCCCCCCCCCCCCTCTCTCCCCCCCCCTCTCTCCCCCCCTCTCTCTCTCTCTCTCTCTCTCTCTCTCTCTCTCTCTCTCTCTCTCTCTCTCTCTGTCTGTCTCTATCTGTCTGTCTCTCTCTGTCTGTCTGTCTCTGTCTGTCTGTCTGTCTGTCTGTCTGTCTGTCTCTCTCTCTGTCTCTGTCTGTCTGTCTGTCTGTGTCTGTCTGTCTCTGTCTCTGTCTGTCTGTCTCTCTGTCTGTCTGTCTGTCTGTCTGTCTCTCTCTCTCTCTCTCTCTCTCTCTGTCTCTGTCTGTCTCTCTCTGTCTCTCTCTCTCTCTGTCTCTCTCTCTCTCTCTCTCTCTCTCTCTCTCTCTCTCTCTCTCTCTCTCTCTCTCTCTCTCTCTCTCTCTCTCAACACATTTTGTCCTGGTCATCCTCTTTACAGTAAAAAAAAAATATCGTTACTCTCACTCGGACGAACTGTATTTGCAACGATGAGTCACGAGCCGTCTCAAGATTATATCGATGTAAATATAACTTTGGTGGGCGGCGATTAATCTATTTTCTCTAGCCTCACTCGAGTTATCTCACTGTAATCTCATATCTGGCGAAATTGTATTAACTTGCAACTAGAAATATCCTACGTGGGTAAACACGAGCGTTTGTACTTGGGGCGGGGGGGGAGGTCTTCATCTTCGGCGAATAAAATCAACTGGCGTTAACCAGGATGATTATAGAAGACACGAACGGATAGACGTGGACAGATTACAGTCCCTTGAGGATTTTTATCTAAGTCTATCATCGTGAACGGGTTTAAAATAGGAACAGTGGTTAGGTTAATCTTAATGGACTGAAACAACTTGACGGAAATTAGAAAATATATATTGCTGTCTGAGGGCTAAAATCGAGATCGTCTGTAACGCTCAGCTGAATAAAATCAACGGGGGCAGCAATCCCGGCACGTAAGGGTCAGTGGCCAGTAGTAGCTGGTTTTTCAGGACTTCGTGATTGGGTCCTCCAAAAACTTTTCACCAAATTTGGATTTTTCTTGGACACCCCCTTCCCTCCTCGAATTTTTTCTATTTTTCCTTTTTTCTTTCTTTTTTTTCTATTTATTCTTCTTCGTCTTATTCTTTTCTTTCTTTTTCTTCTTCTTCTTCTTCTTCTTCTTATTCTTCTTATTCTTATTCTTATTTTTATTCGTATTCTTCTTTGCTGTAGTTCTCATTTCATTACTCTTTGTGTCACATAAATATAGCCTCGCTGTCCTCCTCCTCTTCCTCTTTCGCCTCCTCCTCCTCCTCCTCCTCCTCCTCCTCCTCCTCTTCTTCCTCATTTTACTCCTTTTCATTACCGTTTTCCTCCTATTTCCCAGTCTCTTCCTTCTGTATCCCTCTCCCCCTCGTCCGCCTTGTCCTCCTCACACGATCCATCATCGTCGAGATGGCTTTGAGATCATTGTTAGCTTTCTCGTTACCAAAAGGGCCAATTCATCCCTCAGCCGAATAAAATCATCTGGCGGGAGCTAGAATAAACAGACTGCGCTGCCTTCCTTCCACTCCAGTTCCCGTCTTTGTCATTTCCGTATTCCCCGGTTATTCATCGTTACTCAATTACTTGGTAACTCGCATGTATAACAGACCTGATACGTGTCAAACTCTGCTCATGGGCAGCGTGCGTTTGCGCAGTAATCTCTCTCTCTCTTGGTCTCGGTAATTCACCGGAAAATATCCGGTTGTACATTCTCCGGGAGAAAAAGAGAAAATCTGTGAAAAGTGGAGAAAAAATTTGTTGTAAATGTTTGTGTGTGAAGGCGCTGTGTCTCGTTGCATTGCTTTAGACCTGAGCTGTGTGGCTGGAGACAGGGGCGACCTTTTATCCACAAGGTATTGAGATAAGGTGTGTGTGGGGGGGAGGGGAGGGGAGATGGATTTGGTTTGACGGGTGTAGGGTAGATGTATGTTTTGACTTAGCCGCCACCCATATATGAGGGAGAAGGGCATTTGGTATACATAGATTTATGTATGTCTGTATATATATATATATATATATAACATATATATATATATATAATTGTGTGTGTGTGTGTGTGTGTATGTGTGTGTGTGTGCGTCCGTGTGTGTGTGTGAGAGAGAGAGAGAAAGAGAGGGAGGGAGGGAGGAAGGGAGAGAAGGGAGTGCAAAGAGAGTGAGTGAGAGAGCGAGAGCGAGATATCGCTGATTAAGTCTGATGGCTGCGTCCATTGAATGAGGTCCGAGCTGACGACAGTATTGTGGCTGTTGACGGTGTGCCTGTGATACGCAGGCAGGCAGGCACCAACCACTGTGCTATTTGATGTATCAGGTGTGCAACTATTGCTCCTTCTCCTGCTCTTTTTCTTTTTCTTTTTCTCCTCTTCTTCTCTTTTTCCTTCTCCTCTTCTTTCTCCTTCCCTTCCCTCTTCTTTCTCATTTTCCTTCTCCTTTTCCTTCTCCTTTTCCTTCTCATCGTCCTCTTCCTCCACCCTCCCCTCCATTTTACTCCTCCTCCTTTTCTCCTCCCGCTTTTCCTCCTCCCCTTCTCCCCCCCCCTTTTCCTCCTTTTCCTTTTCGTCCTTAGCCTTTTCCTCCTTACCCTTTATCTACTCCCCCATTTCCTCCTCCCCCTTTTCCTTCTCCTTTTCATCCTTTGATGTTGTTGTTGTTGTTCAGAGGCAGTCCGCAGGGATTTCTTCCCGTCTTCTCTTTTTCTGCAAGAGGGGACGGAGAGTGTGGAGGTCGCCGATTAAGTGAAGCGGACTTGCTGTGGATGTACTGTGTCATTCTGCATTACGTTTGACCCTTCTGGGCAGTTGGTGGATGCAGGGATGACCCGTCATCCATGAGGAGCTGAGATGAGAGGGGTGGAAAGGGTGGTGGGGGGGGGAGTGAGATGGGTGGGAATAGGTACGTGCAGTGGCTCTTGACTCAGCTACCTCACTTATAAGGGGGGAAAAACTCTTGGTATATAAATAGATATTATTATCATTATTTCTATTATTATTATTATTATTATTATTATTACTGTTATTGTTATTATTATTATTATTATTATTATTATTATTATCATTATTATTTTTATTATTATTATTATTATTATTATTATTACTGTTATTGTTATTATTATTATTATTATTATTATTATTATCATTATTATTTTTATTATTGTTATTGTTATTGTTATTATTGTTATTGTTATTATTGATATTATTATTATAATTATTATTATTATTATTATTGTTATTGTTATTGTTATTGTTATTATTGTTATTAATGATAGAATAAAATAGAAAAAAAATCAAATTAAATAGAATAGAATGAAATTAAATAGAATCAAATTTAAATTAACTATCTAACTATATACCAGTAAACTTCTTCCCTCATATGGGGGGTAGCCAGCCAAGGCATACGAGTACACCACCTGCCCCCACCCATCCCACTCCCATCTCTTTCCCCTTCATCTTAGTTCTTCGTGAATGAAGAGTCATCCTTATCCCTTGCCCACTAACTGGGTCAGAAATAATGCAGTAAGACACAAGGTAAAAATTAAATCGAAAAAAAATTAAATAACAATAAAACAGAATTGGGTAAAATAAGGTAATAAAAACGGCATGTATTCACATATTTTTGGAGGATAACACCCAAAGGGAGGCGGGTCGAACCTCAGACAATGCGTCGCGACGTGAAGCCCGTGCGGTCTTGGATCCCGATCTCCTACTCCGGTTCCTGTCCTCCCAATAATGAAAATGAATTTGGCAGAGCTTAAAATAGATCAGTAAATATTTTGTGCAAAAATTATTTAAATTACTTGGTAGTTACATGGCGTTAAAGCATAGGTTAAGGGTTTAAGGTTAAGCTTAACTGAGGGATTAAGTCTGAACGCTCAGCTTAACGTGCTTACGCAACTGATGACGCGGTTATGACGTTAATCTTTTGGTGTAAAACTTGTTTAGTCATGAATAGACTTAAGCTCCTCTTGGCATGTTGTTAATTCAGGATGCCATGATTTGCACGATTTGGACTGAATTTTATTTCGATATTTATTTTGAATAATTCTAATTACCTATTTGTTTTATTTATTTATTTATTTATTTATTCAATTATTTATTTGTTTTATTGTTTTAAGATACACGTGTAGTTAAAAAGAATAGTTGAGAACGGTAGTTTTGTGTGTGTGTGTGTGTGTGTGTGTGTGTGTGTGTTGCGCACAGCTCCCAAACATGTTTCTGTTTTTCCTCTATTGAGGTCCCGGCCATCTGCAGCCGCCGCCGCCGCCATGCGATTTTATTCGTTTGAGAGAAAGCGCCCTCCACAGCGGGAGGGTGAAGAAGTCGTGGAGGGGATTTGATCGTGTGCATATGTGCAACAGATCCTCACATTGATAATCGTGAAGAAATCGCGCGCGCAGGCGCGTTGCACACTGATGTTGAAATTTATGGGAGCAGGTGGGCCATTTTAATTGTAGGGCCGTAAAAATAGCTTCCCCTGGGGAAGTGATCTAGTGCATAGAGGGGTGAATGTGTTTATTTATAGTTGATTTGCACACAAAAAAGTTCATGTACATGTACATGAGCGGCTTGCACACGCACACACACACACGCGCGCGCGCGCGCGCATACTGTTTTCTGGTGTAATGGTTAGCGTCTTGGCTTGTTAAATCAGTGGAGCAGAGATCGATCTCCGTTGAGGGCTTTGAAAAGATCACAATACTGGAATGCGTCGCTGTCTCCCTTGCAATTTTTTTTTTTTTTTTTGGTGTGTGTGTGTGTGTGTGTGTGTGTGTGTGTGTGTGTGTGTGTGTGTGTGTATACCGTAGCCTATTCATGCTTTCGGCTGTTTCTAATTGCCCAGGTATTGAATAATACAGACCCGTACAATTTTTTCTCAGATACTTTTCAGAACACAGAACATACCAGAAATTGTTTCACAGCTTTCCTCCATGGATTGCAATGGTGGCGTAATCGGAAGCATGCTGGTCCCGCATTCGCTTAGTTGTAGGTTTGAATCCTACACTTCTCTCCCATTTCCAGCAGTGACTGTTACCTGCCCCAGCAGTCCATCGGACAAAGGTGACGACTTAGGCCATAGCTTCTTAGCGCCTCCTGGGGAAGGCTCCTCACCCTCCACCACTTTTGAGAGAGAGAGAGAGAGAGAGAGAGAGAGAGAGAGAGAGAGAGAGAGAGAGAGAGAGAGAGAGAGAGAGAGAGAGAGAGAGAGAGAGAGAGAGAGAGAGAGAGAGAGACAGACAGACAGAGAGACAGGCAAGTTACCAGCCCTGACATTTCGTACAATGTTGACAACTGCATGGTGTCTTTTGCTGCGTCTGCGACATTCATTGTTTAAAG
The DNA here is from genome assembly GCF_046742065.1 of Oratosquilla oratoria. Lineage (NCBI taxonomy): Eukaryota > Metazoa > Arthropoda > Malacostraca > Stomatopoda > Squillidae > Oratosquilla > Oratosquilla oratoria. Next base: position 23,728,944 of record NC_134786.1, on the reverse strand, counting down.
TCTTTGTGTCCTCCTCGTTACGAGTTTCCATGACTCCTCCACCTCTTTCTCCTCCTCCTTCTCCTCCTACTCCCCATCCTTCTCCCCATCCTCCTCCTCCTCCTCCTCCTCCTCCTCCTCCTCCTCTTCTTTCTCCTCTTCCTCCTCTTCCTCCTCCTCCTCCTCCTCAGTTTCTTTTGTTTTCTGTTCCTCCGATTCTTTCGCTAAGAGTGATGGCCCTGTGTGGCTCGTGACCTGAGGATTGCGAATTTGCGTCGTTTGAGTGATTTGTTTGCAATTGATAATTCCTTTTTTTTTTGTTTATGTATGTATTTATATATTAATTTTTCATTGTTTATCTAATTATTCATTTATTGATTTACTTGTTTATTTATTAATTTATTTTTCCTCCATGATTAAGTTGCTTACTTGATACGGGTACGAGGATTAATCACTGTCATGGAGAAGAATAAGGTAGTCAGGAGGAAACAAGTAGAAAGCAAATGTGACGCCCGCTACGGAAGGGGAACGTCATCACCCGGATGAAATTGTATCTGAGATACAATAATCCCTCTCATATCCAAATCGCCATTATCCGAACATGATTTGTGTGTATTGTATATATATACCAATTTCTTTACCTCTGAAAATTTAGCACTGGAGTGACGAAGCGGAGACTACTAGACAGGAATATTTTTACCTCACGTATCCGAATACTCTCCAAATCCGAACAACAAGTGGCCCAATGTATTCGGGTATGGGAGGGATGGAGGTAGTCTGAAACCCTTCAGAATGATGGCGCCACTTCTGATGAATAGAATCACCTGGCTTAGCCGCCAGAATAAAACCTGTAGACGCCGTTTGCGCGTTGAAGGGGTAAACGACTCGGCTTTCAAGGAACTATCGGTGGTATTCTTAAAAAAAAAAAAATCCTTTCCTTATATAAATCTTATATAGATCCTTGGAAGGGAAAATTTATATAAGGAAAGATTTTTTTTTTAAGAATACCACCGTAAGAATCTTATAGGGGTATTCTTAAACAAATCTTTCCTTGTATAAATCTTTCCCTTCCAAGGATTTATATAAGATTTATATAAGGAAAGATTTTTTAAGCATACCACCGTATGTCTTATGGGGTTGAGGAACATACACCTGGATGTACTTAACGGCGGCCGAAACCAGTTATCTTTGTCCAGTCGGATAAACAGGGCAAGTGTTCTGTGCTGTCTTGAAAGTGTACTTTAGACTCCAGTGCCTGATTTGACTCTGTGTGGTGTGCGTATCTTAGATGTAGAATGAATGATCTCAGAATTTCAACTCCTTTTATACCAGAAGTTGGTGAGGAGTCCGCAGGTCACTTTTGCCTTAAGTGCTCGGGATGTTGGGGCAGATAACAGTCACTGCAACTGGGAATCGGAGAGAAGTGCGTGATTCGACCCCACAACTAAGCGAATGCGAGACCAGCACGCTTTCGATTACGCCACCAACACACATTTACCATAGGGAGGCCGTATAGTTGAAGGGAATAACACCGGCATCTTAATCGAGAAAATATTAATTTTACTGAAGGAACACAATATGTCCGAATGAAATAACCTGGTGGTGCCGTAGTTACAAAGGATTACAAAGGCGGAGCATGCCGACAAGAGACCTTTTGGTCCATATCTAGGTCAGATGCGAAAAAAAAATAATGATAAATAAATGAATAGATAAAAACAATAATAATGTAAATGATAAATAAAAGAAATTAATAGGTATAAGTACACTTTGGTATTGGTGTGCGTCTATATACACGGGTGCGTCTAAAACACAGGTGGGTCGTATACGCCAGCGGATATGGTTTATAAACTGTAGATGTTTAATTTACATTTTAATCACATGTGCTTATCTAGTTATTTGTGTACCTCTTGTTGACGCGTTTATAATGTGTCTCTCTCTAAGTGTGGTAACTATGTATCCTGTTCTTAATAGTCTGAATGTCGTATGTTAAACTTGATCTCTTTCTTTTACACAGTGCCTTAATTCATGAACCTGTTGATTTTTAAATGAAGAACTCTTGCATGATCTTCTTTGGAGTATGTTTTCGTACCTGTATGACATAAGCTCCTTCAGAGACGAAATATTATGCAGATATCTGTCATCCTTCAGCTGTTTATTATTTTTTTTCTTTAATCTTCACAGCGAACTGCTTAAAGTAACGATGTGAGTTTTTAGTGTGCCGATTTCCTGTCATATATATTATACGTACAGCGCATAAATGCCACACACATACTCCCCCACATACGTACATGCGTACATACATACATACATGCACCCGCACATATACCTGCACACACATACACACACAGGCGCTCACACAATTCTAAAGCAGGAATGGTATTTGGAAAGTAAGCGACGTTGAAGTAAATACACACTGTACATATACCTGCATGTAAGCAGATACTTTTGCGTGCACACACACACACACACACACACACACACACACACACACACACACACACACACACACACACACACACACACACACACACACACACACACACACACACACACACACACACACACACACACACACACACACACACACACACACACACACACACACACACACACACACACACACACACACACACACACACACATTCATACACACACACGGTTGCGCAAACACAAGCCGCGGTCGGATTTGCGCATGCGTTGGAGCGCGGCTGGCCATGATTGGTGGCACGTCGGCGGTTGCAGCCCGCCCAGCACTAGTTGGCACTCGTGCCTACTCACGCCGTAGCTCGACCTCCACCTCGGACTCCTCACCCTCAACCACTTCCTCCTCCTCCTCCTCCTCACCCTCAACCACTTCCTCCTCCTCCTCCTCCTCCTCCTCCTCCTCCTCCTCCTCCTCCTCCTCCTCCATCTCCTCCTCCTCCTCCATCTCCTCCTCCATCTCCTCCTCCTCCTCCTCCATCTCCTCCTCCTCCTCCTCCTCCTCCATCTCCTCCTCCATCTCCTCCTCCTCTCTCCTCCTCTTCCTCCTCTTCCTCCTCCTCCTCTTCCTCCTCCTCCTCCTCCTCCTCTTCCTCCTCTTCCTCCTCCTCCTCTTCCTCCTCCTCCTCTTCTCTTCCTCCCCATCTTCTCTTCCTCCCCATCTCCCTCCTCTCTTTTTTCATGCTGTTCCTCTTTTTCCAACTATTCGTCATCCTCTTTCCCTTAAGTCTTTCTCCCCTTCATCCTCATTCCCCGTCCTCCTCGTCTTCCTTCTCCACCTCTTCCTCGTCTTCCTTCTCCACCTCTTCCTCGTCTTCCTACTTTACCTATTCGTCTTCCTTCTTCACCTCCTCGTCTTCCTCCTCCACCTTCTCGTCTTCTTCATCTACCTACTCATCTTCCTCCTCCACCTTCTCGTCTTCCTCCTCCACCTTCTCGTCTTCCTCCTCCACCTTCTCGTCTTCCTCCTCCACCTTCTCGTCTTCCTCCTCCACCTTCTCGTCTTCCTCCTCCACCTTCTCGTCTTCCTCCTCCACCTTCTCGTCTTCCTCCTCCACCATCTCGTCTTCTTCATCTACCTACTCATCTTCCTCCTCCACCTTCTCGTCTTCCTCCTCCACCTTCTCGTCTTCCTCCTCCACCTTCTCGTCTTCCTCCTCCACCTTCTCGTCTTCCTCCTCCACCTTCTCGTCTTCCTCCTCCACCTTCTCGTCTTCCTCCTCCACTTTCTCGTCTTCTTCATCTACCTACTCATCTTACTCCTCCACCTTCTCGTCTTCCTCCTCCACCTTCTCGTCTTCCTCCTCCACCTTCTCGTCTTCCTCCTCCACTTTCTCGTCTTCTTCATCTACCTACTCATCTTCCTCCTCCACCTTCTCGTCTTCCTCCTCCACCTTCTCGTCTTCCTCCTCCACCTTCTCGTCTTCCTCCTCCACCTTCTCGTCTTCCTCCTCCACCTTCTCGTCTTCCTCCTCCACCTTCTCGTCTTCCTCCTCCACCTTCTCGTCTTCCTCCTCCACCTTCTCGTCTTCCTTCTTCACCTCCTCGTCTTACTCCTAGTTTTCTCCCTCCTCTTCCCCCTCCTTTCCTTTTTCACGCTGTTCCTCTTCTTTCAACTCCTCGTCATTCGCTTCCTCACACTCTCTTCGGCTTCCTCCTCCTCTTCTCACTCTTCACTTTACTCCTACTCCTCCTCTTCGTATTCCACTCCCTTTCTTCCTTTTCATCTTTCTCCCCCTTTTCACTATCGGCTTCCTTTCCTCTTCTTTCTTTCCTTTTTCATGCTGTTCCTCTGTTTGCTCCTCTTCGTCATCCTTTTCCACTTAATTCTTCCTCCTCTTCTTCCTCCCCCTCCGTCCTCCTCGTCTCCCACCTTCTCCTCCTCTTTCTCCTCCTCCTCCACTTCTCGCTCTTCGGCTTCCACCGTTGTCTCAACCTCGCCCTGCGAAGCTCTTGGTCCATATTTTACTCCATCGTTGTATCACCCCCCCCTCTGGTCACAATTGACGACTGCCCGCCCACGTGTGACACTTCTGTTCCAGCCAGTTGACCTGGACAGTATGGTGTTCATATTAATACACCTTTTCTTCTTATCTCCCTCTCTCCATCCCTTTTCTCCTCCCCCCAAACTCCATCACTGTCTTCCTTTCTTCCTCCATCACTCCCTCCTTTCTTCCCGTCATCCCCTCTTCGCTTCCTCCCTTCTTTCCATTCCTCCCTTCTCCTTTCCCTTCCTCTGTTCTTCCTTCCCTCCTCTCCTCTCCTCCATTTCTCTCTTTTTCTTTTATTCCCTTCACTCCCTCCCTTCCTCCCTTCCCCCCTCTTCCCCTTCTCGCCTCCTTTCCCTCTTCTCCTCTTCTCCTCTTCTCCTTCTCCAATTTCCCCTTCAATTTACTCTTCTCTTCCCCTTTCCTCTTCCCATTTCCTCTTTCCCTCCTCCCCTCCTCCTCTCCTCCTCTCTACTTTTTCTGTTTTTCCTATCTTAACTTCATTGCGTCTTCCCCTGCTGCTCCTTCCCACAACCTTTTCCTTCCTCCCCCCCCCTCACCCACTCTCCCGTCTCTTCACCCTCCTCCTTCCAGGGTCTGTCGCCGCCTCTGTCCTTGCATAAGGTATGGCGATTAGTGATACACGGGTGGGGACAGGTAGGCGAAGCATTTGTATGACTGAGATATGTAGTTGGCATGAAAGTGGTAGTGTGGTGTGAGGAGGTATGACAGTATTTGTGATGATGTGGTCTGATGTGGTGATGTGATGTGGTGATGTGATGTGTTGTAGTGATGTGATGTGATGTAATGTTCTGATATGGTTTGATGTCCATGGCAGTGTTGGTTAGATGATTCTGTTGGCAGTATTGCCTGGAGACGGCTGGGGTGGCTCTGAAAGCTTGCCAGGAATGGTCTTCAGGACTAAGGTGGAAGGGTGAGTGCAGCTATGTGCTGTCACGGCGTTTGTCCCCATTGTCGTGTTGGTTAGTAAGAATACAGTTAAATGGGATGGGCACACGAAATGGTTGAAGCAGTAGCTGGTTGTGAGTGGTGGTTTTAGGTGTATGGGTGTGATATATGGACGTATATGCCTTGTTAGGGTTGTGTTTGTGTGCATGATTGTAGTGGTAACCAAGGTTTGAGGCATTAATGGTTTGGGGATTTTGGGCTGAGGAAAGCAGTCCTGTTTCAGAGATAAATAGTGATTTTATTCTTGGGGACAGTATTATGCCCGAAGAGGTTAAGTCGTAGAGATTTGAGGAGGGCAGTAGAAAGGAGAGATGTTATATATTACAAGTGATCTACACTCTTTACTGATTGGGGATTAGTCTTCAGTCGTAAGAGGATGCTGCATGACGTTGGTCTGGAGGAGGTGTCGTCACGTTCTCTTGAATATTGCCTGCATATAAGCCAATATATATCAGCTTATATGCAGTCAGTAAGTCGCCACTCCACCCCACCCATAGGGGGTGGGTGCACTGAATAGAAAAGTTAAATGGGGAGGAGGAGTATTTGGAGAAAGAAAAGTTGGAGGAGGAGGAGGAGGAGGAAGAGGAAGAGGAAGAGGAAGAGGAAGAGGCGGGAAGTGAGCTGACTGGCCCTTGTAGTTTCCTCAGAATCCTTCTCCGTGCTTGTCAAGCATAGTAAAACTGCACTTGTGGTCCTACAGTTCTTTAAGACTTGTCGATTATTTATGTTGTATTGAATTTATTATATCAGTTGTTATTATTATTGATTATTATACTCTTATTAACTACTTCACTTCCGTGCAATTGTATGTTGTTAAAACTTAAGTTCATTGTACTTTTAAAGTCTTCTTTACGTATTTATTCTCTTCAATTTATATATACTGTATATAATCTTTTTATATTATCATTGTTATTGTTATTATTATTGTTATCATTATTATTGTTATTGTTATTGATGTTATTGTTATTTATATTATTATTATTATTGATATTGTGAATATTATTGTTATTGTTGTTATTATCACAGTTATCTTCACCACTACTGTTACATATAAAACAATTGAGGGAGGCCACTTAACAGAAATTGAAAGTAAAAGGAGGAGGAAGGAGAAGAAGGAAGAAGAGGAGGAGGAGATGGGTGTGAAGGTGTTGGCGGGTTTCCGGCGTTGAAGAAGAAAAAGAAGAAACGGGGAAAGGGAAAGCTGAACGTTCTCAGGGAACGAGGAACGGGGCGCGGCCGTTCGGTGAACGTGTCAAGGGAAGGGCCGAACGGTGGAGGGAAAGAGGAGGAGGAGGCGGAGGAGGAGGAGGAGGAGTGGCAGAGGAAGAGAAGGAAGGAGGGACAGTGTGGTTTACAGATTAGAACTGCGCTATCGCCGTATATGTAAGAGAAGTGGTGGTGGTGGTGATGACGACGGGGTGGGTTATGATGGTGATCGTGGAGGTGAACGTGGTGGTGGTGGTGGTGGTGGGGATGGAGTTGGTGGTAATGAAGGTGGTATGGGCTAGGGTGATAGAGGTTATGATAGTGGTAGAGATGATGGTGGTGGTAGTGGTGTTTGTGGTAGCTGGGGGTGGTGGTGGTTGTGTAGGTGGTGATGAGAGGAGCGTAGAGGCAGCTGGGTTGAGGAGGAGGTGGAGAAGAGGAAGAGGAAGAAGAAGAAAAAGGAAAACTGACGTGAAAGTAAATAACTGCACGACCGAACATAATTGCATGACGTCATCTTGATGACATCATTGATATGACGTCATCAAGAGCAGATCCAGCAAGTAACCCTCGTCACAAAGAAGGGGTTTGATCGAGTCGTGCGGGCTTAACTCCCCAGAGAATCGCACCGGGCACCACCTGAATGAAATAGCGTGGCAGTAGCCAGGATGAAATGTACAGTCAGAGAGTGTTCAGAGTTGCGTTGTGAGTTGGAAGGGTGGAGAGAATAACACTGTGGGAGGAAGGTTAGGAGATGGTCCATAAGGAGCTGGAGGGAGCAGCATTGTGGCGTGTCGGGACGGGGAAGGGAGCAGGTTGGGGATGAGAGGGAGGAGGTGGGGGATGTGAAGGGGAAGGTGAAGGATGTGAGGGAAGAAGTGGAAGAGAAGAGGCAGGAGGTAGGGAAGAGAGGCAAGACGTGGAGGATGAGAGGGAGGAGGTGGGGGATGTGAGGGGGAAGGTGGGTGATATGAGGGAAGAGGTGGAGCAGAAGAGGTAAGAAGTGGGGAGGACAGGGAGGAGGGGGGAAGGGAGGGAGGGGGTGGGTGGGAAGGAGAGGGAGGAGGAGGGGGAGGAGGTGGATATGGGAGGGAGGGAGGGGGTGGGTGGGAAGGAGAGGGAGGAGGAGGGGGAGGAGGTGGATATGGGAGGGAGGAGGTGGGAGAGTTGAGGGAAGAGACTGTTGTCGTTGTGGACTGTAATTTACCAGCGCTTCTATTCCAATGGACAATCTTGCACCGCTGTCGTGCGTGGAGGGAGGAGGCGGGAGAAGGGAGATGAGGTGAGGTGGTGGGTGGGGGGGTGGGGGTGAGGTATAGATAAGCGGGTAATGGTTTATGAGTGGATGAAGGCCAAAGGTTAGGCGGGGATAAAAGCGGATGAATAACGTCGTTCATTCGGATGTGGATACGGACAAGGACCTCATCTACTCGTCACAATGGCGATCTCAAATTTTAACTTAAAATCACTTGACGGCAGGCAGGATGGAATATGTCGTCCAGTAAAGAAAGCTGGAAGTGCGTGGATAAGGACCAGCTTTGGATGAGGATGGCAAGTGGATGAGGGGAGTGGATATGGAAGGGGGGATGTGTTGTCAGGTTTACCAACGCCTGAGGTTGATTTGTGCCGTCTGAGGGGTCGTCATTATAGCCCTTTGTTGTTGATGTTGTTATTGTAGTTTTTGTTGTTGTTCTGAGGAGCCACATAATGGCTCATTGTTATTGTTGTTGTTGTTGTCGCTGAGGAGTCGCCATAATGGACTTTTGTTGTGGTCGAGTTGGTGTATTGAGTCAGTATATTAAGTTCGTATATTGAGTCAATACATTGAGTCAGTGTATATTGATTCAATATATTGAGCCAGTTGGTATATTGAGTCAATATAAGGTTGATATATTGAGTCGTTATATCGAGTCAGTTGGTATATTGAGTCAATATATCAAGTCAGTTAGTATATTGAGTCAACGTATTGAGTCAGCTGTTATATTGAATAGGTATATTGTGTTAATATTAATTGTGCAGGAACAGCTTGAATACAATCTCGGACTCCAACTCGCAGATGTCTCTTGCGGTTGCAGCTGACATCAACTGTTGTTGTTGTCACTCTCAACAGCACACCAGGTCCCTCAGGGGGATGTCATTCTACTGTTGCAAAACACTGCATGTTGTCATTTCTGTAGGAGGGGTCGGTTGGGGTGGGTGGAGATGGCAGTGCCTTGGAGACGGCGTTGTTGAGACTAGTGATTGGAGTAGTGGTTCCTTATCAGAGGGCTTGGTGGTGGTGGTGTATGTTGCTGTTGGTGGTGCTTGTGGTTCCTTATCAGAGGGCCTGGTGGTGGAAATGGTGGTAGTGGTGGTGGCAGCGGTGGGTGGTAGTTTACCAACGCTTCTGTCCCTGTGGGTAATCACGACTGTTGGTGGTGGATGTAGAGGTTGTGTATATACTATGTTGTTACGCTTTGTTGTGTACATACAGTGATATTTAAGGCGTTTTGGGGTAGCAGGTGCAAGTGTTGCCGATAGCTGATTTGTGGTGCTGAACACTGAGCACTGTATGAAAAGAGAAGATTAGGTTTGTGCGTGTTGCAGTACAACAAGTTAAAGTATAACTAAGCTCGAAATTAATGTTGTTGGTTATGGTAATCGTTCCAGGGTTGTTTTAATTTATTGTGTAACGTGATTCACTTCTCATTTTATTCTGGCTACCGCCGGACGAATTTACTCAGGTTAAGGAATAACACCGTGGCGAAGGAGTTGGTATATTGTTAGGAAAAAGGTAACTGTTCTTTTCAAATAAATACTGAAAAGACAAGAGTATATATGCATATATATATATATATATATATATAT
>NC_134786.1:23696974-23704474 GCF_046742065.1 Oratosquilla oratoria | reverse complement strand
TCTACCCTCTTCCCTTCCCTCTCTTCACCTCCACTTTCACTTCCACCTTCCCCTCTTCCCTCTTCCCTTCCCTCTCTTCACCTCCACTTTCACTTCCACCTTCCCCTCTTCCCTCTCTTCATCTCCACTCTCACTTCCACCTTCCCCCTTCTCCCCTCCCCTTCCCACTCTCCCCCTCTACTCCTCCTCCCCCTGTACTCCTCCTCCCCCTCCCAAAGCCTTTTATCCTCTTCTTTAAGTCGCGTACCTTCATATCCTCCCTCCCTCTCTCCTTCCTCTCTTCCCCTTCCCCTTCCCCTTCCCCTTCCCCCTCTTCATCCCCGCCCTTCCTTGATTCCTGCCTTCCTTCTTTCTCGAGTCGGGTCATTTTTCTTCTTCCCCTTCTCGAGCTCCAAGTCTTTTGAAACCGTCTCTCTCTCCTTCCCCCCTACACGCACACTTCACCCCACTCCTCGCCCCTCCTTCTCCTCTCCCCTTCCTCCCTCTCTCCTTCCTTCCTCTCTCCTTCTCCCCTCTCTTCTTCCCCCTCTCTCCTTCCCCCTCTGTCCTTCCCCCTCTCTCCTTCCCCCTCTCTCTATCACTTTCCTTCTCTCTTTCTCACTCTTTCTCTCTCTCCTGTTTTCTTCTTGCATTGTATTGACATTTCATTAACATCAAGTCGTTTTTTCCCAAAGACTGGATTACATTTCTTCACACAGATTAATTGATTAAAATCGGTTGGGAGCATGTAGTTAAACTTTAATTGAATTTATGTAACTTAGAACTCTGTAGTTAATTTTTTTCGCTAAACATATTTTTGAACTAGCGCGTTTATGGTTAACTCCTTTTTCACTAAACTAATTTGATTTTGAACTCAGAACGCGTTTGATGCTAACTCCTTTTTTCACTAAACATATTTTTGAACTAGCGCGTTTGTGGTTAACTCCTTTTTCACTAAACTAGTTTGATTTTGGACTCTGAACGCGTTTGTTGCTAACTCCTTTTTTCACTAAACTAGTTTAACTTTGAACTCCGAGCGCGTTTGTAGTTCTTGCAACCTTGATTTGTTATCTCAGCGAGTTAGGTTCGTTACACAAACAAGTTTCCTTTTCGCTTGTTTTCGCTTCGGATTGTTGACACGTTATTCACTCCGTGGCCCGGGAGATGAATGAACGTGATGACGTCACGCCTTTTATGAATGGGCAGAGTACCTCGACGCTTTGATAAAGTAAACACAGACGGACCCGCTCAAGAAGTCTTTCTCGTTCTATCGGAAAGTTCGATAAGTTATCGTGGTTGTTGGAGCCCCCCCGCTCAGAGAGGAAGAATGGGGCTATTGTGTGTACCCCCTGCCACGGGCGTAGCCCGTGGGCTTGCGGCCAAGAGTAATTTCCCAAGGATGTAATGAGAAATGGAACGGGACGGGGGCACCGTTTTGTACCCAAAATAGTAGTACCGCGAGAGGGCTCTGTCTCCGACGCGCGAGCTCGCGGGGTTCATTCACGGATCGGCCTCAGGGCTGCCAACCCTCCCGGACGAGAGACGCACCCCTCGCAAGAGGAATTTGCGTCCACGACTCGTCTTTTCTGCGCCGTGGACGTGAACAAGAGGCTTGTTGTCGTTTTATGATGCAGATGCACACATGATACGAAGACGCCATGCCTGGACATTCCTAATTAATGCAAAGGCGAAATGACTCAGGCTCGGCCCACACTGAGTAGGTCCATTCACAAAAACCCGTGGCCGTCGAGGGGAGGTACGCTCGAGAACGGCGCCTGGAGATCTCTCTGAAGGAAATTCATCACCAATGCATTGACTGTAATCGGGACGACGACGACGAAGACATAGACGAAGACAACGATAATGTAGACTCTGTACTTGGTTGGTGGGTGGGGAGAGAGTGTACAAACTTAAATTATAGAAAAAAAAATAAGGTAATCAAGATGGAAAATAAATAAATCTGATAAATAGGACGACATTAAGGACTGATGGAGGGAGGTGGATGGAATAGATATTTGGCGCTAACAAGAATGAAAACTTTAAGGTACACCATCGCGCCAAAGAAATTAGTGAAAAGTGATATTTCATTCTGGTTAATGTCAATACTTTTTATATTCATATAAGTTATTGACTGGGAGTGATACAGGGTGTCATAAACAAATAAATGAATAGGTAAATAAATATAAAACAGATTAATGAAAATAGAAAATGGTGCCTTGATGGACCAAAACTTTTGCAAGTTTTTTAATTCTATCGACATGAATAAAATCCCCTGGTACCAGAATAAAATTGTCAAAGTTCGTCACAGGGAGGTACAGGATCTTAGAAAATGGAAAGAGAATGAACAGGAAATGGGACAAAGAAGAGCAGGAAATGGAAAGAGGAATAAAAGAATGGAAGTTGTAAAAAAAAAAAAAAAAAGAAGAGTGGAAGGAAAAAGGAGGTAGTGACAGTAGGAGGCACGAGGAGGAGGAGAAGGAGGGCGGTGGCTGCGTACGTCAGGAGGCAGTGGGAGGGCGGGGCGCGTGGGCGTGCAAGGGCGGGGTGGCATATATGGCCAGAGGTTGGCGAGTTTTGTGTTGCTATTGTGTGACTGTAGCATCGCAACTGTTCTTGTGACGGGTGCACTTGCCATATTACTACACACACAGTGTGTGCATATATACTGTAATATATATATATATATATATATATATATATATATATATACTGTGTGTGCATGTGTATATATTCATATACACACACATTGTGCAGGTATGTGTGTATATATATCATTAGGCTGGTAGTCTGTCCCACATTGGGCAGCCAGTAAGGCTGGTTGAAGGCAAACTCTGATGGAAAGTTGGTTTATTCAACAGTGAATGTTGGGCGCCAGTGGGGGGGTGGGGACGAGAAGGCGAGGGAGATGACTGTGTTTCTTCGGGCGATCTGCTTGCGAGGGGCCATAAGGAGTAGGGAGGAGGCGAGAAATCAGGAGCCACGAGGCAGGCTCACGTATGCTGCTCCGAAGCGATCTAAATCTTCGGGCGTTGGTCCATCCTTTATATACACGGCAGGTGCTCCTAATTGGCGTGAGGTTACTTGTGCTACGTGGGAAATCAGAGGCAAAACTTTCTGACGCCGGTGACTCACGAAGACAGGGGGTAGACATTCCTCAATGAATCCAATGTTATGTCACGTTGCTGGCCGAGGTAGCCATTGCTGAGGCTGGTGAGCTACACGTGTTCATCAAGGAGGCTTTGTGATGGTCATGCGGGTATCACACGTGAGTTCCTTCAAAGGGGTTTTGTGGTGTCTCACGTGACACTCGTTAGTCATCCGGCTGGCCCCACGAACGATTCCCTATGGGGGGCCTCGGAGGTCAAAATGTCGTGGTCCGAGAAGAGGTGAGGGAGGGAGTGAGGAGAAGGGGTAAGGAGGGATGTGAGGACTACTCCTAACTCGCTCCCACGGAGGTCGAGGCTGGAAGTGAAGTGTGGAGCCTCGACAAGAAATCATCAAGGGAATTGTCCTCACGACTGGCCCGGAACTTGAAGGCGGGGGTGGAGTTGGCCCTCAGGCTGAAGGGGTAGCAGCAGGTGGCTATCAGTTTGCTACAGGGTAGCAAGCCTCGGGGCGCTCGGCTACCCTCGCGGGACTGGAGTTGTCCTGTATGTCGTGGATGACGTGAACAACACAGGGGGTCGGTGACATTCTCGGCCGTAGGCTCTGCTGCAACACTTAGCACTCCTGGGTCGTATGGCGGCTGTTTGGCCCATGGAACTCACAGCCTTGCGGGTTTCGGCCGGCATTCGCTGGTCGACTTGGAACAGCAGGAACCGGGGTCGTGGGTGACGACTCTGTACGGGGTGCTGACCGTCTAGTGACCTGTGGAAGAGGGTTAGAGGATGACAAAGAGGGTTTGTGAGATACTCGGTTTCGGCACAGCCGTTGTAGGGTAGTGTGTGGATGTGCGGTCAGGTATTGGTTCCCAACCGTTATCATAGCCTCGAGTGACGTGCAGTCGCGGTACTTAAGGTGAGCTACCATGTCAGAAGGCAGCCGGCTGTGGACGATATCTGCGACGAGGAAATCACGGAGGGGGTAAAAGGTCTTCGACACGTGGCAGGCTTCGATCCACGCGTTCATGTACTGAAGGGACCTAAGCGTGAACCGTCTCGTATCATCATGGGTTTCCGATGCGACATTGAAGAAACTACTTCGGAGTTTTGCTGGTGTCAGCTGGTACACGTCCTTCAGCAGCTCCCGGAGCTCGTGGTAATCCTGTTGGAGCTCATGGGGCAAGGATCGAACCAAGTCCCAGGCCTCTGTTGGGATAAGAGAGAGAACCCGATTTAGTGTGTCCGTTGGGCCGTAGCCTGCGCTTTGGGCGAACGGGTCGAATCTTCCCCAGAAACTGTCTAGCTGCTCGTTTTCTGGGGTGAAGGCGCGTGGTGGAGGGGTTAAGAGCCTTAGTGCTGGAGCGGAAGCAGAGGTGTATTGCCTCGACTCGAGGTCTCGATAGCGCTGAAGTTCTGTTCGCACGTAGTGATTGTAGTCTTCACTGTTTTTCTCGAATCCCATCAGCTGGGCTTCCGTGCGAACACTTCGGATTGTGATGATGGCTTCGTTTCCGTTAGAAGTACTGTCTCCTACTTGGGCCATAATTGGCGTCGGGAGTTGACAGACGAGGTTGCTAGTCGTTTAGCTTTACCGGAGTCGAGGTGCGGGACCTTGTGATCTCCGTTGAGCGTGTGGGTGGGTCAAAGTGGGGACGCGCACAGCTCTAGTTTGCAAAATGATCTAGCGTTGGTGACAATAGGCCATGAATATATCTGTGGTAGGCGAGAGTGTATGCAGTCGAATTGGCAGTCAGCGACGGCAGGGGAGCTGGCAGACGGTAGACCTGGTAGGCGAACTGGCAGTCACGGTGGCAGGCGATCTGGCAGACAAGTGGCGGCAGTCGATCTGGCAGATACTTGGCGGTAGATGCCTGTGGTGGGCGATAGTGTGGGGAATCAAATTGGAAGTCGGAAAACAACCTGGCAGTCAGCGACAGCAGTCGAACTGGTGGGAAGGTGGGCTGGCAGAAAGTTGCACGTGTTCATCAAGGAGGCTTTGTGATGGTCGTGCGGGTATCGCACGTAAGTTCCTTCAAATGGGATTTGTGGTGTCTCACGTGGCACTGGTTAGCCATCCGGCTGGCTCCACAAGCGATTGCCTCTGGGGGACTCGGAGGACAAAATATCGTGGGCAGAGAAGAGATGAGGATGGGAGTGAGGAGAAAAGGTAAGGAGAGAAGTGAGGACTACTAACATATATATATATATATATATATATATATATATATATATATACACATATATATATATACATATATATATATATACATATATATATATATATGTGTGTGTGTGTGTGTGTGTGTATGTATATACATGTGTATATGTATATATATTTATATATATACATATATATATAATATATATATATATATATATGTGTGTGTATTAGGGTGTTTCAAAAAATGAAATTTCGAATTTTGTTTCAGCTGTATGCTGCCCTCTTTCGTATCAAATAATGCAATATTCACACAAAATTTTTAGGAGGTAGCTGAATATTCAGGGGTCGCTCAAAAAGTTTGCTTTATTTTTAAAGCACAGTCATTCACAACCTTCAGCTCCCGTGCTGCTTTTTCGAAGCGACGATACAAATCATCATTTTCCTAAGAAGATGGATCTTTCGTAAGGAATTCAGGTTCTTCTGACAGAATCACAGGAAATATATTTTTTGTCTTCATCGTAAAAAATTCAGAGAGGGAAATCCGTGTCGATTTTTTTTCCATCGACCTTCTTCAATCCTTTTGGTTTTGCAGGCAGAGACATATTGTCCACCATTTTCCGCTTCTCATCAGCTGAGATACGATCGTCGAAAAGGAAAAGCCCCACAGCTTCCTCTGAAATATACCAAAGATGACATTTAAAAGCTGTGAGGGCAACTTTGGCAAGTTTTTCATTTGGGATTCTATGTTACATGAGTTTCATCATATCCATATCATTCTTGGCAGCATAGGGACCGATTGGTGACTCATTCCAAAATGGCTCATAGCACAGGGCGGCGAACAGGGAAACATCTCGAAATGCTTTCAGTTCACCTTCCGTCAGAGGAAACCGATCATGGAAGAGGAATATTTTCATACAATGTATACCTTTTCCCATCCATCTCGCATGATGGAAAGCACCTGGAGCACGAAAGGAAATTCCACCCGGTGGAGTACCTCCAAGGAAGATGTAGGCAAGAGTAGTAAGTTCCCGATAATCATCTCTTGTTGCAGTTAACCTCAGGGCAACCTCAAGACGTCGCATTGCTTCCTCACGAGGTACGGACCAATCACCCACGAAGTTTGCCAAGATTTCTTTATCATCCTCTGCTGTCTTGAAGTTTCTTTTGTCGAGGTTTCCCCACAGATCTTGAAAACGTGAAAATAGTGGGATACTTGGCCCGGAAGAAGGACCGTAGGCAGAACGGAACACATCAGCAAGGATCACTTCGTACACGTGATGCCGACAAGCCAACCAAACAAGCTCCCTTTGTAGTTGCTCTTGAATTTTGATACAGGCGTCTTGAAGCAAACCTGTGTTTGAGGCAGTTGTGTCGAACACAATAGCCTTGATTTGGTGTGACAGGCACCAATCGTTGATAGCAGAGAGACATGCATTGGCTTGATCTGTACCCGAACTAGATCCAATTTTGGGAACACCAAGGAGGAACTCAACACCATCTCCTGAGGCAAAAATTGCGATTCTCTCAGCCTTCTCCCGACCAGAGCTTGCTACAGTTATGCCAGGCAATAGCTTGACATCCCAATGCAACACGAGAGGTGTATCACGTGGAATTCTTGTCATGATGTCAGTCTTGATGCTGGTTGCTGCTTCTTCACGGTTCTTTTTCCGGTACCGGTAAATCGAACTCTGAGACAAAGTGATTTGTTCGATGTCAGTGCCAATAGACTTTGCCTGAGCCCCCAGTTGGTGCATTGCCTTCCTGTGAGACACGCCAGTACGATCCAGAGCCGCCGTAACTTCAGGTTTCAAGAAGATATTCTTGGGAATCGATGGACCTGCAGATATAGCATCCGACTTCTTTCTTTTGGGGTGGCTGTGAATTTGAAAGGAGTCATCTGCAGAGGACTCTGAAGACGAACTGGAATCAGCTAGTGTCGATGAACTGACGACTTCGACTGTTAGTCGTTTTTCCGCCTCAGATTTCTTCTTGCGTTTGTCTTCTACTTCAGCCCTTTTCTTTTTCTTCTCAAGAGACTTTAAATGATCCATGTCAATTCCAGCCATGCTCGACTGGGAACGATCCTCTCGTTGGCTCAACAAGAAGGCTTTATCTTCTTCATTTTTCATCATAATCAGCGCATCTTTGTGAGCAACGTCAAAGATTTCATCTAAGTCATCACAAAACATTTGTTCCTTCATGCGCCGATTCTCCGAATCCCGCAGACGATTCTTCTTGAGATCTTCGTATTTCGTAACC
>NC_134786.1:23671974-23694474 GCF_046742065.1 Oratosquilla oratoria | reverse complement strand
TAGCTGGGATTAGGCACTGATTGTAAACTTAGCGTTCCAGACGAAGATATATAGAGACCCTCTCATAATGTCTCAACAATTATCAAACATCTATTTACTTAATGGTCATGGTTCATGTTTTTATCATTTGACCTTAATAATTATACTCTTAAACTTCTTCAAGAATCCTGCTGTGAATGTACTGTGTCTTGCTGCATCGCCTCTGACCTGGGCGGTGGACAGGATACAGGAATGACCCTTCATCCACGATGAGCTAAGATGAGAGGGAAACGATGAGTGTTGGATGGGAGTGGGTGCATGCCTTGACTGGCTATCTCTCTTATAAAGAAGAAGAGGCCTTTGGTATTTTGATAGATGGACAAACACATTTTTTAGGAGCAAATCAAGAGAACAGCTGAGATTTGGAAGAAAATATTCCACTACATATTTGCACAATTCATCAAGAAACCACGAAATAAAATGTCGTGTTTATCAGCTGTAGATTATGTAAAGTCCTTTGCCTCTGTAGAACAAAGGGTAAAACTAAACTACCAGGGGGCAAACAATCACATTGTAAGTATCATGCAGATCATCTAAACGAACGGTGCTGAATTAATTTAACTACGTAAAGAGAAAGATGCAAGTTGAGATCAAGAGAGGGGCACAGCAAAGTGATACAGTTTCTCACAAGTTATTTACAACCTACCCTGAAGGGATGTTCAGAGATGTTGAGTTAGGAAGGGAAAGGTTTGAACATCACGGAGGTTGTCATTGACTGTGTTCATTAATGTGAAGATTGTCTTTAGGGTTTCTTTAGGGTATCAGGCCAAACCACACCGGTAATATACTGACAGTGTACGTAACGGGATTATCTATAGTTATATAGTTAAACCTAAATTTGTTTCGAAACAGCGTCACCATGTTTCATCGGATCTTTACCAGGTTTGGGACGGAGGTCAACATACATCCGAGAATGATGCGTGGATAAAGATATCTTGGATCTGGGCTACTTTCGGGGTAATGTCTGTACAGAATCCAGTTGGCACCCGAAGTGCCGGATATATGTCCAAGTATATCATATTAAATACCTTGTTAAAGAAATGTATAAAGAAAACACGATATCAGAAGACGATGTTATCAAAACACCATATTAAAGGTACTCTATTCTAAAAAGACGATACTACTAAAATATATGATCAAAAGTATATCAGAATGATATATTATTGAAAACTGTATGATTAAAAACGATATAACAAATATATTATTAAAATTTATTAGTAAAAAATATAAAAAAACAACGATATTATAAACGTCATATTAAAAAAACATATCAAGAAATATATTATTATTGGTGTGGGTTCTCGTCACTGTCATCCGGACCGGGATCATTTGTGCTTTAAGAAGCCCGGTGGCAGCGGCCGCGTTGTGGAGATTGCTTTGTGAAAGGCGGAATAGATATTCGGAAAGAATTGGCGCGAGTAAAAGTCCGGAGAACCGGATCGGTCTTAAAAGGAAACTGGAGTAAACATCGGAATACCGGAAAGATAAGAATTTTGCAAGAGTGAGCAGAGAAAGTTGATATCAAGTGAAAGACCTTGTATAAAAGGCGAGAGAAGGTGGAGGAAGAGGAGGGGAAGAGGTGATAATAAGTAGGAGGAGGAAGGGAAGAAGAGGAGGAGTAAGAGGATGAGATTGAGGAAGAGGGTGAAGACGATGATGAAGATGAGGAAGAGGAGGAGGAGGAGGAGGTGGAGGAGAATTCATGAAGTACGGGCAAGAAGAGCATCCACCACGGCGGCAGGGAGTTAATGAGAGTGGGCAGTACTGTGCCCAAGGAAGTTGGTGGTGGTGGTGGTGGTGGTGGTGGGTTGTTAGAGATGGGAATAGAGGTAAAGGTGATGGAGTAGGTTAGTGGGATGGAGTGGTGTAGCGAGGGTGTTTACCTCATGCACACTAACTAGTGGGTTAGTGGTTTGTGTGGATGCATACAGGAAGGTGTGTGTGTGATCCACCATGGTCTTGGATCACGTGTTGGACTCGTGGTCGACAGCTGTTTCCCTCCGGAAGTGAGCTCAGAGCTTATATATGACCAGTCTATGGGTAATGCTGTGATCTTACACGCACACACACACACACACACACACACACACACACACACACACACACACACACACACACACACACACACACACACACACACACACACACACACACACACAACTCCCCGCCCACGAGAGTTGAAGTAACGACTCGCAGTACAGCGATACTGAAATTATTTCAGCCCTGGGCGGGAGTCGAACCCGGACCGCCGTACTGGCGGCCGCGGACTCTACTGTGTGTGTGTGTGTGTGTGTGTGTGTGTGTGTGTGTGTGTGTGTGTGTGTGTGTGTGTGTGTGTGTGTGTGTGCTTGCGTACGTGCGTGCGTGCGTGCGTGCGTGCGTGCGTGTCGCCACGTGGGCTTGCCGCAAGGTTAAGACTGAATGTAACGGTAAGGTGCGAGAAAGTGGCTGGGATGGGGTAGAAGCGGATGTTTTATGAATAATGATGATGATGATGATGGTGACAATTATATTAGTGACAACGACAGTAGTGGTGGTGATGATGGTGATAATAGTGCTGGTGATAATGAGGGGTGGAAATAATGATGGTTATGATGGTAATAGTGATGGAGAAAACGATGATGATGGTGGTGGTGGTGGTGTCGGTTGTGGTGATAATATTGTTGGTGACGGTAGTAGCTGTGGTAATGGTGGTGGTGATTGTGATGACGGTAGTGATGGTGTTGATGGTGATAGCTGAAAGGTTTGATAGTATCCTTTCACAATGGAGGCACACTCTATACACTTTATTTTGGCTAACTGGAATTTTTTTTAAGCAAGATGAATAGGGGCGGATCATATGTTGTTAACGTGTATGTTTGTATGTTTGTTTGTGTGTGTGTTATTCACCATTGTCTTGGATGACGTGTTGGACTCGTGATCGACAGTTCTGAACACACACACACACACACACCGATCTATGGGTAATACTGTGACCTTACACGCACACACATCCCCAACTCCCCCCCCCCATGAGAGTTGGAATAACAAACCGCAGCGCAGCGATACTGAAATTATTTCAGCCCTGGGCGTGATTCGAACCCGGACCGCCGTAGTGGCAGGCGAGAACTCTATAACCATTGTGTGTGTGCATATGTGTGTGTGTGTGTGTGTGTGTGTGTGTGTGTGTGTGTGTGTGTGTGTGTGTGTGTGTGTGTGTGTGTGTGTGTGTGTGCGCGCGCGACAGCATTGTTATAGCCGTTCTTGTGAAAGGTGCATTTGTTACCCTATTATGTTGGTTGATGTGGTGGATCTTTCATTTCGATCCCTGTCCATATTTTCAGATATACGGAGAAGGACTCTGGGGAATGTGGAAAATGAATCTCAATGCAGACGTGGAGGTCCGTTATGACAAAAAAAAAAATGTATGGAGTATAGGAATGATACTATAAATTCGCGTGAGTGGAGCATGTGTAAAGCGTGGGCGTGCAGCTTAACGCCTCATCACAATGTTCAGTGAGTGGCCGAGTGCCTTGCCTTTCCTAACCTTGGTGCTGTTGTGAGTGAAGTTTAGTTATGCAAGGTTCATTTAGGGTTAGGTAATAAAGTACATCGCGGGGGGGGGGGGATCGTCGAGCCAAGGCTGCGGGCGGAAGACGTGGCGTCGAAGACCATACGAGCTGGCAATATCTCTTGTGCTCTCTCTCTCTCTCTCTCTCTCTCTCTCTCTCTCTCTCTCTCTCTCTCTCTCTCTCTCTCTCTCTCTCTCTCTCTCTCTCTCTCTCTCTCTCTCTCTCTCTCTCTCTCTCTCTCTCTCTCTCTCTCTCTCTCTCTCTCTCTCTCTCTCTCTCTCTCTCTCTCTCTCTCTCTCTCTCTCTCTCTCTCTCTCTCTCTTTCCCCCCCTCTCCCCCCTCTCCCCCTATCTCTTCCCCCTCTCTCTCTTTCCCCCTCTCTCTTTCCCTCTCTCTCTCTCTCTCTCTCTCCCCCACCCCTCTCTCTCTCTCTCTCTCTCTCTCTCTCTCTCTCTCTCTCTCTCTCTCTCTCTCTCTCTCTCTCCCTCTCTCTCACACTCCCCCCCTCTCTCTCTCTCTCTCTCTCTCTCTCTCTCTCTCTCTCTCTCTCTCTCTCTCTCTCTCTCTCTCTCTCTCTCTCTCTCTCTCTCTCTCTCTCTCTCTCTCTCTCTCTCTCTCTCTCTCTCTCTCCTCTCACTCTCTCTCTCCCCCGTTCCTCTCCTTCTCTTCCTTAGTAGGGACCAGTGAATTGAAAATGTTTGATCAAAGTATTACATTGTGTCATCAGTAAAGACAACTTCTCTCCTCGGGGACCAAATCGGAGCCACGTGTTTTCAGGTAGAGCCAGAATTGAAGGAATTTAGCAGAACAGAAGACAAAGTTGAAATTAACCAACTTCATTAAGCAAATAAGATTAAATTCAGTCGAGGGACACCCCTCCCCCTACGACCCACTCCCTCTCAGGTAAATATAATCATCCGTTTTTAAAACCAGAAGGAAATGTATAGAGTGTGCCACTTTGTTCGAGTTACTTTGAGCTATTTAGGGTCAGGTCGGGCCAGGTCGGGTCGGCCCAAGTCAGGAGAGGACGGGAAGTGGGCGTGTCTCCCCTCTGGGCGACACAAAGGTCTTCTACTTCAGGTATATATGGTGTCAGCTTTATTTTTATTCATACACGCAACACACACACACACACACACACACACACACACACACACACACACACACACACACACACACACACACACACACACACACACACACACACACACACACACACAGACCACTCGTGGCGCAGTGATAGAATTCCTGGCTGCCACTACGGCGATCCGGGTTCGAATCCCGCCCAGGACTGAAATAATTTCAGTATCTTTGCGCTACGAGTCGTTACTCCAACTTTCGTAGGCGAGTTGGGTGTGTGTGTGCGTGTAAGGTCACAGCATTACCCATAGGTCGGTCATATATGAGCTCTGAGCTCTCCTACGGAAGGGAAATAGCTGTCGATCACTAGTCCAGCACTTGATCCAAGACCATGGTGAATCACACACACACACACACACACACACACACACACACACACACACACACACACACACACACACACACACACACACACACACACACACACACACACACATATATATATATTACATACACACAGACATACTGTACATATGTGCGAGCGCACAAACCTGTATTTTTCACCACATGATTTCCTGATGGCGAGAAGAAAACGATTAGTTCTGTAAACACCAACCCCTCTTTTTCTTCCCCCCTTCCCCTTCGCTCCACCTCCTTTTCTCTCTCACTTCTTCTTCTTCTTCTTCTTCTTCTTCTTCTTCTTCTTCTTCTTCTTCTTCTTCTTCTTCTTCTTCTTCTTCTTCTTCTTCTTCTTCTTCTTCTTCTTCTTCTTCTTCTTCTTCTTCTTCTTCTTCTTCTTCTTCTTCTTCTTCTTCTTCTTCTTCTTCTTCTTCTTCTTCTTCTTCTTCTTCTTCTTCTTCTTCTTCTTCTTCTTCTTCTTCTTCTTCTTCTTCTTCTTCTTCTTCTTCTTCTTCTTCTTCTTCTTCTTCTTTATTGTACTTGTACTTCTCTCTCTCCCTCCCTTCTTCCCTCTTTTTTTCGCATGGACGGACACTTCTTGGCCTCTCCTAGCGACATGGAAGTCGTGGGCGTGCAGGCAGGTCCCACCCGCCGCTCGGCCTAGCGAGCAGGTGCCATGAAGATTAATCAAATCTTTTGGCGGCAGCTGTAATGAAAGGAAAAGTGCCACCCGGAGTGGAAG
Organism: Oratosquilla oratoria; assembly: GCF_046742065.1. Lineage (NCBI taxonomy): Eukaryota > Metazoa > Arthropoda > Malacostraca > Stomatopoda > Squillidae > Oratosquilla > Oratosquilla oratoria. The sequence continues at coordinate 23,688,663 of NC_134786.1, read as the reverse complement.
GGGTTAGATATATGCCAAGAAGGGAGAAGAAGGAGATAAGAGAAAGGGGAGAGAAGGAGGGGGAAGGGAGAATATTAGGAAAGAAAGAAAGGGAAGGGTGGAAGGTTGAACCAAGATGGGCTTTGAACTCGTTTGACTGAATAGAATTGCCTGGAAGGAACAACCTGGTTCAGTCCTGGAAGCCGAGGATTGCCGCATTCCACTAAGACGATTAAGTGTGAGAGAGGTAAAAAGGAAGTGATAGGAAGGAAGGGGAGGAGGAGGAGGAGGAGGAGGAGGGAAGAAGAAGGAGGGAGGGAGGGAGGAAGAAGATGGAAGGCGGAGGAAGAGGGGCGGAGGGAGGGAGATGGAAGGAAGAGGAGGAAGGGAGGGAAGAGGATGAAGGGAGGGAGAGAGAAGAGAGAGGAAATGGGGAGATGAGGTGGAGAGATCAAGAAAGGAAGGAAGGGAGGTAGAAGAGGGAAGGAGGGAGAGGAGGGAACGAGAGAAGGAGCGAGGGAGGTAGGGAAAGAGGGAGGGAGGGAGGGAGGGAGGGAGGGAGGGAGGGAGGAAGGAAGAAGGGGTAGGTGACACAAGCTCCCTACATAGAATATTTTTACACACAATAGCGCACACCCGCCTATACCCTAACTCCCAGCATGCGTTCCCCCTCATTTCCATCCCTTTGACATATGCCGCCGCCTTGGCTTCGTCACACCCCTAAGCTCTAGTCTTTATCCGGGTTGACGTCGAGCGATTTTAACCCAAGAATGTACCCGGTGATGTCTCGAATAGGTTGGCATAATGTGCGAATATTTTCTCTTTGTTCTCTTGGCCTTTGTCCGCCTGGTTGGAAGCGTCTGGATTCAGAAGCCGGTCTTTTGATGTATAGTAAAATCACGTATCGTTTGATATAACAAAAACCATACGAGTGTTCCACAGTATTGAAGGGATTGTGGGGGTTTTGCATCGAAGCTCCGCCCACTTTCATATCCCGTCCACGTGAGGATGTTTGTTTTCTTTTCTTTATCTTTTTTTAATAAAGTGTACTTTTCGCAGTAACTTTTACGGGAAAATGTCGCAGGGATGATCAATTTTACTTGGACTGAAAACTACTAACGCTGACTGATTGGGGGAAATTATAAAAAATATCGAAACTGTCGAAGGGGTGGAGCTTCACTGTCCCGTTTACGCGAACGTGACCAACCAATAACGGCCCTTGTTTCTGGTTCGGTGTGAGATGGAAACCACGCCCACCGTCCAGGGCGCGGGGGCGGGGTGTTTGTGAAGTCCGCTACTCCAAGGTTCTGTATAGCACCATCAGAAGCTCCGCCTGACGGAATGTGACCCGTCTTGGTTCATGACCCGTGAGTCCCCGGATCTTCTACGCTTCTTCCTCTTCCTAATCCTAATCCTCCTCTTTTTCCTCCTCCTCCTCCTCCTCTTTATCCTCCTCCACTTTATTTTCCTCCTCTTCCTCTTCTTCCTGCTGTTCTTCCTCCTCCTCCTCCTTCTCTTCTTCTTCCTCATCGTCTTCCTCTTCTTCCTTCTCCCCTTCCCCTTCTGTTTCTTTCTCTTCATTATCTTTCGCCTCTTCCTCCTCCCCTTACTCCTCCTCTTCCTCCTCTTCATCATCATCTTTTGCTTGTTTGTCCCTCTCTACTTCTTTCTTTCTTCTACTCCTGCTTCTCTTCTTCCTTGTGCTCTTCTTTCTCCTTTTCCTCCTCTTCCCCAGGTCTCCTGCACTCTTCCTTCTCTACCCCCCCCCCCACCACCACACAGACCCACCCTCCCAAGCCGTTTATTTACGGTAGAGGAGGGCGTTGTGCACTTGGCGTGGCCAGTGAGGGACCCACAACAGATCTGCATTTATTATGAGGAAACACAGCACATGTTATTTATTTGGCACGGCCCCACAGAGAAACACTCTTCCTCTTCAGGGTTGCCTGCTGCTGCTGCTGCTGCTGCAGGGCGGGGCCGTGTGGGCGCGCGGGCGTGCGAAGAGGGGTTGTAATACCTCAAAAGCGATGAGTTCAAGGTATTACTCAGCTCAAGGTGAATCTTAGCCAAGGGCCAAGGAAGAAGAGAGTTAGTGATGCTCAAATGCTGACAGTTTCGATGTCAGGACTGGTCATCCATGATTTTTTATTCATTTATTTATATTTTTTACTATATATATATATATATATATATATATATATATATATATATATATATATATATATATATATATATATGTGTGCGTGTGTGTGTGCGTGCGTGCGTGTGCGTGTATGTGTATGTGTGTGTATGTGTATGTGTGTGTGTGTGTGTGTGTGTGTGTGTATGTGTATGTGTATGTGTATGTGTGTGTGTGTGTTTTGTGTGTGTGTGTGTGTGTGTGTGTGTGTGTGTGTCTGTGTGTGTGCGTGTGTGTGCGCAGTCATATGCGCACACAGATATTGGCACAACACGCCTCCCGTTTTCTTTCTGTCTCTTCTTCCTTCCGCTCTTAATTGCTCTAACCAGAGGGGAAGGTCGCACCTTCTTGGCGGACCGCAGAGGTCGGGGCACGGAAGGACACGGGGAGGGGAGGAGAGAGGAGGGGAGGGGAGGGGAGGGGAAGGGAAGGGAGTTGGGGGAAAAAGAATGGAGAAGAGATGAAGAGAGGAGAGCGGAGGGGAGGGAAAGGGAGAGAAAGGGGGGGAGGGAAGGGAAGGGGAAGGGAGGAGAGAGCAGGGGAGGGGACGGGTAGGGAGGGGAAGGAAGAGGATCAGAGGGGTGGGGAAGGGAGGGGGTGGAGGGGAGTGGGGAGGGAAGAGGGGGACGTGTTGGCTTCACGTAGGGCGACAGGCGCCACGTTGTTTGTTTCACGTGACATCGAGGAGCGGCACTGGAGCGTGGCCGAGACAGTAAGCATATCAACGCCGCAGTAAATCTTGCCCACGTACAAAGGACCGTTTGGATGCGCCGGTGGTGTGTGTGTGTGTGTGTGTGTGTGTGTGTGTGTGTGTGTGTGTGTGTGTGTGTGTGTGTGTGTGTGTGTGTGTGTGTGTGTGCGTGCGTGCGCGCGTGCGTACATATATGCGTATGTGTATTTGTATGTGTGTGCATATGTGTGTATTTATTTAACTGTATCTTTCCTTATTAATGTATAATTCCAACTTGTGTGTGATTCAGCACGGTTTTGGATCACGTGTTGGACTCGTGACCAACAGCCAATACTTTCCCGGATGAGAGCTCAGAGCATATATATGTGTATATATATATATATATATATATATATACATATATATATATATGTAAGATAGATATATATTTATATATAAATATATATATGTATATATGTATATATATGAATATGACCCGATCTGTGGGCAATGGTGTGAACTTGCACACACACGCCTCCAACTCCCCGGCCGCCAAAGTTGGAGTGCGGGCTTGTAGTGCATCCATGTTCAATTTTTCTTTCAACCCTGAGCAGGACTGTAACTTGGATCGCTGAATGCGCACGCGCGCGTGTTTGTGTGCTTGAAAAGAGATTCACCATGGTCTTGGAGCACGTGCTGGACTAGTACACGACATCCATGACCCTATCGGATGAGAGCTCAGAGCTCGCATGGTCCGATCTATGGGTAATGATGTGACCTTACACATACCACACACCCACCCCCTTGCTTAGGGGAGAGTGATAGCTTTTGGTATTACGAAGCTTTCATTCCTTAGTGTGGCGATACCTTCACCGTTGGCATCTCTCGAAGCTAACCACTACACCAGCAAAGTGTGTGTGTGTTTATTTGTGTATGCACGCACGAGTATGTGTGTATGACCGTTCAGTTGATAACTCGTAGCCTCGCCGGAAGTAGGCAGAAGCTGCAATTGTGCCGTGCGCCAGAGTGCCTGTGTGTGTGTGGGTGCCGGCTCTTTACTGTTGCCTGGGGTGGTGCCATTCTGTCGGAAGTACGTAATGAGAGGAGTGTTTCCGACCTTTTTAAGCCTATACGACCATGCAAACTTGAAACTTTTTTTCCAAAGAACGGCAGAAAGGATCATAAAAATGCAAGATTAAGATATCCACTGATAACCCGCTCCTAGAAGAAAGTAGCAAACGAAGGAAACAATATTTCGTTTTTTTTTTTTTTTAATAGTAAGACTTCTTTTCAGAACTCACAAAAACTCCTGATTTTATTTACTCAGGAGATTCACAGATAAAATTTGTACAACCTTAATGTTTATAACAGATTAACAACCGTGGAGAAGTTTTACGTATTCAATTCTTTGTTAAACCCAGACCAACAAAAAGTCTGTTCTCGCGAGCACGAGGTTGACCATTTTGATATAACACCATTTTCTTGATTAATGACACAATGTAATATGCAAGTGGCAAATCAAAATTGACTTTCTTTAGACATTTATTGTGATGGAGAACTGATTCTTGCCCCCCCCCCTTGGAATCCTTAAATCCCCCCTCACCCCCAAGGTTGGGGAATACTTGTGTAAGGGGGCGCTAAGCTTTGTATTGATCCTGCTATTTCCGTGTAAGTGGTTTCATTAATCAGCTAATGGGTTGTTGACCATGGCAGGCTCGAATGATTTCATAAGAGACCTAAGACTCCCCCCCCCCTTCACAGTGGTCGAGTTTATTTATTCCTATCTTTAACTTATCTATCCATTATTTATTTATTTACTCATCTTTATTTATTATTTATTTGTTCATGATTATTTTTATTCACTTATTATAATTTATTTGTTTATTTATTTATTATTATTTATTATTATTTTTCCAACTTTTCGGCTGTCCGGGGAATTGAGTGGGCTGGTTTACGTGAGATTGGGGAGGGTTGGGGGGTTGGGGTCATGTGAGTAGGTTGGGAGGGAAAGGAGGTCCTAAGGAGGGATGGGGGAAGAGTTCGGTGTCGGCAGGAAGAGGAAGAGAAAGAGGAGTAGCAGGAGGAAATGTGGAAAGAGTTAAAACGTGAGCAAGAAGAAGAGGAGGTCATAAAAGAAGAGCGGGGGAGGAGGGCAATGAAGAGCATAGTGGAGTGGTAGAGGAAACAGAAGAAAGAAGGAATGGGATGAAATGGACGTGGAGAAGGAAGAAGAAAAGGAAAGAAGAGGAAGATTGTGAGGAAGAGGGAAAAGAAGAAAATGAATAGACGAAGGAGGAGGACGAAGACAAAGGAATGGGATGAGGTGGAAATAGGAAGAGGAGATGGGAGGAAAGAAAGAATAGGTGGGCAGAGGAAGTGGGGAATGGGAAGGGAAAGAGAGAGGAGGAGGGGTCGAGGAAGAGGAGGAGAAGGAGGAGGAGGAGGGGGAGGAAGAGTATCTCAAGGGTATTTATCGCCGTGAGGGACACAATGTGATGCTCAGCAGTGGGCAACAGCCCAACCGTTACTGACCTCTTGTGCTGTAGAAAGGAAACAGTGACGTAAGAATGGTGGCGGTGGAGGAGGTAGAGGCGGTGGTGATTGTAGTGTTGGAGGTAGTGATCGTGGTGGTGAGGTAGTGGTGGTGGTGTAAGTACAGTTGGTGGTAGTGGTGGTGGGGTACAAGGCAGCTGGTATAAGAATGGCAAACATGCATGCAAGATGTTATTATTATTAGCATTAATATCATTATTGTTGTTAGTATTATAATTTTTCTTCTTTTTCTTCTTATTGTTATTATTATCGTCGTCGTCGTCGTCATCATCATCATCATCATCATCATCATCATCATCATCATCATCATCATCATCATCATCATCATCATCATCATCATCATCATCATCATCATCATCATCATCATCATCATCATCATCATCATCATCATCATCATCATCATCATCATCATCATCATCATCATCATCATCATCATCATCATCATCATCATCATCATCATCATCATCATCATCATCATCATCATCATCATCATCATCATCATCATCAATCATCAATCATTGTCATTAATGTTATTATTGTCATTATTGTCATTAATGTTATTATTGTCATTAATGTTTTTATTATTCTTATTGCTGTTACTATTATTATTATCTTATTGTTACTGTTGTCATTATTGTTATTGTCATTATTGATTTTATTATTCTTTTTACTGTTATTATTATTTATTATTGTTGTTATTGTTGACATCATCATCATCATCATCATTTTGTTTTCTAATTACTACGAAATCGGACTGCCAGTATGACCATAATCAGGGCAGTCTGCCCTTTCACGGGGAGCTTCTTATCCAACGCGCTTGCGCGCGCACACACACACACACACACACACACACACACACACACACACACACACACACACACACACACACACACACACACACACACACACACGCGCGCGCGCGCGCGCGGCGGCCACTATGGCGGCCAGGGTTCGAATCCTGCCCAGAGCTAAAATAATTTCAGTATCGCTGCGCTGCGAGTTGTTACCCCAACTCTCGTGTTAGGGGAGGTGTGTGTATGTGTGTGTGTGTATGTGTATGTGTGTGTGTGTGTGTGTGTGTGTGTGTGTGTGTGTGTGTGTGTGTGTGTGTGTGTGTGTGTGTGTGTGTGTGTGTGTGCGTGTAAGGTCACAGCATGACCTTATAGATCGATTGTATATGAGCTATGAGCTCTCTTCGTGGAGGGAAATAGCTGTCGATCACGAGTGCAACACGTGATCCAAGACGAAGTTTGAATCAGACACACATACGCATGCATGTATAATCACTCTTGAGCACATACGTTATACATGTCCCTCTTTCACCCAATCCCCTCTCCCCCTCCCTCTTCTTGTCCTCCCCCTACCCACTCTCGACACTGGTCAGGCCTTTTGTCGCGCTGTTCCACGGTCCATTATCTGCATTTTGTGTACGAGGGAAAGCCTGAGCAGGCTGTGTCTGTGCTCGCGCCCGCACCTCTCCCCCCCTCATCTTCGACCACGTAGGCAGTACTCGCTACATATTTTATGGAGTCAATAGCTTAGGGAGTTTATTGACATCCCTACGCTCCAGAGTCATGTAACATTCTTTTATGCCTGGAAACTCATCCCCACCCAAAATAAGTAAATAGATAAATAAATAGATAAATAGATAAAAGTAAAACCACTTAAAATGAAATTAATAAAAAATTAATAAATAAGTAAATTATCAAATTAATTTTGATCACTTTGAACTTCTACTATTATTCATTTCTGCTGCCCTGCTTAAATCTCACTATCTCTGACTCCACTTTTTCTGTGCGATGTTGCCCGCCCCCCTCAACTGATAGAAGCATTGTTAGCCTCCATAGCTTGAGCCGGCACCATTGAGACATCAGTATGCAGAATCTTGGTGTACATTAATGATGTGATTTTGATGTGCTCAGTTCATCACATGTATGTGATCATAATAAATGTACCTTTTTATATAGACTGTGTGTATATATTTACAAACTATGGATGGTGGTGGTATTGGGTGGTGGTAATGGTGGTGGTAGTGGTGGTGGTAGTGGTGGTGGTAGTGGTGGTGGTGGTGATGGTGATAGTGGTGATGGTAGTGATGGTAGAGGGTGGTGTTGTGGTAGTGGTGTGTAGTGGTGAGTTTATGCGTAACTTCTTATTATATTAAACCATTTCATAATCTATTTGTTAATTACAAAATTTGCGTTTCAACAAACTAGTGCACTTTCGGTGACAATGTGTCAGGATGGATGACTGACAACAGTACTCGGAAAACTCCGGCCCCAAAGTTTATGGCAACGTTTTGGAACTGTCACTTGTCATTCAGTCGTGTGTGCGCACCCCAAGGCAGTTACGACCTATTGACAAGCCAGGTCACTTGGGTATTGTTCCCCTGCCTGTTACATGTGAATCACTGACAACTTTAGTCCGTTGTAGTGGTTTGTTACTTGGGTGGCGATGAGAGTTGTACTCGCAAGTCTTTTTCTCCGGTTCGAATCCCGCTTGTACAGGGATTCTTGTAGGACCTGGTACCTCTTTATTCACCAGTTTGTACTTCTGGTGAATAAAATCGGTGGTTTTCCTTGCCAGAAAAAAAATGTAAAGAGGTTACTGTGTTGCCGTTAGGTAAATCGTGCGCCTTTGTAATTTGTTAATTTGCACCATTCTTTTTATTTTTTATTTCTCGTTGTTTTTTATTGTTGTTTTCCTTTTTATTTCTTTTTCTTTCCTTTTTCTCCTTTTTCCTTTTCGTTTCTTTTTTCGACTTTTTTCATTTTCTTTACGTTTTCGTCCTCGTCTTCATCTTTATCTGTCTCTGATTTCATCTTCATTTTCTTCATCTTCTTTTTTGATTTTCTCTTCTTTTCATCTTCCTCTCTTTATTATTTTGCTACTTCTTCTTCGTCGCTAATTCTTCCTCTCTCTCTCTCTTCCTGTTCCCTCATCTCTTCTAACTCGTCATCTCTCTCCTCTTCTTTTTCATCTTCCTCGTTCTCCTCCTCTTCTTCTTTCTCTTCCTTTTCCTCCTGATCTTCCTCTTTCTCCAGATCTTCCTCTTTCTCCATTTTCTCTTCCTCATGCCGTAGCTACTGAAGTGGCTGTATGCTAAATGTCTGTCGGTCGGGTCTGCCTTGCGTCCGTCCGTGAGCGGAGGGGCAGCGCGACCGCGCGTGGTGTCTGTTTCGCGTCTCCTTCGTGTCTGCCAGTAATGACCGGTAAGCGAATGTGTTTGTTGTGTTTTCCGGGGCCGTGGCAGCGAGGTGTCTGTTCACCATAACTTGGCGAAGCTTTGCTAGTGAACAAAAGTGTTCTCGCCCGATGTATAAAGCCGCATATGTTAGTGTGTGTGTGTGTGTGTGTGTGTGTGTGTGTGTGTGTGTGTGTGTGTGTGTGTGTGTGTGTGTGTGTGTGTGTGTGTGTGTGTGTGAATATATATATTTTGTTATGGTAGATGACAGACGAATTGTGCTATTAGTGGGGGATGTAAGACAAGCCCCTGAGCCATTTCGTGCATTTTTGGGTTAAAAACATGAAACTTGGCACACTTATAGAGCAACCCTAGGGTGAAAATTTTAGGATATGCAGGTAAGCTGTCAGAATCCCCTGGTGGCCACAGCAGGAACTAGCATCTTACCATGTGGCGGAATTCACAAAAATTACTTAAAGTGGTCTTAGATATTTTATTTTTTAAGTTAGGAATATGAAACTTGGCAGGTTTCTGAAATATTAATAAGAACAATCTCTTGATAATAAAAAATATAATCAGAGGAAATCCATTAAAAGTTGTACTTTATATTGATACTGTTGTGCATTGGAGGCAGACAGACTAAAGAAGGTGATGGAAGGAGGAGTAGAGGGCAGACGATCAGTAGGGAGACCCAGGTACAGATGGATGGATGGAGTAAAGAAGGACATGGCGAGGGTGGAACTAAGAGAGGACTGGAAAGAATTGGCAGAGGAAAGAACCATCTGGAGAGGCATAGTGAAAGCGGTGAAGGGCCGTCCGGTCTGACAACCAACAGAGTAAGAGTAAGTACTGTTGTGCATTGAGTTACTGGAGTGCAAATCCACTAAAAGTCGTTCACTTTATGTTGATACTGTTGTGTATTGAATTACTGTAACGATATGATTTAGTTTAATTGATGAACCAGTCCCCAGCACTTCTGGTCAAATAGAACCAATAATTGTGGACTGGAAGAAATGTTTTCTATGCCAAGCAGTGACAGTGTCCTCCTTGTTCAAAGAAGAAAGATAAAGGTGCTGGGTACAAGTACATGGCTGAAAATATCATGAAGTTCCTTTATCAGTAAATGGTTAGCAGTTAGATGAAGGTCGTGGCATAGGAGAAACCCTCTTGTTATATAATGCTGTAGTGCATAAATCTTGTCGAGCTAAGATTAACACCAGGATGCTTGAAAGAGCAGTCAAGCGCAAGTGTGAAATAGAACATACAGCAAGTCCAGTCAAAAATAGGCGACAGTGTGTGTCAACTGATGACTGAGTAGTATGCTTCTTCTGTGACGAGAAGGGTGGGTCATCTAGCCTGCATAGGGCTTCAACCATTGATTATGAGGTCCACCGAATTGCCACTGACCTCCGGGACACAAAGGTGTTTTCAAAACTAGCTGCAGGAGATAGGGTGGCAATAGTGGCACAATATTACATTCTGTGCTTAGCAAAATTCTACAAACGTGCCAAACAGTATGAGAGAAATCAAGACAACGATCTAAAAGAGTCAAGTGCATGCATGGCATTGCATTTGCTGAACTGATATCATTGAGTCATATCGACAGTCTCCTGAAACATGACTTGTGTTCAAACTGCAAGCTTTTAAAAAACACTACTCTGATAGAATTGAAGAGCTAGGTACTGAGAATGGGCAGTTGCACACAACACGGTTAAAGGAACGCATTCTTGCTGCAGTACCTGATTTGCAAACGTAAAATAAAGGCAAAGAAGTGCTTCTGGTATTCACGAAAGATATTGGTCCTGCTTTAAAATATGCATGTGACGCTGACTACGATACAGAGGGCATGATGTTAGCAAAGGCTGCGAATATCATACGCAGAGATATTTTCAAGATCAAGCAAATATTTAATGGTCAGTTTATAGGTAACTGTCAACAGAAATCTGTTCCAACAACACTGACTCCACTGATATGCATGATATTGAATGGTTCAAATATCAAAGATCAGTTAGGCTTGGAAAGCTTCGATTCACAGGCATCTTCAACAATCTCTCAGTTGGTTGCTTTCATCACAGTAAAATCTAGGTCTCTATCTGCTCTCGATACGGGGCATGTCCGCCACAACAGAGATCATGAAACCCCAGCTTCAATCTGTCTTGCATTAAAAGTGCATGGAACTGCTGGACACATTTCATAGTATGGGTCTTTGTATTTCATACCCAGGATTGCTTTCTGTGTCTGCAGATGTGACAAACAGTGTTTGCCATATGTACAAAGAACAAGGGGTTGTGTGTCCTCCACAGCTGTCCAATGGCGTGTTCACAACAGCTGCTGTTGACAACCTCGACCACAACCCCAATTTTACCACTTCAATGGATTCTTTCCATGGTACCAGCACTTCCCTAGCACAGCATCCACTAAAAGGCAAGCTAAGTACCATCATTACTGGGTTGGTGACCAATGAGAAACAAAGTATATAAGGCGTCAAATAACAAAAATTACGATGTTATTTACCTTGACTTTAGCAAAGCGTTCGACAAGGTGCCACACCAGAGACTACTAAATAAAATCAAAGCCCATGGCATAGGAGGAAAAGTGTTAGAATGGATTATAGCTTGGATTAGTAACAGAAAACAGCGGGTCACCATAAATGGAATAAAATCTAGGTGGGGCAATGTTACTAGCGGGGTCCCCCAGGGCTCGGTTTTGGGTCCCTTATTGTTCATTATGTACATAAACGACTTAGACGATGGGATAAATAGTGATGTTAGTAAGTTTGCGGACGACACTAAAATAGGACGCCTAATTGGATCAGGAGACGACGCCCAGATTCTGCAGGATGATCTTAATAGATTGTTAACATGGTCGGTGAAATGGCAAATGAACTTCAATATCTCTAAGTGTAGCGTGTTAAACGTAGGGCTACACAACCCCGAAAATAGATACAACTTAGATAACACGTTTTTAGAAAAATCTGAGTGCGAGAGGGACTTGGGAGTTCTGGTGAGTCCGGACCTTAAAACCAGGAAGCAGTGCATTAGCGCCAGAAATAAAGCGAACAGAGGATTAGGGTTCATTGCTAGGACGGTAACGAATAGAAGTGCAGAGGTAATTATTAAACTTTATCTAGCGATAGTTAGACCCATCCTTGACTATGCGGTACAGTTTTGGTCTCCGTCCTACAAAATGGACATAAATTCACTAGAGTCAGTACAGAGAAGAATGACCAAAATGATACATGGACTCGGAAATTTGCCTTACGAAGAGAGGCTTAGGCACCTAAACTTACACTCTCTGGAAAGACGCAGAGTGCGGGGTGATCTAATAGAAGTGTTCAAGTGGATCAAAGGCTATAACAAGGGTGAAGCAAACAAGGTCATCATAATAAAACAGGGCAGGACTCGCAGTAATGGGTATAAACTGGACAAATTTAGATTTAAGAAGGAAATAGGCAAGAATTGGTTTACTAATTGGGTGGTCGATGAATGGAATAGACTTAGTAACCATGTAGTAAGCGCTGAAACTATCAGTTGTTTTAAAAAACGATTAGACAACTTTATGGATGGGGATGACAGGTGGTGATGAATACGGAACTGCCTAGTGTAGGCCTTATGGTCTCTTGCAGTCTCCTTTATTCTTATGTTCTTAAATATCCAGTCTTCCAACAACCAGTTGTTCTGTCAAAGAAGGATCCTATAGCCATTGGTACATGGATCTGCATGTCCCGCAATACTGCCAATAAATAGTAGTACTCTTGTGAAACAACGTGCTTGGTTGGAGAATGTGAGAAAGGTCCTGAACAAACCAGACCTGAGTGAGTCAGATGCCGTCTCGTGGGCAGCCTTCCATGACAGTTTGCAGACGTCACATCTGTATCCTGGCACAGTAGCCTTGATATTACTTTTTACAGAAATGGTACACACATCTGCAATGATTAAACATGCCATGGATGTTGTAAGGGCAGCTATTCAGGCTGTGAATCCTGGTCAAGTTCCTGTGTTGGCGATGGACCAACCTCTCTTTGCCCTTGGCAAAATGATTCAGTGGGCATATCCAGACAGTCACGGTGAAGGTAAGATTGTGCTGATGCTGGGTGCAATACACACTGAGATGACCTCCTTCAAAATCCTAGGAGACCTGCTGACAGGCAGTGGATGGACCACAGTCATATCATCTGCTCTTGTTGCAACTGGTGGTGTTGCTGACTCGCATCTTAAAGCAGCACACCTGACTAGGACACGTCATCCCCACACTGTCACTGCAGCTGCTCTCTACCTCCCACAGTACCAGGCCTATGAAAGTTACAAGCAAAGCCTAGTGTAGGCCTTGTGGTCTCTTGCAGTCTCCTTCATTCTTATGTTCTTATATAAAGCTTTTCTTCTGCCGAAGACATTGTTGACTTTCATGAGTGGGTCAAGGAGGTGTGTGCAGAGCGTCCACAGTTCCAGTTTTGGAACTTAGTGTTGGACTTGGAGATAGATATTCTTTAGTATGTACAATCACTTCGGGAGGGTGACTTCGAACAGTATATTGAGTCACTAGTTAGATTGACGCCTTGGGCATTTTCTACAGATCCCACCAACTGTGCCAGGTGGTTGCCAATTCACATCCATGACATGTTAGTTCTGCAGCAGTGTCATCCTGTTGTGTTTCTGGAGTTCTCTGAAGGTGCGTTTGTAGTCCAGAAAACAGGTCACAGGTTCTCTGCAAATGACAGTAGATCAGGCTCTGATCAAAGGAGAAGGTGGGGCTGTAGGCTTGACAAACAATCCTGCAGCACTAAAACGTTGGATGATTGCTGGTCCGAAGGTCAGCAGACTCATCCCCGACTTTGAGAACACTTCAGAGAAAGTAGCCAATGACAATCACAATGAGCAGAAACCAAATGTTCAGAATTCCTTTGTGAAGGTGGTAACTGCTCTCAAGAAGGATATAGAAGATCTTGGAAGTCCATTCCTAGAGGACAGCAACGATATGTTGACACTTGACAGCAAAGTTGTCATCAGTCAATCAACAGTAGAAAGTTTCAAGGGTGTGTATGACTTGGGACAGCGTCAGTATGAGACATTTGTAACTGAACGCATCACAACTCAAAGTCAGTTACACAACCTATCAAGAAGAACAAGTTGTCGCTGTTCTCGAAGTCTCAGTCTCGAGAGGGAAAGCTTGAGGAGTTCTTCAAGTATGAGAACCAGCCATGGCCACCTTCTCTGTTAAAGTCAGGGGAGATAAGATCATATAAGAAGTCTGACTTGCTCTCTCCCCTGGAAAGTCTATCTAAATCTGACCACACAGTCCCTCAAGTTACTGCAGTTGTACTGGATGGTTCTATGGTGGTGCACTCTCTAACACCAGTTGCTTCCGAGACCTTCTCTGACTATGTTACACAAGTCTTTGTGTCTCACATTCAAAACATCTTGAAGAGCGTAGACAGAGTAGATATCGTTTTCGATGTCTACAATGAACAAAGCCTCAAGACATCAACCAGGGAGAAGAGAGGCAGTGATGTTCGCAGGAAAGTAACTCTCACCACCCAGATTCCAGGAAACTGGTAGAGTTTTCTCCACAATAATGACAACAAAACTGAACTGTTTTCTCTTCTTGCTGAAGATGCTGGAGGCACTGAGGAGGACAACAAACAAGTTTTTTGTACTCTAAACGAGCAAGTGGTCTGCAACGCAGATGTGACAGACAAGTCGTTCCTGGAACCCTGCACCCATGAGGAAGCGGACACACGTACCATGCTGCACACTAGTTTAAGACCTCTGAACTATGAATATTATTTGGGACTGGAAAGTCTCAAAGGAACATAGCCATTCATGAGATCATTGCTACTTTGCCATCATCCAAGGCTCAGGCTCTGCCATTTTTTGCTGGGAGAGAGTGCATGGGAGGCATGACATGGTTTCCCTGAGGTCACAGAAGCTTTCTTGTCACTGTCACTGTCACTGTCAGTTGACGGAGACCTCACTGGCTCTCACTGAGAGGTTCGTGGCGCTGTAGTGTGGCCGCACCATTGAGATCTCCAACATCGACGAAGCAATGCAGCAGGTGTTCTCCAGGAAATCAAAGTCTCTGGAAAGCATTTCTCTTACAGAAGCTCCTTTAAAGCAACATACTCTGAGAGCAGCATTCCAAAGAGGACATGTGTGGAGTCAATCTCTGTAGAAAGACCCAGCGTTGCCCAACTCATCGTTCTTTGGATGGGAATGGGATGCAGCATGTTCCAGGTGGACACCAGAGTGGACTACCCTTCAACAAGCACATGATATGTGCTATGAACTGATATGCTGCAAATGCAAGAAATCTTGCAGAGGTCTGTGTAAATGCAGCAAAGCTCATTTCAAATGCTTTGCGCTGTGCTACTGCGAAGGAGACCATTTCCAAACTTAGGCACCGTAAAGTGAAACTTTTTGTGACTTAAATGTACCACTTGATAAATCAACAGTATTCATTCTGGTTTTGTGGTGAGTGGTTATGAAATTCAAAGTTATGTAACAAACGACAAAACAACTTGTTTTGTCGTTTGTAAAGATGATCGCTGTCATTCAGTCTGTTTACTTGTTGGAATGAATGTTCAATGTTAACTGCTGTGTTTATTGTGTATATTCAGATAAATACTTCTTCAAGAACACTTGTATATCAAATATTTGATCCATTGTGGTGGAAAATTTCAGCTTTTATATTGACAAAATGCACAAAAAAGGCCCGGGTCCTTCCACAATTGTATTAAAAAAATCTGTTTGCAGTTTTGGTCACTAGGGAGCTCTGATTCCAATTTTTATCATCAAGAGATAATTATTATTAAATATTTTAGAAACCTGCCAACTTTCGCATTCCTAACTTAAAAAATAGAATATCTAAGACCATTTAATTAATTTCCGTGACGTCCGCCACATGGTAAGATGTTAGTTCCTGCTGTGACTACCAGGGGACTTTGACAGCTTGCTTTCATACCCCGAAATGCTCATCTAGGGTTTTCTCTATAAGTGTGTCAATTTTCATGCTTTTAACTCTAAAATACACGATCTTAGGATTAGACCCCCCACTATTATAAGTGACTGAAAATTGTCGTATTTGTGTAATCTTATTGACTCTCTTCACCTTCTTGATTTTTTGTTTTGTTTTAAACAATGCTTCAATTTGTTAATTTGGCTGAAGGGCAGTCAGCCAAGCCCTAGATATATCAACATTGAATTTAACTACGCCCACACTCACCCACGCAGGCCCATGCCTTCTTCACACATATATTCTCGAACATCCACCCACATCCACACGTAGTCTCTTCATCCACACCCACGGATTCCTTCATCCATCCACATTCATCTACATCTATGACCATTCATACTCACACCCGTCCATACCCACTAACCCCCATAGTACCCACTTCCATATTCACATACACGTCATATATTACCCACACTTACCCGCATCCTTTCACCCTTATCCACATATGCACATTAACTCACAGCCATGCTCACCCGCAGCAATATATAATTGCACGCCCACCCGCATCCACACCAACATAATTGCATACCCACCTACATCCACACCCAACCACATCCACACTCACACCCGTACCCTCTCACCCACACCCTTACCCACACACCCATATTTTCACGCCCAGAGCCAAGCACCCTCACGCCCACATCCTATCGAGGGGCGGGAGAGCAAGACGCGGTTGACTGTAGAGCATAACAAGAGCCTAAACTGAATATCATGGTCTCACGGGATCCCGTCAGATCGGCGAGGGTGGTCTGACTGCGCCCAGTGAGGAGTTGGCTGGACCCCATGAAGATCTGTCACGGTCTATTGCTATGGAGCCTTGATGCTCATTTGTTTCTGCGAAGGTCCCAAGTCATTGTTCCTCCTCCTCGCTCCCTTCTTTCCATCTCGGCCTCGTCAAGGCGGCGGCTGGTGGTGGATGTCGTTTCTAGAATTCGTTTCAGTTAACATTCTCTCTCTCTCTCTCTCTCTCTCTCTCTCTCTCTCTCTCTCTCTCTCTCTCTCTCTCTCTCTCTCTCTCTCTCTCTCTCTCTCTCTCTCTCTCTCTCTCTCTCTCTCTCTCTCTCTCTCTCTCTCTCTCTCTCTCTCTCTCTCTCTCTCTCTCTCTCTCTCTCTCTC
>NC_134786.1:23656974-23664474 GCF_046742065.1 Oratosquilla oratoria | reverse complement strand
ACATATTCTGCTGAATCAGCGAAGACAAGAAAAAAGAGTGAAGAGGATCACTCGCTAGTTCTCGCTAGGCTGAGAACTGCCTCCTGAATGTGTGCCATGGTTAGCTTGCAAAAAGCTAGACATGTTTCTAGACTTCCAGTTAGAAGGACCTTCAGAATGGATGCATGAGTACTACACAAGAGAGTTTGTGGTAGATTCTAGTCCATACACATGCGTATAATATCAGTGTATAAAACGCCAAAGTTTAACCAGACCAAAGAAAGACCTTATATTTTGTGAACAATTGTCATTTTTTAACTTCTATGGTAAATGAATGACTCGAGCAGTTGTCCGGTCAACGAAAGGTGGTGAGTAGCCCACGCCAGGAGGCGCTGAGTAGCTGCGACCAAAGCCATCACGTTTGCCCTGTTATGCACTTTTGGCATTGTTGAGGCAGATAATAGTCACTGCAACTGGGAGTCGGAGATGAGTGCGGGATTTGAATTCACAACAAAGCGGATGCGAGACCAGCACGCGTCCCATTACGCCACCAGCGCACAAGGGTTGATAGAAAACCTGCATTTATATATATTCTTTACCAATTATTAACTAGTGCTTCATTCCTTGAGTACACTGCCACTCCGAAGAGGTGGAGTCATGGAGTTGGTGAAGTAAACACGAGAAAGTTAAAAGTGATCCCTGAGTGTAGATTAGTCTCTTGTCATAAAATAATGACACGTGACTCTGGTCCGTAGGGGTGTCATTAAAGTTCCGTAAAATACTGACCTCGTAGAACTTGTGCAGTCAGGATTATTTTGGGAGAGACGAGTAGTAACACATGGAAAAAAGGTAATGATCAATAATAATTATATAATTATTGTATAAGAAATGGAAGGCTAGGATGGCAAACTGGGTAGGTGGAAGGGCGTGGGGAGGGAAGGGGTGATGGAGGGAGAGGATGCAGGTATAAAGGAAGGAAGGAAGAAAGGAGGGATTAGGGAGGGCCACAGGTACGTCGGTTGAGTGAATTAGGGATTTTTTAGGGATCCAGGGTGGGCTTGGTTGGAGGTGCATGGCGAGCTGCTGGAAGTGAGTCTGGGAGTGGGTGGGAACGAGGAGGATCTGGGATTTAGATGGCGAGGAGGAGCAGGACGAAGAGGAGGTGAAGGAAAGAAAAAAGTTAAGGAAGAAAAAGAGGTCAAGAAAGAAAAGTTATGGAGGAAGAGGAGGTAAAGGAAAACGGAGTTTTGGAGGAAGAGGAGGCGAAGGGGAAAACGAGTTGAGGGTGATGATGGATGTGGTGGTGGTTGCAGAGGAGGTGGTTGGTGATGATACTGGAAGAGGTGGTGGTGGTAGAGCAGGTGGCGGGGAGAAAGAGCAGGAAGAGATGGTGACGAAGGAAAGGGTCGAGTTGTTGATGTGAGGTGGAAAGAATAAAATATAAACACATGAAAATAAACCAATGAATAAGTCGAGACGTCTGTCAAGCTGAATAAGATCGTCGGAAGTCAGTCGGAGACCAAATCACCACGTGACTATTGACAACATCAGAGGAGTGCAGGAGAGAGAGAGAGAGAGAGAGAGAGAGAGAGAGAGAGAGAGAGAGAGAGAGAGAGAGAGAGAGGAGTTATCATCATGAGTGCAAAGGAGAGAGAAGTCTCGGACGAAGAAAAGAAGTGAAGCTAAATCAAATTTGAAGTTGCTGGGAAGGAAGAGGGTGGAAGAGACGTTCCTGGAACGCCCTTTTTTTTTTTTATCTTGAAAGGGATATCCTTGGAACTTTTTTTCTCCAGAAAGAATTTTAGGGATTTTTCAGTTATACATCAGAGAGGGACGTTCTGAGATCTCTTGTTCATTCAGAGGTTTATTTCCTTTTTAACAGAAAGGGACGTTCTGAGAACTCTTCTTTTAAAAAAGGGACGTTCTTGGAGCTTTTAGTCAAAGGAAGTTTTTATACATGATGCGTTCTTGAACTCTCTCTCTTTTCCCTCTCTCTCTCTCTCTCTCTCTCTCTCTCTCTCTCTCTCTCTCTCTCTCTCTCTCTCTCTCTCTCTCTCTCTCTCTCTCTCTCTCTCTCTCTCTCTCTCTCTCTCTCTCTCTCTCTCTCTCTCTCTCTCTCTCTCTCTCTCTCTCTCTCTCTCTCTCCCTCTCTCCCTCTCTCCCTCTCCCCCCCCCCCCTTCGCTCTTTCATCAGTCTTCCTTTTCCCAAATCCATTTCATCTCCACCTCGAAGAATTGTCACCCCAGACTTCAACAGGGTGACAATTCTTCATGTGGGCCATCCTGGGTTTATGATTCTTCGGTTGTATAAGTTGATAACAATAAGCATAACCCTCATTCAACCTAACCTAACCTAACCTAACCTAACCTAACCCTAACCTAACCTAACGTAATCTTTATTCCACTGTTGATATTCGGCGTACTGGGGTGACAATTCTTCAGGTGGGATCTCATGGGGTGACGATTCTTCATGTGGGCGTTCTGGGGTGTGACAATTCTTCATGTGACCCCTCTCATCTTTATCTCTATCTATCTCTACCATCTCGGCTTTTGCTTCCCTCTTATATGTACACTTGCCTCCACTTCTAGGTACGACAGTGGCTACCAGTGTCTTCTAGGGTGAGCTATGGGAACCAGGTACCTCCGAGTCGTAGATTTACTACGTGAGCGAGAAGCTTACGACCTCGTGGACGTGTTTGTATCGTAAAGAGGTGCACTTACTGCAGCGTAGCACAAGACGCTAACCGCTACAACAGTGTTTCTCAAACTGGGTAACGGCGTACGCAGACATTGCCCAGGGGTGTCAGGTACATTATTATAATGAATTTTGCTCTTGGATAGGTTGTCTTCATACATTTTTGAAACAGCGTTTGTTGCCGAAGTCTGTCTATATTCAATCCTTATTGTAAGAAGTTGCTTTATTTGGTATTATTTCGTTAACCGTTTTAAATAGGGATGGATGAGACACTCATTAATTATATTTTTTATTCCCCTTCATAAAACAATAAAACCTGTCAAGATAATTATTCTTTAGGGGAGGTGGGTCAGTGTCATAGAAAGGGTTACACAGGCTCAGGCTGTCATCATAGAGGAAAAGCACTGCACTATAGTAGTGTCCCAGCAGTGCTTTACCTCTTCGGTACGACGCCCTCTTCCCTCAGTAATAAAAAAAAAAAAAAAAATAAAAAAAAAATAAATAAAAAAAATCGTCATGCATAAAAAAAAAAAAAAAACCTGTAAAGTGCGTCATAATCATAACGAAGGGCGGTGTCCTTCTTTATATCTTGATCATGGAGTCCTGCCCGAGCTGAATGGTATCGTCTGGCCAGAACATAATCTACAGAGGATGTCGTCCTTTTGGGGTGGGGCTTCGTTACTTGCGGTGAAGGCCGACAAGGTGGTGGTTCGAACCCTGCCACGGGCACCGTCCTAGACTCCTGGTAGGGGGAGTTTGTGACGTAAAACCAAATACAATTAGATATAATTTATTTTAGTTTATTTATTTGATTTATTTTGTCTATTGTATTTATTGTACCTGTTGCAATTATTCTATTATATTTATTCTAATCTATATTTTCCTCGTAGGAAATAAAGATTGGTCGTGCGAAAAGGAATGTAATGGTGCAGATTCGCTCGAGCATACGCGTGCGCTGAAAAAATATTAAAGATTGTGAAGTCGGGTAACGCAAGGTCTCCTCTCTTTCCTTGTTCCCTTCCTCGTTCTTTTCCCTATTCCCTCCCCATTCACTTTGTCCTTCTGTAACCCACTTTTTCCCTCTTCCCTCTCTCTTTCCTTCCTTTCCCACCCCCCTCCTTCCGGTGGTCCGAAAGTTGGAAGAAAAGTTCCCCCTCTCCCTCCCCAAAAAAAAAAAAAAAAAAAACCCACAAACAACGGAAAGGGAAGCGACAGCCGAAAGTGTTGTTGTCGTTGTTGTATTGTAATTGGTAGTGCGTCGTGTTTGCAACCGACGACACACCTTTCACCCCCTTCTCCCCTTTTTTCTCTTCTTCTAACTCACCCCCCCGTCACGTTGCCGCCGATTCGGAGTCCCTGTTTACTCCACCAGTAACCTCGTTTCCGACCCGGATAGGCACTGTGTTGGGACTGTGTTGGCACTGCCTTTAGAAGTTACGTCCAACAGGGAGAATAACAACAGTGACTCGATGATGACAACACTGACAACAGCGGGATGAGGAAATAAGAAATGACGGTTTCGGTTGATTTGCCAACATTGTTGGCGTGTTGTCACGTTATGCCTTTCATACTGACTGGCGGCAGATGATTTAATTACTTACAAAGAGAGTTTTGGATCGGATGAAGCGAATTCAATCGCCTGGCGACAGTCGTGATGAAAGGAAAAGTGGCACACGGTACGGAAGGGGTCAGCCCAGATTTCACTGGAAGGAAGGAAATCGCCCGCCAGGCGGCAGTTGGAGGTAAAAGAAGAGGGGGCACATGAAGAATTGTCACCCCAGAACGTCCACATGAAGAATTGTCAGCCCCTAACGCCCACATGAAGAATCGTCACCCCATGAGATCCCACCTGAAGAACTGTCACCCCATACGTCGAATATCAACAGTGGAATAAAGATTAGGTTAGGTTAGATTTGTTAGATTAGGTTAGGTTAGGTTAGGTTAGGTTAGGTTAGGTTAGGTTAGGTTAGGTTAAGTTAGGTTAGGTTAAGTTAGGTTAGGTTAAGTTAGGTTAGGTTAGGTTAGGTTAGGTTGAATGAAGGTTATGATTATTGTCATCAACTTATATAAACGAAGAATCATAAACCCAGGATGGCCCACATGAAGAATTGTCACCCTAGGATAGCCCACATGAAGAATTGTCACCCTGTCGAAGTCTGGGGGGACGATTATATTCATATAAGGCGTCGATAACCAGCGCATCTATCTTCAGTAACCAGGTTGCACCGAAGAGATAGAGACCTAGAGATGGCGAGGCGAGAGAGAGAGAGAGAGAGAGAGAGAGAGAGAGAGAGAGAGAGAGAGAGAGAGAGATAGCAGGAACGAAGGTGGCGGTGAGGAAGCGCTGGGTAGCTACGGCCGTCACCTTTGCCCTGTCATGCGCTTCGTGGCAGGGTAACGGTCACTGATGGGAATCGGAGAGAAGAGTGGATTTCGAACCCACAACCAAGGTAATGCGAGAGTAGCACGCTTCCAATGGCGCCATCAACGCACTGAGGAAGAAGGTTTGCAGAAAGCGATCAGCAATGATCTTTGTATGGAAATCTCCGGCCATAGAATGATAATACGTACTCTGGTCAGTAGGGGTTAACAGAACATAAACAATGTTTTGACTAGAAAATTGAGTTTGTAGGCAACGTCTTTGAGAGAGAGTTGGGAAGAAAAAGTTTATTTGATATATTTTAGGGGGAAATGTCGTTTGAAGTCTTTTTCTCCAATATCCGTTCGTGTCTTTGGCGTAAATTCTGTTTCCATCAGCGTTTCTGGCCTCCCACGATCTCACCACGCCCACCGATTCGACCTGCCCGCCCACCCACCGTCTAGCTCCGCCCACGGTCATTTCTTCTCTAACATTGCATTGTCCTCACGCAGTTCTCAACATCATCATTGTCTTACGCATGCGCGTGCACACACACACACACACACACACACACACACACACACACACACACACACACACACACACACACACACACACACACACACACACACACACACACACACACACACACACACACACAAATATTTCAAATCTGTATTTACCAAAGAGGAAAAAAAATCTACAAAACTGTGATCAAAGAATTGAAGTAAGATTTCCTCCAATGAAGAAATTAAATATTACTCAGAATGAAATAAGGAATCAAACATTGAATCTTGACGTTAACAAGTCACATGGCCCGGACGGAGTTGCAAACTGGATGCTAAAGGAATGTATAGACGAACTAACAGGAAAAACATACAAAATAATTGAATGCTCACTCAAAGAAGGAAAACTACCATGAGACTGGAAAAATGCCAATTTAGTGCCAATATATAAAGGGGGAAATAAGGAAGACCCAACAAATAGTTAAAATTTGTGAGAGAATCATCAAAGATAGATGGACAAAATGTCTGGAGGAGAATAATATACTGAACCCGAGGCAATTTGGATTCATGATTGATATACATATTACAAGAAAAGGATGGTTGGGCAGAGTGTGCCTTCCTGGACCTACAAAAGGCATTTGATAAGGTACCACACAGAAAATTGTTATATAAACTGGAAACAATAGGAGGCATGCATGGAAAACTGTTAAATTGGATGGAGGACTTCCTACATGGAAGAAAAATGAAAGCAGTGTTCAGAGACATATATTCAAAATGGGAAGAAATGAGTAGTGGCGTCCCGCAGGGGTCAGTACTAGCTCCGATAACGTTTGCTGTATATGTAAATAACATGGACGAAGGTATTGAAAGGTACATGAATTGTTTTGCGGATGATTCAAAATGATTAAAGAGAATAAACTCCGAAATAGACTGTAACTCGTTACAGAGTGATCTGAACAAAGTCTCAGATTGGAGCAAGAGATGGGAGGTAGAATTCAACATCAAGAAATGCAGTATAATTGAATTCGGAAAAAGCAAGAAGAGAATATCAGGACAGTATAAAATTGACGGGAAAGAAGTAAAGAAAATAAATTTTGAAAGGGACCTAGGAGTAATTATCACCAAAGACATGTCGCCAGATAAACATATAAATAAAATAGTTGGAGAAACATACAATTTGTTGAGATAAATAAAGGTGGCCTTTAGATACCCGGATAAGGAAATGATTAAGAAAATATTACAAACACTGATATGGCCAAAACTGGAATATGCAGCGCTGATATGGTCACCCAGTACAAAAAAGAATATAAGAAAATTAGAAAGAATACAAAGAGCAACGACAAAGATGGCCCCAACACTTTCAAACCTGACATATGAACAAAGACTGGCCGAACTGGAATTGCCAACCCTGGAACAAAGAAGAGAACGAGGGGACCTACTAACCATCTACAGAATTATGAAAGGAAAAGAACGCCTTGATAGAGAGGACTTATTAAAGTGGGACAGAGGAAAAACAAGAGGACATGCAATGAAATTCAAAAAGGATAACTACAGAAGAGACCTGAAAAAGAACAGCTTCCCACACAGAGTGATAGATATATGGAACAAATTGGATGAAAAAATAGTGTGCGCAAACACAATACAAGAAGTTAAGACCAAACTTGATCTTGCGAGATACAAAAACAGGTCACCACGAGCATAGCTCCCCTTCCCGTATAATACAACTAGGTAAATACACAGAAGGCATTTTTGTCAATTTCTTATTTCTGTGTTTTTATGTATAATTATGACTCCTGTGTCCGCTAACTCGACCATCTCGATGACCACTACCTCCCACTATCACCAAAACGTCCCACACATCCACCTTCACTTCCGCCTAAACCACCACCACGTCGTCGTAGTGCAGCATTCGAAAGCACCCGCGCCACCACCCTCGAACTACTTTCACCAACACCTGCCAC
>NC_134786.1:23624474-23641974 GCF_046742065.1 Oratosquilla oratoria | reverse complement strand
GAGAGACTAGTAAAAGAGGCGTGGAAGGCAGACGTGGAAGGAGTGAACATGAGGGTCGACCTAGGATGAGATGGATGGATGGGGTGAAAGGGGTATTGGGAAAGAGGGGAATGTGTTGAGGAAGGATGGGAGAGGACAGAAGATGAGGGTGAATGGAGAATGGTTGTGTATGGATGCTGTGGTGCATGAGGGTGAATGGGTAGGGGATGGGGGGGGGATGAGGGAGTATGTATGGGAAATAAATTGACGCAGTCCGAACGGATTTCTCCCCGTCTTCTCCTTTTCTGCATGGGGGGGGGGCGGAGAGGGAGGGTCGCCTATTTAATGAAGCGGCCTTGCTGTGGATGTGCTGTGTCTTGTGACACTGCTTCTGACCAGGGCAGTGGGCGAAATGCAGGGATGACCCGTCATCCAGGAGGAACCAAGATAAGAGAGAGGGAAGAGGGTGGAGGGGAGTGGAGTATGATAGGGATGGAATAGATGGGAGTGGTTTTTATGCCTTTGTTTTTTGGCTACCCCCCTTATAAAGGAAAAAAAGCCTATGGTATATGTACTATTATCATTATTATTACTATCATTATCATTACTGATATTCGTATTTTTATTTATTTGCGTATATGTATATTTAATTATTTTATTGTCTTTTACCTTTTACATCTTATACAAGTGTGCCCTTCACTTATCCGACACCCATCCAACACTTATTTGTTTCCCACGAGGAAACGAACGGTTGGTTGGGCTGGTGAGGAAGAAGGGACCTTTGTTGTATGTGAATTATTTTTTACAAGAATCATTTTTTTTTTTTTGTATTTTCGTTGATTTTATCATCTTGTTTTCTTTTATTTGGTTATTTATTCGTTTGTATTTGCAATTATTTTTTATTTCTATATGATTCAGTATATTTGATATCAGGATTTATATTTATTATATAATTATTATTATCATCATTGTTATTATTATTATTATTATAATTATTGTGATTATTACTATCATTATCATTATTCTCATTATTGTTATTATTATTGTTGTTATTACTATTATGACTTTAATAATTGTTATTATTATTATCATTATTATTATTATTATTATTATTATTATTATTATTATTATTATTATTATTATAATCATTATTATTATCATCATTATCATTATTATTATCATTATTATTATTATTATTCATAATATAATAGTAATGACAATAATGATAATGATGAGGATATATTTTCATCTTGTATATCTTACTTCATTTAATCTTTGTTTATTTGTTTATTTTTCTTTTTATATATTTTTTGTTAACTATTGGCTCTGTGTGGTCCCTAGGAGGAATCCACCCAACTCCCTCTCATGTGGCAGCAGCAGTAGCAGCCCAAAGGAATGATGGCCCTGTCACCCTATACGCTGCCCTTCTCTTATGACAAATAAATCAATATGATGTATAGTATTGGTGTACTCGTAGCAAACTTGTATGGACTAATATGAATTTGAATATCCATTTATTATTTATTCTTTTATTCATTTGTTTATTTATGTTTATTAATTTATTTTTGGCGTCATCGCCTCTATTTCTGACTGGTGAATTTGCCGTGTGACTAATTACTTTTGACAATGGGGTTATGTCTTCGGTCGTGTTCCTTTATTTGTTTTCTTGTGACTTTGAAAAAAAAATAAATGTATGGCCCAGGTAGCACACACCATGAAATTATTATCCTTTTTACATTTATCTATTTATTTATTTATTTGTTTGTTTATTTTTATACATGCTTTGGGGGATTAAAAAGTGTAATGAGAAATAGACATTTGGGAATGGATCCTAAGAGAAGATTGTATGAAAGAGTGATTGTGCCCATTGGATTGTATGGAGCAGAAACATGGAATTTAGGAAAGGAAGAGTTTAAATGTGGGGATACTAGGCTGGATAGAGTGAGAAACGATGAGGTGAGGAGGAGAACAAAGGTGGAAAGGGAATTCGGAGATAGGGTTGATGAAAGAGTATTGGGATGGTTTGGACACATGGAAAAAATGGGTGAAGAAAGATTAGTAAAAGAGGTGTGAAAGGAGTGAACATGAGGGGGCAACCAAGGATGAAATGGATGGATGGGGTAAAAGGTGGCACTGGGAAAGAGGGAAATGTCTGTTGAGGGAGGAAGGGAGAAGACAGAAAATAGGGGTATGAATGATGCTCTGATACATGGAAGGGAATGGGTGGGGGATGGGAGGGTGAGGATTATATGTGAATGATATTTTGATACAGCCTGAAGGGATTTCTCCCCGTCTTCTCCTTTTCTGCACGAGGGGACGGAGAGGGGGGGTCACCGATTAAATGAAGCGGCCTTGCTGTGGATGTGCTGTGTCTTGCTACATTGCCTCTGACCAAGGGGCAATGGGTAAGATGCAAGGATGACTCGTCATTCAGGAGGAGCCAAGATATGAAGGAGGGAGGAGGGGTGAATGGGAGTGGAGTATGTGAGGATGGAATGGGTGGGAGTGGATTTTATACCTTTGTTTTTGGCTGCCTCCCTTGTAAGGGGGGAATAAGCCGTCAGTATATGTATGTTTATTTATATTTTTGGGTGGTAGTGTTTGCGCTCTCCGAGTACTTCTAGTTTATATTTCTTTATTTTCATTTTCATTTGTACGCACAGAACCGTTCATGCCAAGAATACGCTTGAAATGTGATTTTCATTGGTGTTGCTAATTTAACATTCCTTTCCTTTACCCTCCTCTCCCCTTCCCTCCCCACCCCTCCTCTCCCCTCCCCTCCCCACCCCTCCTCTCCCATCCCCTCCCCTCCCCTTCCCTCCCCACCCCTTCCCTCCCCACCCCTCCTCTCCCATCCCCTCCCCTCCCCTCCCTTCTCCTCCCCTCCCCTCCCTTCTCCTCCCCTCCCCTCCCCTTCCTTCTCCTCCCCTCCCTCTCCCCTCCACTCCCCTCTCTTCCCCTCCCCTCCTTTCAGCTTATAAGAACTTAATCCTTCTTTCTCAGATAAATTGATAAAATTAGCGACACGGTGTCTGGGGGGAGGACACCTCCCCTCCCCGTCCCCACTTCCTCCTTTTCCCACCTCCCCTCCCCACCTCCTCCCCTCCCCACCTATTCTTCCTTCCCTCCCCACCTATTCCTCCTTTCCCCACCTATTCCTCCTTTCCCCACCTATTCCTCCTTTCCCCACCTATTCCTCCTTTCCCCACCTATTCTTCCTTCCCTCCCCACCTATTCCTCCTTTCCCCACCTATTCCTCCTTTCCCCACCTCCCCTCCCCACCTCCCCTCCCCACCTCCCCTCCCCACCTCCTCCCCTCCCCACCTATTCCTCCCCTCCCCACCTATTCCTCCCCTCCCCACCTATTCCTCCCCTCCCCATCTATTCCTCCCCTCCCCACCTATTCCTCCCCTCCCCACCTATTCCTTCCCTACCCACCTTTTCCTCCTCCTTTTCCTCCTCCACCTATTCCTCCCCTCCTCCACCTATTCCCTCCCCTCCCCACCTATTCCTCCCCTCCCACCTATTCCTCCACCTTCCCACCTATTCCTCCCCCCTCCACCTATTCCTCCCCGCCTCCACCTATTCCCTCCTCCCCTCCTCCACCTATCCCTCCTCCCCTCCTCCACGTATTCCTCCCCTCCTCCACCTTCCCTCCTCCCCTCCTCCACCTATTACTCCCCTCCCCACCTTCCCTCCTCCCCTCCTCCACCTTCCCTCCTCCCCTCCTCCACCTTCCTCCCCTCCCCACCTATTCCTTCCTCCCGACCTCCACCTTCCCTCCTCCCCTCCTCCACCTTCCCTCCTCCCCTCCTCCACCTTCCCTCCTCCCCTCCTCCACCTTCCCTCCTCCCCTCCTCCACCTCTCCTCCTCCACCTTCCCTCCTCCCCTCCTCCACCTTCCCTCCTCCCCTCCTCCACCTTCCCTCCTCCCCTCCTCCACCTTCCCTCCTCCCCTCCTCCACCTTCCCTCCTCCCCTCCTCCACCTTCCCTCCTCCCCTCCTCCACCTTCCCTCCTCCCCTCCTCCACCTTCCCTCCTCCCCTCCTCCACCTTCCCTCATCCCCCTCTCCCTTCCCTCCTCCCCCTCCACCTTCCCTCCTCCCCCTCCACCTTCCCTCCTCCCCCTCCACCTTCCCTCCTCCCCCTCCACCTTCCCTCCTCCCCCTCCACCTTCCCTCCTCCTCCTCCCCCTCCCCCCCTCCCCTCCGCCACCATCCCTCCCCCCCTCCTACTCCTTCCCTCCTCCCCTCCTCCACCTTCCCTCCTCCCCTCCTCCACCTTCCCTCCTCCCCTCCTCCACCGTCCCTCCTCCCCTCCTCCACCTTCCCTCCTCCCCTCCCCCTTCCCTCCTCCCCCTCTCCCCCTCATCCCCCTCTCCCCTCCCCCCTCTCCCCCTCTCCCCCCACCTCTCCCTCTTACCCCCTGCCCTTCATCCCTATCTTCCTCCCTTCTCTATCCCCTCCCCTTCCACTCTTCCTTATCCCCTCCCCACCCTCATTCCCTCCCCCACTCTCTTCATTGCCCCGTGGCTTTCATCCCCCCGGGGTCCCTGGCCCAGGTGACCTTCCCCTTTCTTTCCCCTCCGCCCCTGACTCCTCATCTACTGACCTCACCTGTTCAATCTATCTTAGCGAAGACTGGTCAGAGGGCGAGATTCTGTTCTCGGCCCTCAGGACAGAGACCTCGGCTCCTTGGAGGCTGGAGAACTCCAAACCAGCTTTTCAGCAACACGAGCGAAGAAATTCTTCTCCAAGTTTAAACGAACCAAGTATGAATATTGGAAATATCTTGATGGGATATAATGATAAAACGCATAAAGACTGAAAAGAAATATTTTGGCCCGTAACGAGGTCAGAAACAGAGTAATCAGGAATATGATAGATGAATAAATAATTGAGTAAATGAATAAATAGATAGATAGATGAATAAGTAAATATATGAATAAAGCAATAAGCTGGTAAAGAAAAAAAGAAGAAACCCGTTGGCAATACATATATCTCACGAACGGGAAAATCCCATTACCGTGATTGATATTGTTCGTTGCTTTTTCGATCGGTTTTATCTCCTTCACCCATCTCATACCCACTCTCTCCTTCTCCTCCTCCTCCTCCTCCTCCTCCTCCTCCTCCTCCTCCTCCTCCTCCTCCTCCTCCTCCTCCTCCTCCTCCTCCTCCTCCTCCTCCCTCTCCTCCTCCCTCTTCTCCTCCTCCACCACCACCACCTTCTCCACCTCCCCTCCTCCTTCACTTTTTCTTCTCTGTCTCCTTCTCTTCCCTTTTTTTTTTTCCTCTTTCTCCTCTTCCTCCTCACCCTCCTTCTGTCGACTGAGACCACGTTGTGGCCCAAGTCCACTCCCCTCAACGGAGTAAAATCATCTAGTTTTAGCCGGAACAACTTTTTATTTTTATTTTGTCTTTTCATTCATTCACCAATTTATTTATTTACTTATTTATTTATTTATTTATGAGGTGTAAAGTGAATTATGGGAACTTCTATCAGCTCTTTGGTATTTTGCAGCCCAAAGGAACCTGTGTTAGGGACGTATTCCTGAGGGGATTTTGGGATTCCGTAGGGGACCTCTTTCCCTTCAAGGCAGCTGCTGGGACCTTTTAGGGGCGACTGTGATATTCCTTTGTTAAAGGGTTGCAGCTGAGATAATAGCTACAGGGTGTCGTCGTCGTCGTCTTCCTTGACAGTTGGTCTCTGTTTGGAACTTGAACACTTGGTCGCCGTCGATGGGAGCCTGTCGCTGAAGAAGTTCTGAGAACCTTTGGGAATGAGGATCTTTCAGTGGTGCAGAAAAGGAGGGGTGAGGGGGGGAGGTGTTTGTGCTCAAGATGGGGGAGGGGGAAGCGGGAGAGGGAGGAGGAAGGGGGAAGGGGGAAGCGGAAGAGGGGGGGGAAGGGGGGAGAGGGAAGGAAAGGGGTTAAGGTGTTTGCCGCGAAAAAGGGGGAATCGGGGGGGGGGGCGAGGTGTTTGTGATGCAGTAAAATAATTTTCTTTTAGGTTGGTGGATGCTGATATGACGTAATCACGATATTTATTTATTTTAATATATTCATTTATGTGTATCTTTTTTTTTATTAATTTGTTAATCTTAGAATTTATTTTATTGGTACGACAACATCTCGGCTCTTCTACGGGAAGAGTGAACCAGGTAAGGCCAACGGAAGGGCAGAAACGTAAACCTGGCAAAAGGGCAGCCGTGTTTCCAGTAGAGGTACTAAGGGCTACTGGGACAGAAGAGGCACTAAGTGGGGTTCTTGGGAAGAGGGAAGGCTAAGGGCACATGGGCCCGTTGGCCCTTCCGAGTAACCGAATCGGTAGTGTCACGTTCGAGAGCTCCAATTTTCGGTTCTGACAACCCCCCTCTCCCCCTCTCTCTTCCTCCCTCCCTCCCTCCCTCCCTCCCTACTCTCCCTCCCTCCCTCCCTACTCTCCTATCTCTCTCTCTTACCAACCTATCTACAGTCTCTCTCTACATTCTGCTCCTTCTTCCTGCCATATTTTCATCCGTGCTTGTTTGACTGCCTGCCTGCCTGCTTGTCAACATTTCCACTTCCCGTTCAAAGAGACGCGCCCCGGTCACAGGACAACCTGTCCATGTACCTGTCTAGGCACCACGCATTATTCTGCAGAGCTGCATTGTTCGAGCACGCCAGTGATCATTCCCTCCTGCCTCTCACCCGGCTGGTCTTGATCCGAACGAGCAATATCGCTTATCGGCGAATCCCTCGGTCTTCACGCCTTGACATCATGGCCTTTGTTTACACTGATCCTTACTCCTCACTTACTCCTTCCCCCCTTCTCCCCCATCCCTTCTCCCCTCCTCCTGTCCTCCTCTCCTCCCCCTACTCTCCCCTCCCCCTCTTCTCCACCTCCCCTCTTCCCCTCTCCCTCTCCCTTCCCTTTCTCTCCCCTTCCCCCTCTCTGCTCTACCTTTCCCTTCCTTCCTTTCTTCCTTTCTTCCCTTCTCTCCTTCCCTCCCCTCCCCTCCACCCTATCTTCTTCCGGATCACTTGAAGAATCGTCATCCCAGACTTCGACAGGGTGACAATTCTTCATGTGGGTTATCCTAGGGTGACACTGTTGATATTCGGTGTACTGGGGTGACAATTCTTCAGGTGGGATCTCATGGGGTGACGATTCTTCATGTGGGCGTTCTGCGGTGACAATTCGTCATGTGACCCCTTCCTCCCTTTGTTTTCCCCTTTCCGTCTCCTTTCTCCTTCCCCTCCTCTCCTTTGCTCTCCCCATCTCATCCCCATCCCTCCCCTTCTTCCCTATCCCCTTCCCCTCCCCTCCCCTCCCCTCCACCCACTCCGTAGCTAAGACGATAAAATTTTTCCCTACTACCTGTGCATGGCTGTTTTTGTCTGTTGCCAATATCCTCGTCCACTTCTTTCCTCCAAATTCACCTCGCTGCCTCGTCCACGCCTTTGTTTCCCACCCACTGTGGAGCACTGTTTCCACCACTCCCCTTAACCATGCGGTCCAGGGATTGCTCCCACCGACCATATATTTAGCTGTCTGTGCACTTAGGGCAAAGGTGGTGGCAATCGTAACAATTGTTTGAGAGTCTTCTTATTGGGCCTTCTCTCTCAGGAACTTTCCCTTCCCCGTCCTCCTTTCAACCCTCTTCCCCTTCCCCATCCCTTCCACCCCTTCCTCCTGTTCCCCTTCCCCACCCTTAATCACATCTCTTTCCCATCTCCTCTTCCCCATCTCCTCTTCCCCCATCTCCTCTTTTCTATCTCCTCTTCCCTATCTTCTCTTCCACATCCCCCCTTCCCCTATCCCCCCTCCCCATCCCCCTTCCCCTATCCCTCTTGCCCCATCCCCCATTTCCACATCCTCCTTCCGCCATTTCCATTTTCTTCTTCCTCTTCTTTCTATTTCCCCTTCCCTATCACCCTTCGCCTCTCCTTACCCATCCACTTCCCCCTTTTCCCCTCCCCCTCCCGCCACCCCATCCCCTCTTCCCCATCTCCCCTTCTCCCATCTCCCCTTCTCCCATCCCTTTTTCCCCTATCTCCATTCCTCTCTCCCTACTCTCCCTCTTCCCCCTTCCCTATCACCCTTTGCTTTTCCTTACCATTCCCCATTTAGCCTTTCCCTTCGCCCATCCCCCTTCCTCTTCCACTATCTCCTTCATTTCTTCGCCCCTTTTCCCCAATACTCTCCAACTCTCTCTTCTCTTCTCTTCTCTTCTCTCCTCCCTCCCTCCCTCCCTCCCTCCCTCCCTCCCTCGTTTCCTCCCTCCCTCCCTCTCCATCCTCCTCCGCTCCCTGCTGCCCCTCCCCTGCAGGAGAAGAAGCTTCTGGAATTCGCCCGCGAACGACAAGATAATGACGGATCAGTGTCGGTTCCTCCCATGATGTGACGTGCGCTCAGTGGGCGTGAAGGCGGCTCCAGTGGTGACATGGAGGCGGGCAGTGGGCGTGCGGGCGGCCCCAGTAATCGGACGATGGGCGGAAACGGTCGAGGCTGGCTCAGGGCCCCGTCCAGCCATTGTTAGTTTAGAGTTGATTAGTTGCAGCTCGTCAGCGTACCTGGGTGGAGATGGAGGAGCGGATGGGGTGAAGGGGACTAGGGGGTGGGTGGGAGGGAGGGAGGAGTAGGGCCGACAGGTGTATTGGGGGGGGGGGGTAGAGAGGACGACTTTTTTCTTCCCCTAGGGGTAACAGGTTGATGAAGGGGGAAGGAGACTGGGGGGGGATAGGAGAGGGGAGGAGGGCAACGGATGTCGGAGAAGGGGGAAGGAGACTGGGGGGGGATAGGAGAGGGGAGGAGGGCAACGGATGTCGGAGAAGGGGGGGGGAGGGTCAAGGAGGTTCGTTGTTTGGGGGGGAGGGGAGGGATGACCAACGGCTGGGGTGGTCAAGTGTGAGAAATATTAATAAAGGGAGGGAAGAGGGAGGAGGTGGAGGAGTGGTTGGTCACTTAGGGGGTTTGTTGTATGGAAGGGAAAAGTGGACGGGAATGCGCGCGCATAGTGGATAGCGAGGGAGTGAAGGGTAAGTCCACTTGGCTCCACTTATAAGTACTACATTGGTTGGCTTCTTGTGCGAAGCTGCACCAAGCAGATCTCTTTACGTTGAATATTTACAATACAAACAATTGTGTTTGGGTATTCTTAAGGAGATGAAGACTGTTTTTGCGAGGTCAGCGTTGCCCTTGCCGTTCCTGTGACATGTACACTTGGTAGCAAGGAGCCTATGGTTCCTTTTATGCCCAGGGTCGCCGGAAGACGAACACGTAGAAGGATTCTTTCGAAGGCGCAAGGGAAGGTTCATTGTCCTTCAGAAGTGGTTCCTTTGGAAGGATTCGAACGAGGGGGACTGTGTGGGTGGAGGAGGCGGAGATGAACACTGGGGAACAGGCTTGATAGATCATTGGCGGAGGAGTGTGGAGTTGAGGAGGAGGACGAGGAGGAGGAGGAGGGGGAGGAGGAGGAGGAGGAGGAGGAGGAGGAGGAGGAGGAGGAGGAGGAGGAGGAGGAGGAGGAGGAGGAGGAGGAGGAGGAGGAGGAGGAGGAGGAGGAGGAGGAGGAGGAGGAGGAGGAGGAGGAGGAGGAGGAGGAGGAGGAGGGGGAGGAGGAGGAGGAGGAGGAGGAGGAGGAGGAGGAGGAGGAGGGGGGGGTGCAGTCTGAACAACCTCCATAAGAAAACGGCCAGTATCCACTCAGGTACACCCTTCACGAGAACAGGTGTGTGTGTGTGTGTGTGTGTGTGTGTGTGTGTGTGTGTGTGTGTGTGTGTGTGTGTGTGTGTGTGTGTGTGTGTGTGTGTGTGTGTGTGTGTGTGTGCGTGTGTGTGTGTGTGCGTGTGTGTACGTGTGTGTGTGTGTGTGTGTGTGTGCGTGTGTGCGCGTGTGTGCGTGCGTGTGCGCGTGTGTGTGTGTGTGTGTGTGTGTGTGTGCGTGTGTGCGCGTGTGTGCGTGCGTGTGCGTGCGTGTGTGTGTGTGTGTGTGTGCGTGTGTGTGTGTGCGTGCGTGCGTGTGTGTGTAAAGGATTCACCACGGCTTAGGATCATGTATTAGACTCGTGATCGACGGCTGTTACCCTGCTGGATGAGAGCTAAGATCTTGTATAGGGGCCGATTATCGAACGCTGACTTTGGGCACCAGTGATCTGTCCATCATCGAGTACTATGGCAAGATGGACTAGTACTCTCTACCCTCAATCCTCCCACCTTCCCCTTTCCTTCCTCCCCCACACTTTCCTATCTTCGCTACCCTTACCTTCCTCACCCCCTACCTTCCCCACCCCTACCTTCCCCACCCATCTCCCTTCCCACCTCTCCCAATCCCACCTCTCCCAATCCCACCTCTCCCAATCTCCCACCCTCCCCATTATAAAAAAGGCTGACCTAAGAAACGCACAGAGTGTTTGGCCAGGAACTACGACCAAATAAATACATCATTGATTATTTGCATACATCCCTTCAAACAACCACCCTCATCTGCCCTCCACCCTCCTCCACTGCTTTCCACCACTCTACTTTACCCTCCCACCTTTGACCACCTTCTATCTTCTGCTGTCTCCCTATTTCCTCTCTCACTTCATTCTACCCATCTTCCATCCATTTCACACCTCTCCCACCCTCTCCTACCCTCTCTCACCCTCTCTCACCCTCTCCCACCCTCTCTCACCCTCTCCCACCCTCTCTCACCCTCTCCTACTTCTTTTTACCGCAAAGCGGTTTTGGCCGAGTGGAATGAAACTGCCAGGTGGCAGTTGGAGTGAACACGTAAGTCGTAAAACGAAGTGAAAAGGTTAATGCCTGAATTAAGTGCACAGAATGTTGCGGACCAAACATTGCGCACCAATTGTTGCAGAACAAAAATGCGCACCAAATGTTGCGGATCAAACTTACGCACCAAATTTTGCATATCAAATGTTGCACAACAAGTTTTATGTGATGCATTAAATGTTTCCTTACATATACAGTATTGCGCACCGAGTGTTGCGCACTAAATGTTACGCATCAAAAGTTGAGTCCAGTATACTAGAATTGCTCTTTGGTAGCTCCTTCGGCCGAGTGACGCTTTTCCTAGGTTTCGTTGCGACCTGCACCCAGAGCACTTGGAGAGTTCAAAACAAGCATCCTCTTAGCAATCGAAGGACAGTTAGGAACGGGAGAAGGAACTAGCCTCGGTGTTGTAAAACTCATCTGTTGTACATTTGTTGGATGACGCGCATACGCACACACATACTCACACACACACACACACACACACACACACACACACACACACACACACACACACACACACACACACACACACCTCTCATGGCGCTGTGGTTAGAGCTCTGGCCTGCCACTACGGAGGTCCGGGTTCGACTCTCGCCCGGGGCTGAAATAATATCAGTATCGCAGCGCTGAGGGGTGTTACTCCAACTCTCGTGGGCGGGGAGTTGGGGGTGTGTGTGTGTGCAAGGTCATAGCATTACCCATAGATCGGACCTACGAGCTCTGAGCTCTCTTCCAGGAGGGAAATAGCTATCGATCACGAGTCCAACACGTGATTCAAAGACCAAGTGAATACACACAAGCACACGCACACACACACACACACACACACGCATATATACATCCTTAACTTACATATGCACACTCAGTCATGCACACTTACATAAACGATTCACATCACATAAATGTTCTAATACCTGAACATATTCACACATGCACACTTTCACGCATGTACACTTTCATACACGTACACCCTTACACAAGGCTCTTTCCCACATGCACGCACTCGTCACTTACACATTCGCTTACTCGTTCACTCATTCACTCACTCACCCACTCACTCACTCACTCGCTTGCCTTCACCTTTTCAGGTTTTCATTCACAATGATAACGACATCGCTGACTTCGTTGGTTCCTGCCTCCCTTTCTGACTCCCTCGCTTTTTCTCACTCTCTGCCCCTCCTACTCTCTCTCTCACTCCCTCTTTATCGTCTCCGAGGTTGGTATCAGTCGCCGGGGTGGGGGAGGGGGGGTATGCAGCAATCAGGGTGATGGAGGGCAGGGGTGGGGAGGTTGTGGTCTGATCACGTTGTAAACGAACACCCACGTAAAGCCGGGATGCGGGGTGGATACTTACACGGCTAGTTAGGTTTCCTGCCGCCGTGGTTAGGGTCGGTTAGGGTGTGGTAGGGGGTGGGTGGGGTGGTGGTGGTGGTGTAGTTAGGGTTAGGGAGGGATGTGGAGAGGCTGGATAGGGTTAGAGATAGTATACGTTGGGTGCGTATGGATGGGGATAGGGTGCATTATGCACGGAGTGAATGGAGTAAGTGAAAACGTTTACTACGAAAGGATACTGTATTACTATATTAGAAGTATGGAACTAAATAAAATCATCTAACTCTGACCAAAGAAAAGCTATAGAATACTCGTCCGCGCACGAGGACTCAACTCATTCGCGTGACGGCAGCTGATGCATCGAAGTGAGTTCGAAGGCTCTAAGTACATCGAGGAGGAAGCTTTCACTTAGACGGATGAGTTAAGTCCTATGGCGTTAGCCAGAATAAAATTGATACGAAGGGAGGAATCGAGGTAATGGTCACTGGAATCGAGTGACCTAAACATAGTGATGTCCTTGATCAGTCTTATTCTGGTTAAGGACAGACTATTTCATTGCAGATGAAGAATGACACCCCTCCCTCTCCAGTGTCCCAATCTCAGTCTGGGTTTAAGGAATTCGTTCATTCGAAAGAAGGAACAGACTTTTGTCTGTAAATGTAACAGGTGGACTGAGTGGGAGACTGAGATCACACGGATGGGAATTCTACAACAATTGAGGTCGAGAAATGAAGTGCGTGATGATTGGTGTGTAATTGTCATTCTATTTTTATTATGTCTATTGATTTGTTTATTTCCGTATACTTACCTTATTTAGATATGTAATTTATTTTACAGCTATTTTATTTATCCATCTATTTTTGTATTTATTTATCTTCTTTGTATTAGCTTATTATTTATTATATATTATCTTATATATTATATATCTTATGTTATATCTTATATTACTTATTATTAATTTCATTTACTTATCCAGATTTTATCTATTATACTTATTTATGCATTTGTTTATTGATACATTTATTTATTTATTTATTCTTATTTATTCTTTTATTCCTTCATCAATCATTGGCAGCCAGTTGTGGGAAAGGAGATTGATGAAGGTGGAGTACGTGGAGACCCTGATTAATCAACTCTGCCACATTGGAGGCGTTAATATCGAAGAATGGAGTGGGAGGGGAAGGTAGTAAGAGAGAGTTGTTAATGCAATTGACTGTGACCTCGTATAACGAGAACCTTTCGCATTCACAGTTACGAGCCTGAGTTGCATTTTGTCGAGATTGACGTCTGGGAAAGGTTCAGACACGCTACTGTGACGCTGAATCTAAGTGTGGTGACGAAATCCGTATTCCTTTTTGTCGACGGTTTTACTGGTCTTTCGTCGACTTTTTTCGACGGTTAAACGTTTGTTTTTTTCGACGGTTTTTATTTAGGCGTCGCCTTTTTTCGACGTTTTTAATTATGCAGTCGCCTTTTTTCGACCGCTTTATTCAAACGTAGCCCTTTTCAACGGCTTCATCTACATGTTGCCATTTTTGTCGACATTGTTATGAAAACGTCTTCTTTTTTCGATGGTTGTATTCAGGCGTCGCCTTTTTACGACGGTTTTTAGTTATGCACCACTTTCTTTCGACGGTTTTCATCCGCACATCGCCTTTCTTGGACAGTTTTTAATCATACGTCGCCTTTTTTTCGACCGTTTTATTCAAACGTCGCCTCTTTCGGACGGTTTCCATTTGGTCAAAGGAAGAAGAAATATTTGAGGACGAAATTGGGTTTTAATCGAACGAGACCCGGCGTGTATAGCCCCGCAGTCCCCCTCCCCCACATCCCCACAACTGTATGAAATCGCCTGCCGCCAACAGAGGCATAAATCAATAAAGTCCGTCACATTAGTTCGAAAATTCAAGAAGTTTCGTATTCAAATATATAGTGGTTGATGATATTTATTGATGTAGTTTGAGTTAGTCCACATCAATCATGGTATTGCGAGAGCAGGAGGGAGGGGAGGGAGGGGGTGGAGAGAGGAAGGGAATGGGAGAGGAGAGGAGAAGGGAAGGGAAGGGGACATGGAGGGGAAGAAGTACTCGTAAGTAGATAGTAGCAGGGAAGGAGAAAGGGAGGGGATGTAGAGGGTAGAAAGAAGGGAAGGGGCGGGGGAGGCAAAGAAGAGAGTAGAGAGGAGCAGGGGAAAGGAAAGGGAGGGGATGTAGAGAGGAGAAGGGAAGGGGAACAGGGAGTGGATGTAGAGAGTAGAGAGGAACTGGGAAAGTGATAGGGAGGGGAGAGAAAGGGTAGAGAGGGGAAGGGAAGGGAAATGGGAGGGGTGTATAGGGTAGAGAGGATAAAGGAAAGATGACAGGGAGAAGGTATGGAGTTGAGGTATAGTGGAGGAGGAAAGGCTAGATTTGGAGGGTTATGAAAGGAACATAGGGGGGTAATAGATACTGGAGAGGAAGCAGGCCGGTATTAAGAGTATCACTATGCACGTCTGCCGTCATCCATGAGGGTAGGATGTGGCTGAATGGTGAAGAGGTAGTTGGGGAGTGGGGGGGAGGGAGGGAGGGAGGAGAGAGTGAGGGAGTTGTGGGGAATGCGGGGAGGGATTCAGGATGTCAAGGGGAGGGAAGGAGGAAGGGAGGGAGGGAAAGAAGGTGAGGTAAGGGTCATCACAAAGTATTAATTGATCAATTGAATGACTGATGGTAGAAAGCCTGCAAACTATATAGTGTCCTGCTTTACTCATCCCATTACCCGGGAGCAAGTTTGTTCTGTTTATCCTGATGATTATCTCGTATAATGTCAGAGAAGCACCGCCCCCTTTCCCCCGCCATGGGCTGTGATTAGTCGGCTTATACTGCTTTATCCAATCACAAAGCAACACGTCAGGCTGGTAGGCGTAATCGTTTTTACGTTTTTATTATGAATAGTCAACAGCTTGTGTTGAAGCGTCAGAAGATTTATGTCCTTAACGTCTTTAGTGGTTCGTTGCCCTGAAAACAACTTATAATACGATTTACTTCTTCTGTTAAGTTGTTTATTTGGAACAAGAATGTTCCAAGTGCTTCCACCGAGCCAGGGTCATTTCTCGTTCGTCTTCGTTCTAAGAATTCGTTTATTTTGCCTTTGGTTCCTCTTTTTATATCCTGATTTCCATAAAGTTAACGTATGCGTTTCGTTTTCTTTATTCTGCTTATTTTCATTGTTATTTCTTTACCTTCTTTTTGTATTTGGCAAATCCATTTCGCTTTTGTACCGTATGAGGTCATATTTTTGCGTCTTATTATATCATAGAAAAACGAATGATTTCAGGTATATCAGTGTTTCAGGATGTACGGCAGAGTAATGGACGCGGCATTTAGCATTTTATCGGAAATATCCAGCGATTCTATCCGCGGGAACACTGTCGCACCGAAGAAGTTGAGTCGGAGAGGTGGCAGAGGAAGTATTGAAGGAGGCCAGTAGCCGAACGGAGGGAAAGTAGAAGTTCAAAGCGATCGGCATTCATGATGACTAGTCCCCAGTCATAAAAGTATATTGAGTGACTCTGGTCCGTAGGGATGTCACTAAAGTCCCTAAAACATGTAGTCAGTACCCACATGCGGGGAGATAGGTTATGAGCCTACGCCGGGAGGCTCGTAGCAGCGGCCAAAGCCGGCACCTTTGCCCTGTGTGCTTTAAGGACGGTTGATGTAGGGGACAGTTACAGCTGGGAATCGGAGAGAAGTATGGGATTCGAACCCACAACTAAACGAATAAGAGACCAGCACGCTTCCGATTACGCAGCAGCGTACTACATAGGAGATGATGTACGTGATATAAGTAGAGTTAGACAGAGAAGGATGGAGGGCGTGCCTTAACGAATGGGCGCGCGGTGGGTGAGAATGTGTCTGTTTGGAAGACTGAGGTCGAGTTGTCGGCTTGAGGAACAGCTGGCCGTCAAGTCGGAGTGGTTGTTTAAAGCTTTGAGGTTGGGCCGAGAAGTGGTGCGCCTGCGCCGTCTACGTCTGGTCTGCGTGGGCGGTTTTGGGGAGCCTTGGCAGATTTCCTTCCCCTGCGGTCGGGGGTACAGGGGGCGTTGGGGGTGGGGTGTGTGTGTGGTGGGGGGGCTGGATGGGGATACAGCAGGTCCGGATTTAATTGTTTTCCTTTTTCCTTTTTCCTCTGCTTTCTCTCTCTCCATCTTTTCTCTTCTCTTCTCCATTCTTCTCTTCTCATCTTCTCTCCTCTCTTCTCCCTTCTCTTTTCTTACCGTCTCTTCTCTCCTCTCTTCTCCTCACCTCTTTTCTTCTCTCCTCTCCTCTCCTCGCCTCTCCTTTCCTCTCCTTCCCTCTTCTTTCCTCTCCTATCCTGTCCTCTCCTCTTCTCTTCTCTTCTTCTAAGTCAAAGCCCATGGCATAGGAGGAAAAGTGTTTGAATGGATTAGAACTTGGATTAGTGACAGAAAACAGCGGGCCACCATAAACGGTGTAAAATCCAAATGGGGGAATGTTTCTAGTGGAGTTTCCCAGGGCTCGGTTTTGGGTCCCTTATTGTTCGTTATGTATATAAACAACTTGGACAATGGGAGTAATAGTGACGTTAGTAAGTTTGCGGACGATATTAAAACAGAACTCCTAATTAGGGCTGGAGAAGATGCCGAGATCCTGCTTGAAGATCTTAATAAGTTGTTCATATGGTTGGTGAAATGGCAAATGGACTTCAATATCTCCAAGTGCAGCGTGTTATACATAGGGTTACACAACCCCGAAAGCAGATTAGCTTAAATAATACGTTTTTAGAGAAAGCTGAGTGCGAGAGACTTGGGAGTTTTAGTACATTATCGCCAAGAATAAAGCTAACAGATCATTGGGTTTCATTGCTAGGACGGTAACGAATAGGAGTGCATAGGTAATTATCAAACTCTATCTGGCGTTAGTTAAACCCATCCTAGATTATACGGTACAGTTTCGGTCTCTGTCCTATAGAATGGACATCAATTCACTAGAATCAGTACAGAGGGGAATGACCAAAATGATACATGGGCTCAGAAATTTACCCTAGGAGGAGATGCTTAGGCACCTTAGCTTATATTCTCTGGAAAGAGGCAGAGTGCGAGGTGATCTAATAGATATTCAAGTGTATCAAAGGTATTGAAAAGGGTGACGCAAAGTCATTATATTAAGACAATAGGGCAGAACAAGTAGTAATGGATTTAAACTGGACTAATTAGATTTAAGAGGGAAATAGGCAAGAACTGGTTTACTAATAGGGTGGTCAGCAAATGAAATAGAATTAGTAACCATGTAGGGAGAGCTGAAACTATCGGTTGTTTTAAGAAACTGTTAGGTAACTTTATGGATGGGGATAACAGGTAGTAATGGACATGGAACTGCCCAGTGTAGGCCTTGTGGTCCCTTGCAATCTTCTTCATTCTTATGTTCTTCTGT
>NC_134786.1:23606974-23609474 GCF_046742065.1 Oratosquilla oratoria | reverse complement strand
CTGTTGCACCTCAATCTTCTTATTTCTCCTCCATTTTTCTTTCCCGTCACCGTCATTTTCGTAGCGTCTCCACTGCTGCCACGAATTCCTCCCTATCCTCCGCCACATTCAGCAGCTCTCTAAAATACTCCGCCACATTCCCTTTACCGCCTCCTCTTCCGTTAAGATCTGTCCATCTGCGGCTTTTAGCTTCTCTTCTATATTTGACTCACTTCCCCTTCCTCTTTTCATTTCCTTCCAAAACATCTTTTTATTGGTTTCAAAATTATCAGTCATATATATATATATATATATATATATATATATATATATATATATATATATATATATATATATATATGTTGATATAGATATAAATATATTGATATACATATATATGTATATGTATATATATGTATATATATATATACACATGTGTATATATATATATATATATATACATATACACACACATACGTACTTTATATCACAACTGAAACCGCAGTCGGAGTAGGAAAAAAACTTAAGCGCGAGCCTATATATTTTGACTGGAAACTACAGTACTTTTCAGTGGTACTATTGAAGACGACTATAGTTTTCACTCGTTTCCGTTTTTTTTTTTTTTTTGGTCCGACTGTGGTTTCAATTGTGATTCACAAATGTGCTACTACATTTTTCATCAGTAATATATATATATATATATATACACATGTATATATATATATATGTAAGTATGTATATACACATTCACTAGAGCAAAATGCAGTTACGCATATGTAAATCACACAGAGAACTCACAGTCGGAGTAAAAGAAAACTTGGGAGGACGTTAGGCTTCAATATTCTGGCTACCGGCTGTAGTACTCTTCAGGAAAATACAGCATAGTCCAAGTGGTAAGACATAAGGCGGGAAATTAACAGGGGCATGAACAGCTTACAGTATATGACGGGCCAGATGACCTCACATAAGGAAAAATGGCATAATCAAACGTGGGGTTGGGCGGGAGATCAGGAGGGTGGTAATTACCGACCAAGGAAGTTACTGCTAACTGTGAGACAATGTCCGGAGACCATTGTCCTTTGGAGATGTTAAAACTGGGACATTCTTCAATTAAGGTAGACTCAAATATTTTCCTCCTGAAACCACAACTAGATTTGAAGACTAGCTTAGCTTTATCCCAGTCAATCCGATGGTTTTGATGACTCACATCATGGAATACAGCCGAACTTTCTTGAGCATATTTCGTGGATGTCATACGTTCGGCCTATCTAGTGTTCAAGTCTCTATCAGTTTTGCTTAGGCACACCAGATCACAATTTCGACAGGGTAAGCTATATACTCCAGGAGAATCAGCCTTCTTAATCCTCTGGTGAACGCTTACAATTTGCTTATGCACTGTGTTAGGATAGCGGTAAGCAAATGTGAGACGATATATAGGAATTAAATTAACAAAATAATTTATGGCGTTGCAGTAAGGATTTAATTTTTTAATTTTTTATAGGAGGGGTGTTGATTAGTGGAAGCAAAAGTTTTACTCCTGCTATGGGTTCTCCGTGTGATATGTGTGTGTGTGTGTGTGTGTGTGTGTGTGTGTGTGTGTGTGTGTGTGTGTGTGTGTGTGTGTGTGTGTGTGTGTGTGTGTGTGTGTGTGTGTGTGTGTGTGTGTGTGTGTGTGTGTGTGTGTGTGTGTGTGTTTGTGTGTGAGTGCACGAGTCCACTAGGCTTTTCTTGTATATCTCCTCTCATTTTTCTCCTCGTGATAATGGC
This sequence comes from Oratosquilla oratoria, assembly GCF_046742065.1. Lineage (NCBI taxonomy): Eukaryota > Metazoa > Arthropoda > Malacostraca > Stomatopoda > Squillidae > Oratosquilla > Oratosquilla oratoria. Next base: position 23,607,728 of record NC_134786.1, on the reverse strand, counting down.
TCTAACAATTAACTACCCCAAGTGAGCCATTATGGTAAGTGTTTTTTATGGCCCATTCAGAAGCAAATTTCCTTTGTGGGTGCTCGTAATTGCCTGTCGCAGAGGGTGGTTGCTCACAGGGAGGTTTGCGTACTGGTCCAGCCGAGAGGGCCTCGGGCCGAAGGACAAGGCATGGCGTGATGAGCGGCCTCAGACTCTAAGAGAAGCTGTGTGGGCTACCTGCATCCTTGGGGCGGAAGTCTCGTCGATGAAATGTGTATATGGGAAGATTGAGAGGGGACTCTTGTCGTCAGGTCTCTCTTTCAAGAACGAGTATACTGTATGGATATGAACTATAATATACATACTGTGTATGCGCTAAAACGTAGACACTAGCATATGCATGGATAGGGAAATGCGTCTGGTATATTTTCGTTTAGGTTTTCTGTTTTATAATGAGAATAAGGATTTGAACTGTAAATGTATCATATGTAATGTTCATTCTCTCTCTCTCTCTCTCTCTCTCTCTCTCTCTCTCTCTCTCTCTCTCTCTCTCTCTCTCTCTCTCTCTCTCTCTCTCTCTCACACACACACACACACACACACACACACACACACACACACACACACACACACACACACACACACACACACACACACACACACACCCGCATGCACGCACACACACACACACACACACACACCGACATCATAGTTATTTGTAAAAGTAAGTAAACTCATACACAAATACTTCCTCGTGCTTACTCATGAGTTC
>NC_134786.1:23589474-23594474 GCF_046742065.1 Oratosquilla oratoria | reverse complement strand
TGACACTTGACAGTTTGCAAATGACACCTGATAAATTGTAAATAACTTTGGATAACTTGGAAATAACTTTGGATTACTTGTTACTGGCCCTCTTGCTGGATACGGAGGAAGTCAGACGTGATGCCTGGTCTGCACGAGCGGGAGGCAGTCGTCAATCCTCAGGTGGGCCCGGGGCGGAGACGCGAAGCAGCAGCAGCAGCAGCCACAGCAGCGGCGGGTGGAAGTCAGGGTAGTAATTGCGGATATGGTGGATACAATGAGTTATGACGGTGAAGAGGCCGGCTGGTCTGGAGGCGGATATGGTGGCAGTAGAGGCGGATGCAGCAATGGAACTGGAGGAAGGGTGTGGGTGGTAGAGAGGGAGATGAGTGTGTTGGAAGTGGTGGTACTCTTGTTGTTATTGTTTTAAGTTCGAAGTGTGTGTTTGTGGGTTGGGGGTGAAGGTTAGACCACCTTTACGGATTTGGGTAGACCTACTTGTCTTGGGGGGACAACGAAAGGATCACCCAAGAGGTGTTATCGGTGGAAGGGGGGGGGCGTTTACTCTTTTGAGAATGGGGAGATGAGTGTGGCGGAAGAGGTGATGCAAAGGTCTACCCCCTCCATCCCCAGCCCCAATGGCTTAGGTGATGCACTTTACCGATTTTATTCTGTCTGCCGCCACAAGATTATATTCAATACCGTCACGAAAAAATCCTGAAAAAAAAAATTGTGGACAAGTCGGATTCAGATTTTATCTATTCATTTAATCATTCATCCATTTGTTTATCTATTTATCTGTTTTTCTTGAGGGGCCGGTGTTGTGAAGTTTCAGTACATTAACTACTAAATCCCCTTTCCCTTTCTTTCCCCGCTCCCTCGCCCTCCACCTAAAAAACTAACCCATTCTTATCCCACTCCTCCTCCTCCTCCTTTCCTCCTCTTCCTCCTCACCCTCCTCCTCACCCTACTTTCTTCCGGAAAGTCTGTCATCATGACGAAGGAGTTATAAAAGAAATACATATGTGTTCAGGGTCATGTGAACACGTCTTTGAACATTTTGTGTGTGTGCGTGTGCGTGCGCTTATGTGTGAATGCTTGTGTGCTTGTGTGCGACTATAAGCGTGCGTGTGTGTACTTGTTGGTTTATTATAGACAGGATTTATAGGGGAGGGGGAACGGGTCTATTTCGATCTTCGCCACGTCAACATAGTGCAACACCTCATAGTGTTTATTAAGGCAGACATACAACGATTTTATTCAGGGGAGGGATGCGGATTATAGGCCCAGTAGCACCCAGGAGGGGATCTCGTGTTCAACTGACTGGAGTCGTGTGGCTTTTGGTCGAATGTCCGTGGTTTTAAAGCCGATCCTATGTTGAGGGGGCGTTGGCGCCAGTCACCTCGGGAATGTTGAGAGGTTTCCAAGTCTAACACGTGTGAGGTTCTGATACAGGACGATGTTGTTCAAGCGAGTAGCTTCCAACTCACCCACCCTTCCCCGTCCCCTTCCCCGCCTCCGTCCCTTTCCCCGTCCCCGTTCCTCTGACCTCCTCCCTCCCGAACACACCCTTCCCCTTCCATACTGAAAGTATATCGACTCAATCTCAGTTGCCGGGTCGATGGTGTTACCGCTCCTGCATAGGCATTAGTATGTTGTCGGCGACATCCAGCGCTTCTGTCTTTGAGGACTATATCACACCATAGAAGTTGAGCCGTACAGGTGGCAAGGGAAACATTTAAGGAGGGACAATAGAAGTTACAAGTGGTCACCATTTTTTCATGGCCATTCCCCAGTCATAAAAGAATGCTGCGTGACTCTGGTCCGTAGGGATGTCACGAAAATCCGTACGGAGCCCCTGGATAGATCTTGTTCTGGCTGATTGATCTTATTCAAACGAGGGAGGGAGTCGGACGATGTTCAAGAATGTTAGGGAGATATCCAAGAGTGTAAAAAGCATTCCCTTAACCCCTTCGCTAAGCTGAACTCTATATATTCTGTTCGGGCTAACTCCAAGCTAATTCATAAGAACTCTAAATGCGTTATCGTAGGGAAGGGGGTTAACATTCGCCATAGTATTGGGCCTTCGAGTGTCACTGCGGCGGCGGCCGAGGACTCCGGAGACAAACGTCGAAAGATCGTGGATACAAACTTCGTTCCGGTGAAGGGAGGAGGAGGAGGAAGAGGTAGAGCGGATGATGCTACTTCGCCTCACCGTCCGGGCTCACTGCCTTCGCTGATTATATATATATCCGTCTCCTTCTCTCTTTCCCTTTCCCTTCCCCTTTCCCGCCCTCTTATCCTTCTCCCTTTCCCTTTCTCCCTTCACCCTTCCCTCTTTCATCTCCTTCCTTTCCCCTTTTCCTTTACTCTTTTCCCTAACCTTTTTTCCCTTACCCTTTTCCCTTTCTCCTTCTCCCTTCCTACTCCTCTTTTCCTTCTACTTCCTTTACTCATTTCCCTTACCCTTTTCCCTTTCTCCCCTCTCCCTTCTTATTCTTCCTTTTCTTCTGCTTCTTCACTCCACCTTCTTCCTTTAACTTGCCCCTCCACTTCTGCCTTTCCTTCCCCCTTTCTCATTCCCCTTATTCTTTTCCCCTTTCCCCTTCCCCATTTCACTTCCCCTTTTCTCTTCCCCCCTTTTCTCTTCCCCCTTTCCCTTTCCCTTTTCCTTTCCCCTTTTCTCTTCCCCTTTTCCCTTTCCTTTCTCCTTTCCCTTCTCCTTTCCCTTCCCCTTTTCCCTTCTCTTTTCCCTTCCCTTTTTCCCTTTCCCTTTTCCCTTTCCCTTTTCCCTTCCCCTTTTCCCTTTCCTTTTTCCCTTCTACTTTTCCCTTCCCCTTTTCTCTTCCCCTTTCCCCTTCCCCTGTTCCCCTTTCCCTTCCCTTCCCTCGGACCTTCTCTCTGCCCTTCTCCTTGCCCCTCTCTCTACCCTTCTCCTTGCCCTTCCCCCTGCCTTTTCCCCTGGTCTTCCCCTCTTCTCTACCTCTTCCCCACCTTCCTTCTCCCCCTCCTTCCTCCCTCTCACCCTCCTTCTTCACTCCCCCCTCCTTCACAAGAACATAAGAATGAAAGAGACTTCAAGAGATCATAAGGCCTGCACTAGGCAGTTCCATATTCATTACCACGTATCATCCCCATCCATAAAGCTGTCTAACCTTTTCATAAAACAATCGATAAATTTAGCGTTCACTACATGGTTACTAAATATATTCCATTCGTTGACCACTCTTTTGGTAAACCAGTTCTTGCTTATTTCCTTCTTAAATCTAAATTTGTTCATTTTGAATCCATTACTGCGAGTTCTGCCCTGCTGTCTTAATATGATGACCTTGTTTGCACCACCGATGTTAAAGCCCTTGTCCATTTGAACACCTCTATTAGATCACCCCACATTCTATGCCTTTTCAGAGTGTAAATTAAGGTGTTTAAGCCTCTCCTCGTAAGGTAAATTTCTGAGCCCATGTATAATTTTGGACGCTCTTCTTTGTACTGATTCTAGTGAACTGATATGCATTCTATAGGACAGAGACCAAAAATATACCACATGGTCAAGGATGGGTCTAACTAACGCCAGAGTTTGATAACTACCCCTGCACTTTTATTCGTAATTGTCCTAGCAGTGAAACCTAATGCTCTGTCAGCTTTATTCCCGGCGCTAATGCACGGTTTGCTAGATTTAACGGTAGGACTTACTAGAATTCCAAGTCTCTCTCGCACTCAGTTTTCTCTAAAAACGTGTTATCTAAGATATACCTACTTTTTGGGTTGTGTAAACCTAAGTTTAACACACTGCTCTTTGAGGTATTAAAGTTCAATTGCTATTTCATTGACTATGTGAACAATTTGTTAAGATCTTTCTGCAGAATTTCGGCGTCTTCTCATGACCTAATTTGGCGTCCTATTTTAGTGTCGTCCACAAACTTACTAATATTTCTACTAACCCCATTGTCCATGTTCTTTATATACACAATGGACAGTAAGGCACCTAAAACTAAGCCCTGAGGAACTCCACTAGTAACAATCCCCCATTTGGATTTTACACTGTTTACGGTGATCCACTGTTTTCTGTCACTGATCCAAGCTCTAATCAATCCAAACACTTTTCCTCCTATGCCATCGGCTTTAACTTTAATTAGAAGTCTCTGGTGGGGCACTTTGTTGAACGCTTTGCTAAAGTCAAGGTAAATAACATCGTAACTATCGTTGTCATCTGACGCCTTGTAGATATTAGTGTAAAAAGAGAGAACATTAGTTACACACGACTTACCTTTGGTGAACCCATGCTAAGAGTCACGAATCAAATTATGTCTCTCGATATGATCTCTGATCTCCTTCCCTCTTTCTCTTCACCTGTCTCCGCCTCACCGTCCTCTACCTTTCCCCTCCCCCTCCCTGTCCTCCCTCCCCCTCCCCGTCCGTGTCCTCTTCTCCCTTCCCTGTCCCCTCCTCCTTTCCCTGTCCCTTCCGTTCCACCTAGGGATCCCTTCTCTCCTTCCTCCCCGTCCCATTCTCCTTTCCTTATCCCTTCATTCCCCAGTCTCTTTTCCCTTCTCTCCTCCCCATCCTCTCCTCCACCCTCCCCTATCTTCATCCCCCTTCTCGTCCTTACCTCTCCCTCCTCTCCCTTTCCTCTACCTTCTCTCCCTTCCCTCTACACCAACTCCCTTCCCTCTATGTCCTCTTTCTTCCCTCCACCTCCTCTCCCTCCCCTCCATCTTCCCCTCCCTATTCTACCTCATCCCCCCCACACGGCGGCTTGTCAGCCTCTACCCTCCCCCACCCCCTTCATCTGCTCTGTGGGGCCGTCCGCTCGCTCTCGCCCGCCCCCTTCCTGTTCTCCTCAGCCCTTCGGATCCTGGCGCTTGGGGAGCGTCTGAGCCCCCCCTCCCCCCACCTCTCTCTTCTCTCTCTCTCATATGTATATATATATATATATATATATATGTATATATATACAGATATATACATATATATATATATATGTATATATATACATATATATAAATATATATATATATATA
>NC_134786.1:23584474-23586974 GCF_046742065.1 Oratosquilla oratoria | reverse complement strand
GTCTTGAGGAATCCCTTTCGTTGTTATGGGTAATTGTTATTTCAACAGTTGTATTCGTCCATCGTGTATATTTAAATGGGTAAATTTTTAGAAGTGCACACCTACGCGATATAGTACAGTAATAGAAAATTAAATAATAATTTTTATAAATTATAATACATCAACATGATATACGTTATTCTTGGCGGAAATCAATAATAGAAACAAGTGCTAAAAGCTATTAACAAACAAGCGTAGCCGCTTTGACTACTTGAGACGCCATGTTTGTTTTGGTAGAGGAGGAGATCGAAGAAAATAAGTGTGCTAAATTCGTATATTCTAACCCAACCTAACCTACCTAACCTAACCTAACCTACCTACCTAACCTAACCAAACCTGCCTACCTAACCTAACCTGCATTTAGTAATGCGGTACCTGTAATTCTAGAGGTCATCAGGCCGTCGTCGTCGTCTCCGACCTCCGAATTTATCAAAACAAAGATGGCGTCTAAAGGAGTCTACGCAACTTCGTTTGTTTGTTTATAGCTTTTAGCAGCTATTTATATATATATATATATATATATAAATATATATATATATATATATATATCTGTATATGTATATAGTATATATATATATGTATATATATATATATATATATATGTACATGTATATGTAGGTATATACATATATATATATAATATATATATATATATAATGTGTATATATATATATATATATATATATATCATATATGTATATATATATATACATGTGTATATATGTATATATATATATATGTATATATATATATATATATATATATATATATATATATATATATTACTCCGTTCCTCTTCTAATCCTCTCAATCAAAACCCTCCCATAAGCCTTCCCAACTACATTCAACAAACTGATCCCTCTGAAACTACTACACTCACACTTGTCCTCTTTTCCTTTGTAAAGTGGAACTATACAGACACTCCTCCAGTCCTCCGGCACTCTACCCTCTTTTAAATAAACATTAAACAACCTCACCAGCCAGTCCACCATCACTGTACCTCCATTTTTTAACCACTCCACATGACACCCATCCAACCCAGGTGCCTTACCTGTTCTCATCATCTTAACAACTGCTTTCACCTCATCTTTCCTTATTTCTCCTCCATTTTCCTCACTCATCACTGTCATTTTCTCAGTGCTTCCCACTGCAACTACCTTTCCCATTGCAACTACCTTTCCCTCCTTATCTTCCTTTACATTTACAACTCCCTAAAATACTCTGCCCAACTTCCTCTCACTGCCTTATCTCCCATTATTATCTCTCCATCTGCACCTTTTACCTTTTCTTCTCTACTTGATTCGCCTCCTCTTCCTCTCTTAATTTCTTTCCGGAACATATTTTTATTACTTTAAACAATTCTATCATATTCTTACCCCATTTCACATCTGTTCCTCTTTGCTTCCTTTATCTTATGCTTTACCTCTCTTCTCTTTTCGTTGTACCTCTCATATGACTCTCTCGTCCTATCTTGTGACCAATCTCTGAATGCTTGATTCTTGTCTTCTACAACCTTCTTTGTTTCATCATCCCATCACTTGCTACCCTTCCTTCTATTTCCTCCCATCCTCCTTGTTTCACACACCAACTTTGCACACCTTGAGACTCCCACCTTGAAACATCCCCATTCCTCCTCCACTCCTAGTTCTACTCTATCCTTCACTCCCTCCCACTCCTCTCTCAGATTCTTCTTGTACTCCTTCTCCTTTTCTTTCTCATTTAAACATTTTACTTTAAGCACCTCCCTACCTTCTGTCCTTTTCCTCTTTCTCCATCCTCCACTCTCTTCTTACGTTCCACCAAAACACACACACACACACACACACACACACACACACACACACACACACACACACACACACACACACACACACACACACACACACACACACACACACACACACACACACACACACACACACACACACACACACACACACACACACACACACACACATGTATATATATATATATATATATATAATATATATATATATATATGTGTGTGTGTGTGTGTGTGTGTGTGTGTGTGTGTGTGTGTGTGTGTGTGTGTGTGTGTGTGTGTGTGTGTGTGTGTGTGCAACACTGAATGGGTCTCAGTGAACAGATTTACATTTATCAACCACAATTCACTTTAATTCTAAGCCATCAACATCGAGAAGCTCGAGGAGGCATACATGCAGAAATTGAAACGTGGTACAGCCAAGGACTCAAACCTTCGCACGCATGTGACAAGTGATAATGACTTAACTGATTGCGCCATCAGTTAAATCACTATCACATGTCACGTACTTGCGGAAGTTCGAGTCTTTGCCTGTACCACTTTCAATTTCTGCACGTATACCTCCTCGAGCTTCTCGATGGCTTAGAATTAAAGTGAATTGTAGTTGACAAATGTATATGTATATATATGTATATATATATATATATATATATATATATATATGTATATATATATCAT
>NC_134786.1:23571974-23576974 GCF_046742065.1 Oratosquilla oratoria | reverse complement strand
ACGTCGGCGGTTTTTGGGGGTAGAGTAGGGGAGAGTGGGTGGTGGGATCTAGTCATGGGGAAAATGGGGAGTTTAGAGTTGCTGTTGTTGCTGGGTACTGTAGTTTACTGGCACTTCTATCCCTGTGGACAATCGCGGACAAGCGTCCTATGCGGCATTTAGACCGAGAGGGAAGCAGATACAGAATAAGGAGAAGATGGGAAGGGGGTACTTGATTGTGTAAGGGTTAAGTGAGGGAGCACTTACTTTACTGCAATTAATCGTGCTTTTTTCGTGAGAGAATGCAGGACATGGATAGAATCTAAATTTTGTTAATTTGATATCAATTACTAATTTGTCATTTGATAGAAAAACTCGTGTTGATATTCTTTTTTTTTCTGACGGTATCACTAAGGAAATTTCATCACAGCTGATTTTGATACAGCGAGTGTAGTATTGAATTATGATAAATATATGAATAAATGAATGAATAGATACCTAGATAAATAAACAAATAAGTAAATAGAAAAAGTAAAATGCTTATTATAGATGATTCATAGTCGTACCCATAGTTTGACGTTTTCTCCCATTGTCATTCACAAAAAGTAAGAAAATGAATAGGAGTAGGGGTGACTATTGTATATTTGTCCAACGGTGATTGTCTTTCGTCGCCGTCAACCTTTCTTTCCGTGAGGATAATATCGCTTCCAAAATATGTAACAATTATTATTGCAAAGAAATTTGAGGAAGTTCATTGATGTTACCAATTATTTCTTTTTACAATGTATCAAAACATTGCTCTTTGATAACTGTAACAGGTTTTTAATTGTATTTAAGAAATAATTTTATGTAGTATTAACTGATGGATGTAAGGGCAAGGGTACTAAGAGAAATACTTAAATAAGGATTTAATACTAAAACGTTTAAGATAGACTCTTGGACGAATGACATTTGAAGAATTCCCCACCATTAGCTATGACAATTGTTTACAATCGCTTCTCGTATCATTTTGTATCCGGTGATAGAGACAGGGGACTGTAGCACTTAAATATAGGGAAAAATAGGACGGATTTCCCGTCCCCCATCCTATTTACAAAAGCCTCAGTAACTTTTTCTACATAGCGTGTCACGCCACGAGAAAACAGCTTGTGTTCTTTGTGTTGAATGCTTACACTGAACAGGAATGAACACAAAGGTGAAGAACAGTTCTTTGTCAATTGATACTGTAGATTTAGGTAAAGCCTATTAAAATCCCTAACTCGTTACTGTGTCATACAGTGGTTCGTTGGTTATGCTTATGTTTGTCACACAATCAGTCAAACCCCGGTCTCTCTCACTTGTAGCAGTCCCGCGGCCCCCAGAGAAGCGGCAGAGTGAAGACATTTTGTGTTTCTCTTTGCAATGAATGAAGAAGCGAAAGACATTGTAGTGCGAGGTGCTCCGTGTGGTGGTTCCATCTTGGCCACAGATCAATTCTTTGCTCGCTAATGTTTACTGCAGGGGACGCTGGAACGTCCGGTTATTGTTATCATAATCTGTTGTTGGTACCCGGGTCGTTGTTTTTCCTCTCCAAATGAGGAGGTTATGTGTGTCTGGGGGATGGGATTTCAGGTCTGTCTGATGAGAGGGGATCATTATGAAGTTTGGGGGATCTTAAGATAAGGGTGGTTGGGGGAAAGGGAGGGGAAGGTACAAAGGTTGGGGGGAAGAGGGGATGGGGGATGTATGAAAGGAGAGACTACCCTGAGGACGGATCCGATTCTTCGTCCTCGTTCTCCCCCCTCGTTCTCCCCCCATCGCGTTCTCCCCCCGTTCTCCCCCCTTCATCCTCCCCTCTCATCCTCCCCTCTCGTTCTCCACCACGTTCTCCCCCTCCTTGTTCTCCGCGTCCTCCTCATCTCGTGCGTGCATGTGTGCGTGTGTGTATATGTGCGTGTGCGTGCGTGTGTGTGCGTGTGTGTCTGTGTAGATTAATGTCCAGTCATAAAGGAATGCTAAGTGACTTGTTCCGCAGGGATATCGCTAAATTCCGTGAAATATTGACTCCATAAAAACCTGCAGTCAATACTCATACGAGGGAGGATAATCGGAAGGAATAATAAGCAAATAAATACATCAATAAATAGATAAATAAGTAAGTAAATAGCCCACCATGCCTGAAACTCGCATTTTGACTGACGCCAAGTGATTTTATTGAACCAAATCGCAACTGGGACAAAATAGTGGTCGGGGTGGGGGAGGTCTTGATCGGACGAAAATAATTATTGTTTATTTATTTATTTATTTTTATTCATTTATTTATTTATGTATTTTTTCTACGTATATACTGTATGCTTATTCATTAATTTTTTTGATTTATTTATTTATTTCTATCTACTTATTTGGTTATTTATTTACGTATTCATGTGCATGTTTGTTCATATATTTGTGTATTTTTACTTGAAAATGTTTTGAGCACTGTTGAAATGCATATATGTGAGCTCTCACACTTGTATGTGCACTATATGCACAGCATATGTACACTTGAGGATATTTAAATATTTAGTGTGTCATTTCTTCCCTTCACGATTAAGGAAGTAAAAATGGATGTTTATGTTGATTGATACAAGGGTGGAGGAGCGGGTAAGCGGACCATGCGGCGGATCACTATCTCGGCCGTGTCTGGGTCAGATCAGGTGAGGGGAATTACCAGAGCCTCAGAACCCTGTCAATACTGTGGCCGTACTATGGATTGCGTTATAACACTCTCCAGTAAGCTTTCGTTGGTCCGGACCCCGGCTTGAGAGAGAGCTACGGACCGTTTGTGGCATAGTGGAGTGCCACTAGGCGCCGCGTTGTGGAAGGGGAGGCTTGGCTGTGCGTGTGAGGATGGTTTCGGAAGAAAATAGATTTATGAGCTCGACCTGGACTGGTGGAGGGTTATAGAGGGGAGGGAGGCACGCGAAAGGAATAAGGGGATGGGGGAGGGAGGGGAGTGGGGGGAAGGAGGGAGGGAGGGAGAAGAAAGGAAAGAGCAAAGGAGGGGAATGAAGGAGGGAGGAGGAAAAGTGGGAGAGAGGGAAGAAGGAGGAAGGTAGTGGAGGGGAGGGGGAAGGAAGGAGCGAAGGAGGGGGTGGAGGGAGGAAGAGAGGAAATGCTTTCATTATTATGTTTATTTTAACTCGGCAGAGATGTAGTAATAAATAGAAGAAAAATATACGTTAGACATTTGAAACAGATTCCTAATGCAATGCATGCATGGCTATGGAGGATAAGAAAATAAAACCATGAAAGGACTGTATGATAAAAATAATAATAATATTAGGACAGCTTAGGAGAGGTTAATCCATTCTTGGTTTAATTAAATAAAGCTTAATGCAGAGAGAAGTGGAGGTAGTTATCAGTTACGAGATTGTAGAATAACGAGGTCATAAAGGGATGAGATCGTAATGGGACGAGACCGTAAAGGGACGGGACCGTAAAGGAACGAGACCGTAAAGGGACGAGACCGTAAAGGGACGAGACCGTAAAGGGACGAGACAGTAAAGGGACGAGGCCGTAAAGGGACGAGACCGTAAAGGGACGAGACCGTAAAGGAAGGAGACAGTAAAGGGACGAGACCGTAAAGGGACGAGACCGTAAAGGGACGAGACCGTAAAGGAACGAGACAGTAAAGGGACGAGACCGTGAAGGGACTAGATCGTAAAGGAACGTGACCGTAAAGGGACGAGACCGTGAAGGAACGAGACCGTGAAGGAACGAGACCGTAAAGGAACGAGACCGTAAACGAACGAGAACATAAAGGGGCGATACCGTAAAGGGACGAGACAGTAAAGGGACGAGACAATAAAGTGACGAGGCCGTAAAGGGACGAGATCCTTCAGGTCGTGGTAAAAGAATATACATATTTGGGATCCCGGAGGATGAGGTGACTGTCTGTGCAAGAGGGAGGAATAAAATTATTTGGTGGCAGAGAGACACAAGAAACGTCGAGCAGGTTAATGGCTCTATGGACCGACCGACTGACCGGCCGATCTTACTAAACCGTCCTAGACCGTATTAAACCATCCTTGATCATCCAAGACCTCCCTAGACTGTCTCAGACCATCCTAACCTGTCCCAAACCGTTCTAGACCGTCCCCTTGACTGTCTTAGAACGTACTGAACCGTTCTAAACCCTCCTAGACCGTCCTGAACCGATCGATCAAGACCGACCGACTAAGACAGTCCTGACCGACCGAAATCCTTACCGACTGACCAGGACCGATCGAACAAAACCGATCGACCGACCGACCGACTGAGCGAGACCGTCCCCGACGATAGGCAAACGAGAGGACCGGACATGGGTCAACACAGCTGCGTGATATTGGCGGCACACGAACGCTCGGAATCGGCTGAACTTTCAACACGGCGAAGCACTGGCTCCGCTCCCCTCCCCCGCGCTATCGCCAAACGATTCTATTCAGGTGAAGGGATGGATGGATTCGGGAGAAAAGAGGACGTTGGGAGGAGGGGAGGGCATGAAGACCCCGTTTTGTCCTGTGACGAGTACCTATTCCCCCGCACACAATCTTTTTCAGTTGAATAAAAGTATCGTCTGCTTCGTAATATTGTGCTTTTGTATTATTCATTCTATTTATATTTGCATCCTCCCCCATGTTGGGAGGGGAGTTGATCCTCCTTCCCTCAATATTACTCTTTTCCTTCCTTCCTCCCTCTCCTCCCTTCCTCTTTTCCTTCCTTCCTCCCTCTCCTCCCTTCCTCCCTTCCTCTTTTCCTTCCTTCCTCCCTCTCCTCCCTTCCTCTTTTCCTCCTCGCATCATTCTCTGCAGTAAACTCGTCACCTTTGCCTTGAAGAGTAACCCATCGGAGTCCGCGCTCATGTGATTGAAATCGCATGGTTTTGTCTGGAACAAGGACACTGCAGGCTGTGTCACCAAGCTGAAGGGGGTTGGAAAGATTTGTGTGTGGCTGTGGGCGAGATAAGGTAACTGTAACTCTTGTTCATCATAGTATATCTATGTACGGGTAACGTTTAAATA
>NC_134786.1:23554474-23561974 GCF_046742065.1 Oratosquilla oratoria | reverse complement strand
GTAATTATGATATTTAGGCGGCAGCAATAATAACTGCCTCGGGTCTTGCTTACTGGAACCCGGAGCCCTGCAGTGGTTGACAAAGGTTGTCTAGGACGTTCCCTGAGATATTCCTGGGAGGAAACTTTGGATTATTATCTGTGTTGTATCGGTGTGGGCTCTTTCTATGTCGTCAGCTGAAAGTAGTAGGAAGAGGAGGAGAGCAGTCGCCGGTTGTCAGGTTTCCATGTATGATTAAGAAATTAAGAAATGCAGATAAAATTGATAAGAATATCTTCGGGCCCAGTCCTGGGACAAAGTGTCAGCCCTTCAGGGCTCTACCTCCCGATGGAGGTATGAGGGTTGATATCCAGCTTGCAGGACCTCGACATAGCAAGCAGGCACACCTTTTTTGTCTCTTGTACTTACAACCGTGGCGATGATAAGATTCCAGCCGGCAGTCATCATATTCTATTAAAATTTAGATATTGCGTGCTTTGATGTGTTTAAAGATTCATTTAGTTATTGAAATGTTTCCGGGAAGGGGTCACCGTAATTATGTTTTCATCTCGTGTTTAAGTATATCGTATGTAAGTTTTTGTTTGTAGCATAATATTGTATCTGCAGTTACCGTGGCCTTCTTGGGGTTCGATACGACCATGAAAGGCCCTGGCAGGAGAGTCGGTTTATCAGACTTAAACGTGAGATCTAGCACATAGACTGTGGTCCCTTGGTAGTTACATAGAAAATAGAACTACTACTCATAGCTAAGCGCTCTTTGGAACTTGACGTCTGCGTCTGGCCTGTCAGCTGATATCGAAGTGGTGGACCAATGATTCACCGAATTCTGCCGAAAGGGGTGCAGTCGGATGCTCAGAGTCTTCGCGCGGCGCGTAAGACCCGACTGAGGGTGATCACGCCGGAGGGCAAGGAGGTGAACTGCCTACCGGTCTTCGAGAAGAGCGACGCCGTGGACAGCCTGCCCCTGAAGGTCCCCAGGATGAAGGGTCCTTACGAGGAGGACCGAGTCAAGGTCGAGAGGGTTTTCAAGGATGAGGGGTCGCCCTTGATCGCTACCTCAGAGTCGAAGGAGGAGGCTACTGTGACCACCATCATCTATTCCTCTTCGCCACCGCATTCTTGTCCTCCTCCAGCCTCCCTTGTCCATCCTCATGCCCCTCCCCCTCCACCTTCCCCTCCTTCGCCTCCGGCTGTCACTCCAGCTACCTCTACTGCTCCTACAACCTCTGCTATTCCCACAACATCTGCCACTCTTGATACCTCGTCTTCTCATTACGACGTTCTTCATCCTTATCCTCAGCCTCCTCAGCCTCCTACTCCTACTCCTCCTCCTCCTGAGGCTCCCACCGTCAAGGTGGAGTCTTACGAAGTCACAGACCTGGCTCCTGCTCTTCCGGTGTCTTACCAGGAGATGCCCACGACCTCCCCTGCGGCCGCCGCCGCCGCCACCACCGCTTCCCCCTCGTCTGGGGTGGACTTCCCCCAGAAGACCTTCCACGAGCCACTGCCATCTATGACCCAAAGGTACCGGTATCCTGCAGAGGATCCGGTGAATACCTACCACATGGAGGCCATGCCGCCCCCACCACCGCCCCGGTACTACTACAACAATATCATTTACGTCACCCCTCCTTCCCCACCACCCCCAGCAGCACCTCAACCTCTCCAACCCCAGCCGGCACTTCCGACGTTGGGGCGGGTCAAACAGGAGCCCGGATACCCTTACGAGGCAATGGACGACTGCTATGAGGGTCACTCCTCTTCGTCAGTCAACTCCTCCGCCTCGGACCGCAAGCCTAAGGCGTCCTACGAGAACCTGTCGGACTTCAAGACCATATTTCGGGACACTCACCGTCTGCTGTATGCACCAAGTAAGTAGCAGAACTACTGCTGGGGGAAAAAACTCAATTTGTTAAACAAAACAGGGGCATGTTTAACATCTCGCCTCACATTATTCCCCTAATACCCATGGCCAGCAAAATATTAAATATCTAAACCACCCTTTGTGGACATTTCGCCCACGGACGTTTGGGCCGGCATTCTCATCCTTTCCCAGTGTCCAATCACCCCCCCTTCTCCTCCTCCTCCTCCTCCTCTTCCTTCCCCCCCTTTTCTCTCCCCGTTCCCTCCTTTCCCCTTATTTAATCTCAAGCATTTGTATCTCAACTTGTACTTGAAAAAGCTGTAATAAGCGAAACGTCGTACAAATAAAGGCTCCGTCCTCATATGGTGTTTATCTCGTCAATTTGTTTATACAAGCTTGGAGAAGGGAAAGAACTTTTATCATAACTTGATTAACATATTTTATATTTGCGTGTCTGTATTAGCTATATCTATCTATCTATCTCTCTCTCTCTCTATATATATATATATATATATATATGTGCAAATCTATGTATACATACATACATACATATATATATATATATATATATATATATATATATATATATATATATATATGCTCATGCGTATATAAACAGTATATATATATATATATATATATATACACTCATGTGTGTATAAACAGTGTATATATATATATACATATATATATATATATACATATGTATATACTTATATGTGTATCTATACAGTATATATATATATATATATATATATATATATATATATATGTATATATATATGTATATATATATATATATATATATATATATATATATGTATATATATGTATATATATGAGTGGAAAGAGTGGTGAGTTATATATATATATATATATATATATATATATATATATATATATATATATATATATATATATATTATATATATATATATATACATATATATATACATACATATATATACATATATATATATATATATATATTTATTTATATATATACATATATATATACATACATATATATACATATATATATATATATATATATATATTATATATATATATATATGTAATATGTATATATATATGTAATATGTATATGTATATATATATATATATATATGTATATATATATATGTATATATATTTATATATGTATGTATGTATATATATATATGTACATACATATATATATATATATATATATATATATATATATATATATACATATATACACGTCTGTAAACACTTGTTTTTGGTAAGAATTAGAGCGAGAGTATAATTAAATTCACCCTGTATTGAGTATTGACTACATAAGATATAAACGGTCATCGTACTTGGGATTTAGTGATATCTTCCCTAATTAGACTCATTTAACATTCAGTTAGGGTTGGAGAGTAATCTGTCAAAAAAAAAAAGTAATTCTGATTACTTTTGACATCTACTTACTCCCTGTTCTATTACCTTATTAAATCCCTGCTGTACCACGTCTATGAGATTATATCTTCGGCACGATATTGTCCCCAGAGATAGAAGAGCTATTTACCGCTGTAGCGAAAGAATTCAAACAAAAGTTTTGTATTGATAATTTTGGGAGGGGGACTGTTTTGGGGTTAAGTCGAAAGCTGTGTACATATTTTTTTTGGGTATGTTTGGGTGGGTGTATATGCTTGAAAACGACCGCATGTAGTCAATTTTATTCGATATTTCACGCTGAGACATTAGGCGGAAAGCAGTGAATGCCAAAGTCGCCGCTGGTCCTCCGAAGGCGCCGCCCTCGTCAGATGCAGCACCGCGTCGTCTCTATCAAGTATGACCGCTCAGGTTCTTCGTCGGCGGAAGCAGCCACGCCCATATCCGTGCCAATGGTCTCCTTCTCCAATTCTTCCTCTTTCTCCTTCTCTTCCATCTCTTCTTCCTCTTCCTCTTTATCCTTCTTCTTCTCTCCTTCTTATCTTCTTTGTCTTTTTTCTCTTTCTCCTCTCCAACCTCTCCTCCTTATATTCTTTCTCTTTGTTCTGCTTCACCTCCACCTCCACCTCTTCCTCCTTTTCCTTCTCTTCCTTCTCTTAATTATTTTCTTCATTCTCATTTTCTTTCTCCTTCTCCCTTTCCTTTTCCTTTAACTTCTGCATCTCCGCTTCTGTCTTCCCCTTTTGCCACCTCCCCTACACCATCTCCACTGCCTCTTCCTTATCTACTTGTCCTCATATTTTTTTTCTTCACCTCCTCCTCTCCACTCCTCTTCATCTACCCTTTTCGCTACCGACCGGGATGTGGTTGTGGTGTGAGGGTGTGGGGAGCACACGGAGATACATCTCGGGAAAGTACAATCCGATAAGGAAGGCGGGCGTGGGCGCTAAGCGGCCATCATGTTTTTTCATTTCGTCTGCCTGCCGCCAAGCGACTTTGTTCATCTGAAGTGGGGGGAGGAGAAGTTAATAGGGGTTTCGAAGGCCCATCGGAGGTAGTAGTGAGCGTCGCCGGATACTTTTTCATGGCTGCTACCAGTTGATTTTATTGAACTGGAGCTGGGAAATCTTTAGAGTTAAATGATCAGCTTGTTGCTCTGAATGGGATGGGGGTTACCACGGAAATTAATGAAATAACCAGCGTAGAAGGAAAAGTGTCATCTGGTGCGGAAGGGGTTCTATATACTATATATATATATATATATATATATATATATATATGTATATATATATATATATACATATATATATATATATATATGTATATATATATATATGTATATATATATATATATATATATATATCTATATATATATATTTGTGTGTGTGTGTACTTTTTGTCCACCTAGTGGCGTGTTTGGGAGTATAGTATAACGTCGACGATATCCAGCGCTTTTATCCGAGAAGACATTATTGTGACGGAGAGGTGTTCATAGTGATAGTACAGGAAAGAAATGAAGAAGGCAATCAGGGGGAGGTGATTCTCCAGTCTTAAAAGAAGGGAATGTGCATAGACCAAATATAGGACTAGGGTTTGATTCCCAATGGCTCCCAGTGACTGACATTCGGATCCTTGAGATCAAAGGTCAGAGGTGATGGCATGGGTCGCAGCTCGGCGCCTCCTGGCGTGAGCCATCTGAATTTTGAAGGAAATCGACTGACGACACCTTAAACGAAATTCCGAAATTTCCTTCGGGATCCAACTGGGGGCTGTAAGCCGCTGGTAATGCATATATTGCTGTTGCTGTTGCAGACGGTGGTGCGGGTGAGTCAGAAGATCGGCAGGTCCGCCAAGCGCCAAGGGCCTAAGGAGGCACCCTGAGTTTTTTTTTGTGGCTGTCGTCGTGAGATTTAATTCAAAGAGTTACAAAGGAAAAGCATGCCGACAGGAGACCTTTTGGTCCATAAGTAGGTCGGATGCGAATAAATAAACGAATAACTAGTTAAGTGAATAAACAAATAAATGAATAGATGAAATAGATAATGAAAAAAACAGATAAATGATAGTAGATAAATAATAATAATAGATAAATGAATAAAATGAAATAATAAATGACAGGCATTGCAGCATATTGCGTAGGTGTTTATATAAATGAATCTTAAAACTTCAAACAGCACTAAATTGCACTGCCTCTGCAGGAAATTTATTCCATTCATTTACTACACGACTGGCGAAGTTGTTTCTACCCATTTTCAAATTATATTTACTTCCTGACGGTTTGAAACAATTATTTCTTGTCTGATTCGCATACAGTGTGAAAATTTCATCACTTTTGATACTGTCAATTTTCTCTAGAACCTTAAAGGCTTGTATCAAATCGCCCTTCAGCCTACGCTTTTTTAGGGAAAATATGTTTGTATGTTTTAGTCGATTTTCGTATGATTTATATCTGACAATTGGAATACGTTTTGTGGCTTGCCTTTGTACTTCTTCCAATCTGCCAAAGTCTTTAATGAAATTCGATAACCATGCGGATAAACATATTCCAAATGTGGACGAACTTACGATTTATATGGCTTGTTTATGATAGATTGACTTTTAGAATCAAAAGATCACGCAATTAGTCCTAGAAACTTGTTTGCTTTCTTTAAGGCGGAAATGTTTTGCTTAGATGATTTGAGATCATTACGTCGAGGTCCTTTTTACTACCCACTTTTGTTAATGAAATCCCAAATAACTTGTAATTGTACTTATTGTTATTTTTACCCCTGTGCGACCTTGCATTTACTTGGGTTAAATTTCATCAGCCACTTTTGAGACCATTGCTGTAGTGTATCTAAATCTTCTTGGATATCTAACTGGTTTCAGTGATCATTTGCCATTCCGCACAGTATCATCAGCAAATTTGGAAACAATAGATTTCAGTCCGTGATCTGTATCATTTATAAATACTATGAATAGAAGTGGACCAAGAACGGAACCCAGGGGAAATCCACTCGTAACATTTTTCCATCTAGAAGTTTTGCCATTTAGAAGAACTCTGTTTACGATCGTTTAACCAATTACTAGTCCAACTTAATAAGCTACACTTACTCCGTGTGAAGCTAATTCAGCAAGAAGTCTTTTGTGCGTGACGGTATCAAAAGTCCTCGCAAAGTCCAGATATATTAAATCTATATTGTTTCTTTTGTCATAATTTGAGATGATTGTGTTGTAGAATTCGAGTAAGTTAGTTACATAAGAACGTTTCTGTCTGAATCCATGCTGGCTATTCACACAAGGACAACAGGCACTTCCTATTCCCCCTTTCCCTTCCTTTCCAACCCAAAGATTCCCTCAGTTGATCGTGACCACCGTTCAGTCCCTGGGGAAGAGGGGTGGGGGTGGAAAGGGTCCGATTTTTGGTTGAACAAAATCGTCTGTCGGGAGCCACTAGACGATTTATTGTGTGCCCAAAGTTTAGAAGTGCTGGATCGACACGATCACTCACTCACCACGCACTTTTTTATTACTTATTTTTACTTGCTTGTTTTTTTTTTATTTATTTTTCTTTATTATTACTATTATGAATTGATTAATTTATTCATTTTACTTTATTTTCCTTCTTTTTATTTATTCAATTATATACATATTTATTCATCTATCTATTTTTTTTTCTTTTTTTTTCTTTAATTTTCTTGTTAGCATCATGGTTTTTACGACGACGGTCCCTTACACGGGTTGGTTCAATAGTGTGCAGCCTTACCCCGGTTCTGTCGGCGTTACTCCGGATCCTTAGTCCGAGGGCAAATTATCTAAATTTGCTAAGCATGTGTTATTAATTACGAAGATATCAAACTGTTGGTGATATTAGCTAAAACTGTACACATAAGTCTTAACTTTACTTGTATGATGGAAGGATTGATTAATTGATTGATTGGTACAGATCATGATAAGAATATAAAGTTCAGATTAAATCCAGAGACTTGAAGAGCCTGAAAGAATAATTTCAATTTTGTTTTCTTTAATATATTAATTTATCTATATTTTCTATTTATACACACATCACATTATTTTATCAATTTCATTATACACACTCGCAGTTGCGACAGAAGTGTTGCAAGCGTTTCCGTGAACAGTCGTCCAATATGAACCGCTTACCCGCGAGGTCCTACCCTCAAGTAAATAAAATCGCCACGGGCAACCAATATAAAGACACGCGTCGAGTAAGTTGTGC
>NC_134786.1:23544474-23546974 GCF_046742065.1 Oratosquilla oratoria | reverse complement strand
ATATGTATATGTAACTCGGGCATACAAATATAAGAAAATTGTACTCAACCTATATCTCTCTTGATAGCGTATTGGACTAAGTCACTGCCGCTTTGTCACGTGTGAGCTG
This sequence comes from Oratosquilla oratoria, assembly GCF_046742065.1. Lineage (NCBI taxonomy): Eukaryota > Metazoa > Arthropoda > Malacostraca > Stomatopoda > Squillidae > Oratosquilla > Oratosquilla oratoria. The sequence goes on along the minus strand of NC_134786.1, from coordinate 23,546,865 downwards.
AGTTCGAGTCCTCGGCTCGACCACGTTTTAATTTCCAACGTATGCCTCCTTCGAGCTACTCTCAGTTTCGACTGCGATGGCATGGAATTAAAAGTGATTTGTGGTTGAAAAGATATATATATATATATATATATATATATATATATATGTATGTATATATATATATATATATATATCTGTATATATATATGTCTATATATATGTATATATATATATATGTCTATCTATATATGTCTATATATATATATATTATATATATATACATATATATGGTGCTCCAAGCTCCCCCTCTCCAAGAAACACCTGAAATAGCTAATAGAACACGCCCCTCTGCCATCAAGAGACGCGTCATAGAGCGTTAGGGATCATGCAACTATATGGGAAGCCAAAACTTATTTTCATCTGCCTTACAACATCTATTTGTTATAGGGAGCTATGGAATATGACTTCCCGTTAAGTCGACGTACCGTATCACCAAAGTTCAGCTGCACATATGTGGTGCCGTAATTTGATTTAGTGTTGTGTTTAACCAAGAGCACCTCCAATGGGAGTGATCAGAGATACCCACATAAGAACGATTTGGGAAATAAAAAAAATCAAGGTATACGCTGCCACCACCCAATCGTCTATATGGATATATCTGACCATAAATGGAAACTGCTCCTTGTTATTCACGTCTGACTCCGTCCCTTTCCTCAGGTCGTTCGGGGTTGGTTCTGGGTAGCGAAAAGGCCTATGCCCAAGTGGGGGTAGTAAAAGAAAATAAGCGAAGGTCTGCTATGTGTTAATTATTACACTGAAGCAAAAATATAGTAAGGAAATACAAAAGTATATTGTGGTTTTCTCCAACTAATCTATTGATCCTTACAATATGAAAAATATATGGGTATGCGAAACATTTAATAACACAGTTTTTTCTTTCTTATGGGCATCATAAGTAAGGTCACAGGCACGTGGAAAAACGTAGTTATTTACGCTCCAACCTTCCGGTCACTGTATAAGTCTACTTACAATATTGTGTCTACCTTCAAGCACTGTGTCTACCTTCAACCCCGTATTCTTATTAGGGAACGATCACAGACAGAATTGTACTCTAAGGATTACACTCTCATAGCTAATGTATATACGCAAAGTGTTTGTGAAGTACACTCCCTTAAACCCCTTTTTCCATATCTGTTATCGGAATCATTTTTGGCATCAGATTCAAAACTTAATAATAATAATAACTATCTACCTACTATATCTGCACTATATCATTTAACTCACATATTGACATTTGTTTTCATTAATCTTACAGAACGTGTTCATACCTGTTATCGGAATCATTTTTGGCATCAGATTAAAATTTTAGCTCCGCACAAAGAGAACGAGACGGCTATGTGTTCGTATCTATGGGTAAACTACTAACCTCCCTGTTGTATTATTTCGTAAAACTTCATTTCGCTTCTCAACAGAGCCCCTAGCTGCTACAATCTCTCCCTAAACTATTTCTCTAGTGGAATCCTGAACTGAAAGTTGGGAATTTTTCCTATTACTCTTAAAATTAATGGCCTTAGCTTACGCCTCTGTCCGAACGTTTAGTGACGTCACGGGTGGGCGGAGCTACGGTGCCCGCGCTATGTTCGAGAACATTCTAATGTCGCGTCGAAACTCAGTTTAACCAAAATCAGCTGAAATATATTTGTAGCTATCTCCTATTGTATGTTCTTCTTCAATGATTATAGTAAGGCTCTTTGCCAACACATCTTGATAGGCAGACATAGAATAGAATAAATTCATGGTCTATTAAGTCTCTATTTTCTACTTTGCTTCTTGGTTGAGTAAAAACCGTTACGACGTCCATAATACCCAGTCTCTCAAATCAACACTCAAATAAATAAATAGATAAATAAAACGAAATTCCAAAAATAATATCCCTTCAAAATTCCTGTCCTTACATGGCTCTACGCCCCCCCCGTAAGAAAAATTCCGCAACATCACGTGAAGGATTCTATTTGGTGTGGTCCAAATCCCTCTGCAAAAGAAAAAAAAATCCATCCTGCATCAGAGAGCGATTATCCTTTTGATAGCTTGACGAGGCACTCTCTCCTCAGCACACTCGTAGGTGTACGAATCTCAGGTGACCCGGGGGTACACCAATTTACTGTGGATGTCTCCGTGGACTTTTCCATCAGTCTTCGTATTGGCTGGATTCCCCAATTGACCTCTTACATACTACTTGACTGGACATGCATAGCCGCTACGACCGAGCTAAGCCACGACTCTCTCTTGTGGATTCGCCCCATGGGTGGCACACTACTTCCCCATCTGTGGGCTCACCTCTGGGCAATCGGCGATTGTCCACCAGGTCCTGAAGTCCTACACCCCTGTCAAGCGGGCAATTGTGAATTG
>NC_134786.1:23524474-23536974 GCF_046742065.1 Oratosquilla oratoria | reverse complement strand
CACGCTCCTCCCCGTCCCTCCCTCCCTCCCCTCCCCTCCCCTCCCCAGCAGGTGGGCCTAGTGACGCTGACGTCGCTGACACATGTGGTGCTGCGTCGCCGTGGGAATCCGCCACGGGCAGTGGGAACATCCCCCCTCCTCCCACCCCCAGGCGGGGGGATGGGAATTCTGGAAGAGGGTAGGAAAACAGTGTGGAGGGGAGTGGTGTCAGGAACAGGTGATTCCAGGTGTGGTCCATCGGAAATGGAGTGGGGAGATGTAGGGAAGGGGAGGGGAGATGGAAATTGGGGGGAAGGGGGGGCGAGGGGCGGGTGGATGGTGGTCAGTTATCGATCGTGAAGTCTAAGTTCGCACGGGAGTCATGGGAAAGAGTTGCAGCGGAGTTGGTCGGTCGCGTGGGTGGAGGGGGAGGAGGAGGTGGGTGGGAGAGGAGGAGGTGGACGGAGGAGGAGGAGGAGGAGGACGGGGGAGGAGATGGATGATGGAGAAGGTTGACGGGGGAGTAGGTGTGCGAGGGAGGAGGTGGACGGAGGAGGAGGAGGTGGACGGGGGAGGAGATGGATGAGGGAGAAGGTTGATGAGGGAGTAGGTGGACGAGGGAGAAGGTGGACGGGGAGGATATGGACAGAGAAGAGGGTGACGGGGATAAGGAGGTGGGGAGGTGGAAGGGAGGAGGTGAAGAATAGGGGTATAGGAGGAGGAGGAGGTTGTGAATCTACGTGGAATACGACAGAAATGTGACGGAACCGTGTTCTTTGTGACAGGTGGGATTAACTCTTCATTGCATTGCATCGTGAGTTTGGCTTTTGCATGGACTCGAAGGTCGCGTTGTGTTCTGGGCCGAGGTAGAGTTTCCTCTTGCTGTCACAAGGTCCGTGGGGCTGCCCCGGTCCGGGAGGGACGGACAGAGCTCGACCGGATGCGACATCTGCGATGACCTTTTCTGTCGTGGGATGAAATAATGGTCCTGTCCCTAAATTTCAATCCACAGGGACAGGATTCCCACTACCCCTATTCTCCCGTTTCCTTGTTTCGTTGTATTTATCTATATTGGTGATTATTATCATTATTATTATTGTTGTTATTAATCTGATTTTGTTTTATTTTGTCATTTATGTTGTTGATTTTATTTTATTTTATTTTTTGTCATTTCATTGATCAATTTAGTTAATTGTATTTTCATTTACCAGTGTTATTATTTCATCTATTCATTTGTTTGTTTGTCTGCTTTTGTTGATTTATTTTATTTGACTTATCATTTTTCATTTTATTCCATCTATTCTATTTACCTTTTTATTGATTAATTAATTTATTATTTTATTTATATTTTTTTATATTGTTTTATTTTATTTTATTTTATTTGTTTATTTATTTATCTATTTATTTATTTGAGGATTAGACCATCCTAGATGGAGGTTTCCATTATTCTCTCAAGGGCAAATATTACAGACTTCGGTCGCCGTTAAGCGCCTCTTGGCGTGATCTCCTCACCCTCTCCGACGCTCGATCCAGGGCGGAACAAATTCTTCCCATTTCAGAAACACCACAGGATGGACTTATGTCCTAATGGGACTTTGCAGGGACTTCGGTGGACAGAAGAACTTTGTCGTTATAGACCATCGGCGGACGGGTGATTGGGTATGTAGGTTCGAGTCCGGGGTGGGGGGGGGGTAGGTACTCATCCCGGACAGCTGATCTCCAAAAGAATGCGGGGATACCCGGAATGACTTGAAGCAGTCGGCGGGAGCATCCGGAATGAGAACAGGAATGCTGTGGGAATTCGGAACAGGTGAAGAGAGAGAGAGAGAGAGAGAGAGTGGGCGGTACGGATGTACGAGGGGATGGAGGGAGGAGTCGGTTAGGAGGAGGTTGGGGGTGGTAGAAGGGGTGCGGGGGGAGGGGGTAAAAGGGGGTTCATGGGGGGTTGGGGGGATTAGAGATGACGTAGGATTTCCGGAACAGTGGTTGTTTGCACCAGAAGTTCTTTGTTACATAGTCGGGGGCTTGTTGAATTGGATGCTTGCTGGCTCGGGGTTGGGTTGTCGGGTCACAGAGGTTAGGGAGGTGAGGTAAGGACGGGGTAGCATGGGACCAGGGAACTTCGCATGGGGTGCGTGGTTGTCTGGTATAAACACCAGCGTTTCTATCCGTGGGGACAGTATAGCACCGAAGAGGTGTTGTGTCCTAGACGGGCTAATAAAGGAAAGGTTTAAGGAGGATATATGTTAAAAGTGATTATCATTCCGTTTTTGAGTGGAGCTAAGAATTCAGTCGTAAATGAATGATGAGTGACTCTGGTCAGTAGGGGTGTCACTGAAGTTCCCGAAATATCGGCTAAATAAAACATGCAGTCAGTGCCACCCAGTACTGAAGGAGCTGATAACTCAAAGATGAAAGCAGTATTTTATTTTTTATTTTTGTTGTATTTGGGTTCATGTACTCGTTATTGTATTATTTTATATAAATCTATTTTAACTTTTTATATTCCATTTAATATATATTGAATTTATGTATTTATTTGTTTTACTTGTTTATTTATTTTGTGTTATTTACTTGTTTATTCTATCCATCTATTGCTATTCCTTCATTCATATATTCATTTACATATTTGTTCTTCTTGTTTATTTAATTTTTTTTCATTCTTACTGTGAGGCTTTCGTTAGTGTTCGTATCTGCGTGGATGTGGATCATGGGCACATGATTTATGGAAAAGGTCTTGAATTGTCATCCATTTTGCCTTTTGATTCGAGAATTCCCCCCCGAGTGTGACAGGGATATTCTTGTGGTTGCTATGGGCTGTAGTAGTTTTACAGCGCTTCTGTCCCTATGGACTACAAATGGGGAAAGGACCTTTGGTATATGTATGTGTGTATGTGTATGTATGCATTTGTGTGTTTGTATATGTATGTATGTATGTATTTATGTATGTATGTGTATATATTATATATGCATGTATGCATATGTGTGTATGTGCGTATATGTATGTATGTATGTATGCATGTATTTATGTATGTTTGTGTATGTATACATATACATGTATGCATGTGTATGAATGTATGTATGTGTATATATTATATATGCATGTATGCATATGCGTGTATGTGTTTATGTATGTATGTATGCATGTATTTATGTATGTGTATGTATGTTTGTGTATGTATACATGTGCACGTATGCATGTGTATGTATGCATGCATGTATGTATGTGTATGTACGTATGTTCCTTGTGTAACTGCAATTTATGAAGATTCCAAGAACCACCCAGTTTCACGTAAACTTTGAAACTCCTGCGCCGGTGGTATGCTGCACAGATGTTATTCTGAGAAGCGCCAGACGGTTGTGTTCCGAATGAAATGGTCTGATGACAAAAGTGCCGAATGTTGAAGTGCTCGATAAAAAGGTAGCAGTTATCGTTTAGCTAATCAGTTTTATGGAATAACTATTTAGCTGGCGACGGCGTTTTCTGAATAAAATTGCCGGAAGGCAGATTGAATAAACAGCTAGAATAAAGCTTCCCGTCAGTCTTCTTTGCCACTAATCTTTTCGTTGCATGGCTTCCCTTAACTGAATAAAATCACCTAATCTGTTCTAGAATTAACCTAAACCCAATGTAAGCCCAACCTAAGCCTATGTATATGTATGTATGTTTGTGTATATATACACGTATGCATATATATACACGTATATATACACGTATGCATGTGTACTGTATGTATGCATGCATGTATGTATGTGTATGTACGTATGTTCCTTGTGAACCATTTAATCTAAACCGAATGTCTTGGCAGACTAGTGAAATCACAGGGCTATTGCGGTCTTCATTGGACATAAGAACATATAAACTATATCACCGTGGCCTATTCAGTGTTTTTTATTTCATTTATTTATCTTTTTCTGTTTTTCGTGGTGTGCAATGTACTCCCCGAAAGCGCCCTTCGCCTCCGAACCCTGCCTTCCTTCAAAGTCGTCCTTCATCCGTAAACGGCCCTTCAACACTGAAGCACTTGTTGCACCTCAGGAGGTAGATGCACCCCCTTCAACCTCTTGCTAACCCCATTCCAGTTCCTTCTAACCTCACCTCCTTCCTTCTAACCCCAAACCCTTGTTTCTAACTCCACTTCACTTCCAACCCCCAACCCCTGCTCCTATGCCCCATCCTCCCAACCCCCACACCTCTCCCTAATCTCACCCTCGTGCTCCTATCCCCCCCTTCCTCCTAACCCCATTCCGTTTTCCTATCCCCCCCTTCCTCCTAACCCCTCCCCTGGTCCTCCCCCACCCTCGCACCCCACTCGTAAATCGCCCTCCGAGCTCGAAAATGGTTCGTCGCCCGGAGACGTAGCTCCCGAGGGCAGAGCGCTGCCGAGCTCAAAGACAAAGGGAAGTTGAATTACGATGTGAAGAGTGGAGGAGTGAGCGAGAGGGGGAGGGAGGGAGGGAGGGAGAGAGGGAGGGTGGAGGCGCTATATGGAGGGGGTGGGGCAGAAGTGGGAGGGCATCTGTTAGGGGGAAGGGAACTCAGACTGTGGGGGTGGAGCTTGGAGGAGGTTTTAAAAAACATGAAGGGTTGTATACAAGGCGTGTGGAGGTCAGATTGTGGAGAGGATATTATGGGGAGGGGTTGTCTTTGGGGGTGGAGTAGTAGGGAAAGCTGTGGAACGAGGGGGCGATGTGGAGTATAGGAAATGGCTCTAGAGGATGAATTTTATTATTTTCTCTGCGGTAACTAGCGCTTATGTCCTTTGAAGAAATGGAGGTGGCAATGGAAAACTTTAAAGAGGGTAGCAGAAAAGAACCTTCGTATATGCTGAAAAAGATTGGATAACAAGATGCTACGGGACTCTGGTCCGTAGCGGTACAACTAAGGCTTATGATATATTGACTACATATGTAGTCAGTACCCCATGCAGGGAGCGGGTCATGGGGGGTTTGGGTGATGGAGAGTGAGGAAAGAGTGCAAGGTTGTATGGAGTGTGTACATAAATTGATGGAGGATATGTGGAGAGGGCCACCGGATGTGGAGGGCAGAATTTATGAAGGTGGATAAAAAGAAATGGAGTGTAGGAAGTTGAACGATTCAATATGGCGAATGTAGATTAGTCCCTAACCAAAAAAAAAAAGAATATTCTGAGTGATTTGGATCGTGGAGATGTCGCTTCAAGTTCCGAAACACTAAATGTAGTCAAAACCGGGTATGGGGTTCTGAGGTGATGTTGGGGGGGGGGGGAGATGGTGTGTAGTGGGGAGCAAGTGAAGGGGGGACTGATCTTGGGAGTTGGTGCGCTTGTGGGGGGAGGGGGAGAGTGTGAACAGTAGCATCTGGACAGTGTGCGGTACTGTGGCTCTGTTCTTGCTGCACTAAATAATGCTGCCCGATCCACCTCCCTCTTCATCTCTTCTTCCTTCCTTATCGTCCTCTTCCTCTCTCTGTCTCTCTCTCTCTCTCTCTCTCTCTCTCTCTCTCTCTCTCTCTCTCTCTCTCTCTCTCTCTCTCTCTCTCTCTCTCTCTCTCTCTCTCTATCTATCTATCTATCTCTCTGTCTCTCTCTCTCTCTCTCTCTCTCTCTCCCTCTCTCTCCCACCCCACCCTCTCTCTCTCTCTCTCTCTCTCTCTCTCTCTCTCTCTCTCTCTCTCTCTCTCTCTCTCTCTCTCTCTCTCTCTCTCTCTCTCTCTCTCTCTCTCTCTCTCTCTCTCTCTCTCTCTCTTTCTCTCTCTGTCTTTTCCTCCGACTTTTCCTCTTCCTCCTGCTATCCCTTTTCGGCACGTTTTTTTTTTTCAATTTCCTTCTCTATCTCCGATTTTTCTGCCTCCCCTCTTTGCCGTGCTCTCCATTTCCTCTAATTATTCTTTCTCATTTTCCTCGTACTCTTCGTCTTCTTCCTCCTATTAGTCCTCTAATTCCTGCTTCTCTTTTTTCTCCTTACATTCTTCCTCCTCGCATTCCTCCTCATATTCCTCCTCTTCTTCCTCCTCTCCCCGTCCTTTTCTTCTTCCTCCTCTCTCTCCTCTTCCTCTTCCTCCTCCCTCCTCCACCTTCCTCCTCCTCTTCCTCCTCTTTCTCCTCTTCCTCCTTCTTCTTCCTTCTACTCCTTCCTCCTCCACCTTCCACCTCCACCTCCTTTTCTTTTATCTCCTACTCTTCTTCCGTTCTCTTCCTCCTCCTGTTTCTCTTTATTCTTCTTTTCCTCTCTTTCCTCCTCTTCATCTTCATTTTCCTCCTTGTGTTCTCCTGTCCTCTTCCTCCTCCTATTCCTCCCTATTTTCTATTTCCTCCCTTGTCTATTCTATAACCACCACCACCACCACCACCACCACCACCACCACCACCACCACCACCACCACCACCAAAGTTCCAGGACAACATTCTGGACATCATTCCCCGCAAGCGCTTCCATCCCTCTCACTCGAACTCGAGCGAGCCGAAGAATTTAATCAAACCTAATTCGAAAAGGCCTTTTTTTTTGGGGGGGGAGGGAGGGAGGGAGGAAGTGCTCGGTATTATTAGACGGTTAAGATATGGTATGATAATTGAATTTACCCAAGTGATTGGTTCTGTAACTGATGTGGGAATGGCGTGGGCTAGAGACGGACACAGGAATGGGGATCCTCTTCTGCCAAGGAGAATCTCCGACCTTTGCTAATTGGGACAAATTCGACCTTAATTTGGGCTTGCGGTCGCCGGCCACAACGTTCAGGCAGCCGTGTTACCTCGAAAACTGTGCGCGTTCGCGCGCACTCACACACACGTTTTACCCCTACCACACAAAGGGGGAGAAAATGTCCGCTCATATTTTTTTTATTTTTCATTCTAAAAGAAATTTATATGTTTTTAATCATTGTATAATTTCGTAAAGGAAAGTTATTTCAAATGCTTAATGGGGTCTTAAATAATAGGTCCTTGAAGAAGGTGTCCACTCGTTCAAGTGGTCTATGTGACATGGTAACTCCCATGGATGTACATGTGCTTTGCAGACAACGAAATTAGTAAAGAAATTAAACGGGCTGCAATTTACTGATGTTTCTATCATTATGAATAATCACGCGCTTTGGAACTTAGGAACGTTGATCACCAGAGGGACTCTGTGATCGTTGGAGTTCTTTGTCACCGAATTGTGGGAGTTTCTTGAAATCAATAATAATAATAAAAAAAAAAAAAACTAAAGGATAAAGAAAGAATTTTGAGGTATCTAAAGGAACTAGCCACCAGCCACTACAAAGTAGCTCGTTTAGTTCCTCGTCATTCCGTTCTGGGAGTTTAGAGTCTTGAATGCATGTAAAAAAAAAAAAAAAAAAAAAAAAAAAACGGAGTGATGAGAGTTGAAAAAGAAAAAGAAAAAGTATATGGCTACCTTCCTAATAAGGGCGAAGAAGATTTATGATATATAGATAGCTTAGTAGATAGGTAGATATTGAGATACTGAGTGATCAAGTGATCCGTGACCCATAGATATTGGATAAAATCGTTATTTAAATTTCATGTACTATCAAAAGCAAATACATAGAAATGGGGTTTTAAGAACTGTAGGGAAGTTTTAGTGAAATAAACGAGTGTGTGTGTGTGTGTGTGTGTGTGTGTGTGTGTGTGTGTGTGTGTGTGTGTGTGTGTGTGTGTGTGTGTGTGTGTGCGTGCGTGTGCGCGCGCATACGTACAAAAGATAACCAGAGAAACATAAATTCGAAGTTAAACTCAAGAAACAAAAATTGAGGACGGAGACCAATTTATGAAATCAGTGTTTTGAGTTTTGATTGGATAAGCGAGCACGTGGAAAAGTTAACGAATGAAACTCAAATTTGACGTTAAGAAACTAATTGAGAAATTAGATAAACCCGGAAAATGCCATCTTTTGGCCTTGAACATGACTTGTGCGCGTGACTGTACCACAAATAGTTCTGTTACGCTTCATCACCATTATGACACAATTCTACCTCTACAAACACGTATTAATAACACAGTACAGTAGACAACCACACAATATAGTTCTTAAACCCCTTGTTTTAGTGACGTTTCTCTCTCTCTCTCTCTCTCTCTCTCTCTCTCTCTCTCTCTCTCTCTCTCTCTCTCTCTCTCTCTCTCTCTCTCTCTCTCTCTCTCTCTCTCTCTCTCTCTCTCTCTTTTAATCTTTCTCTTTTAATCTTTCTCTTAATTTCTCTCTCTCTCTCTTTTAATCTTTCTCTTAATTTCTCTCTCTTTTAATCTTTCTCTTTATTTCTCTCTCTCTTTTAATCTTTCTCTTAATCTCTCTCTCTCTCTCTCTCTCTCTCTCTCTCTCTCTCTCTCTCTCTCTCTCTCTCTCTCTCTCTCTCTCTCTCTCTCTCTCTCTCTCTCTCTTTCTCTCTTTCATAATGAATAAAATCATCCGGTATTTAAGCCATAATTTTAATGCCTTAGGTAAGTTATCGTATAACCATTGCTACACCAGCACCACATCACACCACACCACACTACATCACACAACACCACACCATACCACCTGTACCACCACAATCACACTAACACCACACCACTGTAAACAAATGACCACCATAACCGCACCATCACCAACAACACACCAATCACTACACAACTCAACCGTCAACAGCACATCACCTTGTTCTCATTTACAACTCCGGTAACATCACACAAGCCTGCCATGACTAAATAAGGACCTTAATGTAAACAACACCTGCAGCCACAACCACGTTAGCCAACCCGACCATGAGTACTACAGGACCTCATTCTTAACTACAACCAAAACCCCAACCAAGACCGTGATCACATAACCTAACCGTCAACACCGCCGTAGTCAGCTCCCTGGTACCACACGCCGACGCTGTAATTGGGGCTGATCTATTGGACCCGGCTGATGACGCTCCCTTCCCCCTCCCTCCCTCCTTCCCTCCCTTCCTCCTTACAATTTGTAATCATCAGGTAACCTTAAGCTCCCATCGCTCCCATTTTCCGTCCTATTCACCACCATCACCTCCTCCTCCTCCTCATCCCTTCCCTCCTCCTCAACCTCCTCCCCTTCTCTCCTCCTTCCTCTCTCTCTTCCTCCTTTCACCCATGTGTTTAAAGCTTTTATTCTAAACCATCCTGTGCCATATATTTTCTTCAAATACACTTTTTATATAAAAAGATAACATAGTTAAAGATCACACGCCTGGTGGACAAATATGAGGATTGTTTGTGTGCTTAGATAAGGGTTAGGTTAGACTTTGCCATGACTAGATGCAGCGGTCGTTGGGAGCGCAAACAAAGGACACGGGGGAAATCTAGCAGAGCTACAAAGGGCCACAACCCGGTGGCCTCTAGAGCTGTTGGGGTTAAACTTGTCAAGAAAAGTCGGTGACCCCGGAGGGAGGGAGGAAGGGAGGGGGGGGGGAAGGGAAAGCGGGGACGCGATCGCGTTGTACACAATGGCACGCCAACGGGGGAAAAGATATTGTAGACGCGGAAAAGTACGTCCAACAACAAAGGGTCGGAGGGAAAGGTCACGAGCACGCACTCAATAATAATAAAGAAAACAACTAATAGAAAGAAAATAAGCAAAGAAATGGATAGAAAGATATCGATTCTATCTATATACCCAAAGACTACTTGCCCCTTGTAAAGGAGGTAGCCAGCCAGTTAGCCAAGGCACGCATCCACCCCCTAACCCATCTCACACATATCCAACATCCACAAAAAATAAACAAGTTAATGAACTGAAAAGTGAAAATAGATCAAATAATGAATAAAATAGAATATAAACAAATCAGTAAATAAATAAATTTATGCGTAATTGCAGACCAAGTCAAAACTAAATGTATACGAGTCATCTCGTTAGAAGGGTGTTTAAATTAAGAATGGTTGCCAATAATGACACACACACACACACACACACACACACACACACACACACACACACACACACACACACACACACACACACACACACACACACACACACACACACACACACACTATCACATATATATGCTTATATGTTTATATAAACTCCTCATCATTGGTGTAAAACAACTTTTAAATGTCACTGACAGTCAATCTTCAATCATCTTGAATAGTCTTACGTCACCACCATGTCGAGCACAATCATAAAATCGTGTCATTTGGGACGTGGCTACCGTGCAGCAGTGTCACGTCCGTGACATAAACACGCCCATGACGCACGGACGCACGCTTCCTCCCGCCCCGGGGCATATGTGGGCGGCCGCGCGGGCGTGTGGGCGTCTGGGTCGGGGTCCCAGCTCCATGTAAATGTTCTCGGCATTTCCGAGGTACCTGAGTCAAGATAATCGTGTGAACTTGGAGGGGAAGGAGGGGGTGGGAGGGGAAGGTGTAGGAGGTGGAGAGGAGAACAAGTGTGAGGAGGAGAAAGAGAAGACGGGGGAGTGTGAGTGTGGAGGCAGGTAGGAGGGAAATGTGGAGGAGGAAGGAGAAAGGAAGAGGAGGAAGAGAAGAAACGAGTAAGGTCAAAGGGAAGAATATGAGAATAAAGAAAAACACACACTGCCAGGTGTCGCTAGATATCTGAACTAATCTGGGATATATACAGTGATGAATTATTGCTATTTTTTTGCATTTTTTTTTACAAATAATGCTTTGATGTTTAGTTTCCAGTTTTTAGTATGTATTTAAAAGTTATTAGTATTTATTTTTGCATGTTTTGCATAATTTTCTTTTCATGCTGTTGTACATAATTTCTATGTGATAAGCTCATTTTTCATTATTTTTCGTACCTGGTTTTCCAGTTGTCATAATTGTTTGTGTTCAGTTCGAGGAATATGAAACAGCATACATAGATCCAAATGCTGTCATATATCTATCTATCTATCTATCTATATATATATATATATATATATATATATATATATATATATATATTTGTGTGTGTGTGTGTGTGTGTGTGTGTGTGTGTGTGTGTGTGTGTGTGTGTGTGTGTGTGTGTGTGTGTGTTTGTGTGTGTTATCATGGAAAATGTGAGTTAGTTTGCTCCATATTGTAGAAAGATAATTGAAAATTATGAAACACATAATCCCGAATTTCAGAGAACTACGACTTGAAGCCTAAAACAGAAAATTATATGAATTTTCCATGAATATAAATTTTTCCTTCATGAAGCTGCTGAAAATACTCTGCCATTGTGTTTATTCGTTTCTGTAGGTCCTGCCGGGGTACAGCTTTCCCAAAAATTTCGTGCGAAAGTTTTCAACTTTTCCTCCCCAAGCGTGGCCTGGTTTCTTGGGGGCGCAAGGGGAGGAAAAGAGGAGGAGCGAGGAGGAGGAGGAGGAGGAGGAGGAGGAGGAGGAGGAGGAGAAGGAAGAAAGGAGGAAGTTGGGAAGATATGTGAAGGAGTGAAATCATTTGGAAACGGAGGGAGGAAGAAGAGGAGGAGGAAGAGGAGGAGGAGGAGGAGGAGGAAGAGGAGGAGGAGGAGGAAAGGAGGAAGTTGGGAAGAGATGTGAAGGAGTGAAATAATTTTGAAATGAGGGGAGGAGGAAGGGGAACAAGGAGAGAGGGAAGAGGAAAACTTAATTATGGGGAAGGGTAGGAAGGAAAGACTGAAGAAGAGGAGGAGGAGGAGGAGGAGGAGGAGGAGGAGGAGGAGGAGGAGGAGGAAGAGTAGAAGGAGGGTTATATATCGGGAGGTGGAAAGGGCAGAGAAAGGCAGAGGAAAAGTGTTGACCTCAATCAACGTGATGTCGTGTTTTATTTTATTTAATTTAATTTTATTTCCTGGTTTATTTTAAATTCTATTTAATTTTCTATTCAACTGTTTTATTTTATATCTATTTCAGTTTATTTATTCATTTATTTTTACAGGTAAACATTTTTATACAGCTTTAGTGGTGGATCGTAGTAAAGATAAATAAATAGATAAATGGATAGAGTAAACGAAGTAAAATAGAATAAAATAATATAGGAAAATAAAGAAATGGTTTTGCTTTACGAATCGAAAACACGATCTGTCTCGGTCACGACCCTAAAAATAAGGAAATAATAAAATTTTCTTCACAAAATGATAAATTGAATCCTCGTACGAAAGGGGAACGGGGTCGAAAAAGGGGATAGGCCAGAAGAAGATCCAGGGGCGAGGTGCGGCGAGGGAAATGAGAGGGATGTGTTTTGTTAGCAATAATCAACGTTTCTGTCCTTGGAAAGACTGTCGCAATAAAAAGGTGGAGTCATAGAAATAGTTAGGGAGAGATTTAAGGAGGGTGAGGTCGGTATACTATGGAAAGGAATTACTTTTTACTTTAAGTAAATAAACAACGCAGGAATATCGAATACTCCAAGTAGGAGTCGGATATGTGGGCAACTGAATCTGATGCCATTACACCTTTGTACATGAGTACTTTTTTGCTTGAAAGAAATCATTCTTAGTTGCAAAATGAGTACTGTGTGCACAAGTTTAGTGCATACTCCATAACGAATCCACCGTTCTTTTTATGTTAGTACATGTTTGTTGAAAAAATCACTTGAATTTCGACAGGAAAATAGTTGTAATATGGTACATGT
>NC_134786.1:23499474-23501974 GCF_046742065.1 Oratosquilla oratoria | reverse complement strand
TGTGTGTGTGTGTGTGTGTGTGTGTGTGTCATGTGCGTTCATAGACACATAATAGTTGAGGGCACACTTCCACTTCCTCTCTTTTACCGCCTCCACAATATCTTTCACTCTAGTCTGCTCTCTCACCCAACTTGCTCTCTTTCGGTCTCTTCAGCGTTATTCCCATCATTGTTCTCTCCATCCTCCTCTGTGTAATCCTCAGTTTTGCTTCCATCGCCTTCGTTAGTTTCCAAGTCTCACACCCGTAGAATATTGCTGGCAGAATGCATTGATTATAAACTTTCGTTTGAAACATAAAGGTAGAGGGCCTCTCAGTATTTATTATAGTCATGAAACACTTTCCATCCAATTGCAATGCGTCTTTTTATTTCGTTATCATGATCTTTCGTCACTTTCACCATCTGGCCTAAATAATTATACTCCTCAACTTCTTCAAGGCTCTCACCATCAATTACAATCTCTTTACTTTGAACTTTCATGTTAAACATTACTTTGGTTTTACTCTTATTCATTTTTAAACCTACTTTGAGACTTTGCTTGTTTAGATCACTCAGCATATCTTGCAAGTCTTCTGCTCTTTCGAAAATGGGAATAATGTCATCCGCAAATCTTAGGTGGTTCAAATATTCGCCATTAATTTTTAAACCTTTCTTTTCCCAACTTAATCTTCTGAAAATATCTTCCAAGCAAGCTGTAAGTAGTTTGGGTGAAATTTGTATCGCCTTGCCGTACTCCTTTCTCAATCCTGATCTTTTCTGTATCATTATGTAGTCGAATTATATCGGTACCTTTCGCACAGATCTTTTCTAAAACTCTTATGATCAGTTCGTTTGTACCCTGTTTGCGTAGCGAGTTTAGTATTGCTATTTGTTCTACCGAGTCAAAGACCTTCTCGTAATCTACAAAAGCTAAACACATTGGTATATTGTATTCTGTCGGTTTCTTGACGTAAGCACTGGGTGTACAACTGAGCTAATCCAATATGAACTAATTTTCCTGCGTCTTTCAATAGCTTTATCGATATACCATCTTCCCCAGGTGCTTTTCCTCGTTTCATAGTTTTTAGAGTAAATTCTACTCCCTTTGTAATCTCTGGTACACTACTAACGTCTACAGATAAATTTACTGACTTAGCTACGGTCTTCGACAGGTAAGGCGCTTTACTCTTTTTACCATTCTGTCCCTGCATTTAATGATTTCTCCATTTCTATCTTTCAAACATATCATTTGCTGTCTTCCTAAAGCTTGTCTGTGCTTGGTCATTTTAATACTTTTACCTTTCCGAATAGTTTCTTCTATTTCATCCATGTTTCTCTTTCTTTTCTCTAATCTCTGCATTTTATTGATAAGCTTGTTTAGTTCTACTCTTTCTATTTAGTTCCTCCTACTTTTAATCTGCATGATCCTTCTTCTTTTAATTAGGTCACTTGTAGCTTTGGAGTATTTGTTTTCTCTAATGTTTCTTGTG
The DNA here is from genome assembly GCF_046742065.1 of Oratosquilla oratoria. Classification (NCBI taxonomy): domain Eukaryota; kingdom Metazoa; phylum Arthropoda; class Malacostraca; order Stomatopoda; family Squillidae; genus Oratosquilla; species Oratosquilla oratoria. The sequence goes on along the minus strand of NC_134786.1, from coordinate 23,500,506 downwards.
CTTCCTACTTTCTCTGCCGATTCCCTACTGATATTCACTTAATTCAGATTGAGATCTTCCACGGTGTCCTCGTTTGTTCTTAGATCTTCAAATCTATTTTTAATTTCTAATTGAATTTTCTGCTTATTATCCTTAACCTTTGCAAGGCTGATTTTCTTTCTCAAAATTAGTTTATTTCTCTTGGCTCTGAAATTGAATTTAGCTGTGCATCCTACCATTCTATGGTCACTACCTATGTTTACTTTATTTATGACCGTAACATTACTAACGCTTTTGCTCTCAACTCCTAATATGAAGTCTATTTCGTTCTTTGTTGTTCTATTTGGACTTCTCCACGTCCATTTACGACCTACACGGTTTAGGAAGAAAGTGTTCATTATCTCCATGTTGTAGCTCTCTGCAAAATTGACCAACATCTCGCCTCTGTCATTTCTTTTACCTACTCCAAGCTTCCCAATGCACGTTTCATCTCCCATCTTCTTCCCTACTTTAGCATTAAAGTCTCCTATTACCAACGTGTACTTTCTTTTTTTCTTGATCCATTACTTGACTTAAATCATCATAGAACGACTCAATTTCATCGTCTGAACTCTGAAGTTGGTGCATAAACCTGAATTATTTTTAGAGTGCACCTTTTACATAGCCTAATCACAATCCAAGCTACCCTGTCAGACAGACTATTGAATTTGACTACGTTACCAGCAACCTCTCGGTTGATCAAGAATCCTACTCCACTGGATCTTTCTTTGTCCTTACCTCTATAGTAGAACAGGTGATGACCATCTTGTAATTGTATCAGCTTTTCTTCCGTTCTTCGGACTGCGCTCAGTCCTACGATGTCCCAATTGATGTTGTCTAGTTCTTTCATTAAACTCTCCAGCCTGTGGTCTTCTGAGAGACTTCTTACGTTGTAAGTATAGATCTTCATTTTATTCATGTTGCTTAATGTCCAAGACTTGGATCTGCTTGGACAGTGTTTACTCACATTCGGTGGTACATTGCCCGTAAGCACACGAGGCAATACGGTTGGAC
>NC_134786.1:23481974-23489474 GCF_046742065.1 Oratosquilla oratoria | reverse complement strand
ATGGTTCCCAGGTCGCCCCATCAACTGAACAAAACCGGCCGACGCTATTCAGAACAGAGGTTCCTGAGTCGCGTCGCCGTGTTGAAGGGGTCAGTCACGGGTCAGGTCTGTGACAACACGGATAAGAGATTGACTCGCACGTGTGTTGACCTCGTGGAAGAAGTTGGGGTGAGGTCTTTCTCCAGGAGTGGACTCCGGGTGGATGATAGCTTATCTGCGCACAAATGTGGTAGCTCATCACGTGATAGCTGAACACGTTATAACTCAGCACTTCAGTGTTTTGTGATGAACATGATTTTGATCGGTTCTTACGTTTGATCTCTTGCCCCCCGTCGCTCCCTGACGGGGGAGTTCCCTTCCACCTTAGTTGAATAAAGTTTCTATGGGGCAGTAAGAATAGAATATCTAAATCAAATAGATATGAGGAATATTGTTAGGGGGTTGTAGGAACCGGGGAGACTTGGATAAAGCTATCAAGGCTGCAAAACTGGACATCTCGGAAAGTGCTCCATCGCCCACCCTATCCCCCTTCTCCTCCTCCCCTTCTCTCTCTCTCTCTCTCTCTTTCTCTCTATCTCTCTATCTCTCTCTCTCTCTCTTTCTCTCTATCTCTCTATCTCTCTGTCTCACGCTCTCTCTCTCTCTATCTCTCTATCTCTGTCTCACGCTCTCTTTTTCTCTCTCTCTGTTTCACTCTTTCTCTCTCTCTCTCTCTCTCTCTCTCTCTCTTTTTCTAGCGCGAGATATCCATGAAGATAGAAGCGCTGGTAAACTAAAGCTCTCTATATCTTTTTGTCAAGTCAAGTCTCGGTGGCTAGCAGTTGCTGACGACAAAGTCCGCATTGTAGCAAAGTTCCAATTATGCTGTTGGAAATCAATGGAAGTCGTTAGTAGTGCAATGGGTCAATCCCCTTAACCACTGTAGACCTGGAGGCCAGTAGGTCAGTCAGGAAGAGGTGCTGTGTGGTGAGGAGCTCCTCATAATTACCCATCCTCTCTATCTCCTCGTTGTCTTCCTCATCTTTTGAATATATTCCTTTTCCCCCCGCTTCTTTTTACGTGGTTCTTGTCTTCGTGTATATCTCTCCAGCCAGCTTCCACTCTCTATTTCTTTCTCTTTCTCTTCACCCCTTCCTCCCTTACCTCTACACTCTCTCACGCGCACACTCCTTCCTCCATCACTCAATCACTAACTCACTCCTTCCTTCGCTCACTCCCTCACTCCCTCCTCCCCAGGAATTCCTAAATCGGTTCGTCCCTGCTGCAGTGTCAGTATAGTCTGTCCCCGTCCTCTCCCTCCGGCGGCGGTTCGATATGGATACTCCGGATACGCTCAATTTGCTCATTGTGGTGCCGCTCGGCCGCCAGTGATCTATCCCCTCCTCCCTCCCCTTCCCCGAGTGACCACTCCCCATCACCACCCCACACTCATCAAGTGACCACTCCGCCAGGAAACAAACACGTATGTACGTACAGTCTGCAGCACTTGCACGTGAACCATACCTTGCTTTGGTGCCATTTCGATGCATTTGCACTCCTAAACCGAGGACGGTCGCTTCTGACCCCTTTCTTCCTACCGAGAGGGTGGCACTAATATGAACGAAATGTGCCACACGGTACGGATGGGGTGGGGTGGAGTTGGGTATAGACGTACGAGTATGGACCCCATTTGCTACACAGAAGGGGGAGGGAGGGGGCTTTGGCTTAATAAAATCGCACGTATCTGGGGTTGACCTGCCTGCGCTTTTGTGATCTTGTGCATACATACGTACATACGTACATACAGACATACATACATACATACATACATACATACATACGCACATACATACATACATACATACATACATACATACATACATACATACATACATACATACATACATGCATACATATATACATACATACATACATACATACATACATACATACATACATACATACATACATACATACATACATACATACATACATACATACATACATACATACATACATACATACATACATATACACATACATACATACATTCATTCATTCATCAGTCGGACATTTTCCCTCCCTCCTATCTTTCCTCCATTTCCTGAAAATCTTACGCCTCTTTCTCCAGTATTCACCTCCACAGAGCCGCTCTTCTCCCTCTTTTCTCGGATTCCCTCTCTCGGAGTCCCCCTCCCCAAGGAGTCCTTCACTCCAATGAGTCCCTCTCCCCGAGGGTCCCACTCCCCCAGGAGACCCTCTCCTTCAGGAGTCCTTCTCCCAAGGGTGTCCCTCCCCCAGGGCTCCTCTCCCCAAGTGTTTCCCTCGCTCCCCAGTGCTTCCGTTTCCCCCAAAGTTGTCCTGTACCCCAAGAGCCCCTCTCCTCCAGAGTTCCTTTCCCCAAAGCCTTTTCCCAAGCCTCTCCCTCAGAACCCTTTTCCTAGGGTCCTACCCCCTAAAATCTCCCCCTCAAGTCAACCTTCTCCAGATTCCTCTTCACCAATCCCCTTCCCTTAAATCCTCTCCCTAAAAGCTCCCCCGCCCCTCCAGCATCCCCTTCCCTCCTCCTCCTCCTCCTCCTCCTCCTCCTCCCCGGACACACGGCAGCATCTGGTTCTCGCGCCTCCCGTCCACTTGCCCATATACCACCTGTCTACAGTCGTCCGTCCCCGTCTTTCTGTTCACTCGTACATTTCTGTCCACTGGCCCGTTATCCTCTTCAGCGTAGTGGATTGCTTTAATCATTTTGACCTGGGTACCACCAAGGACTCGAGAAGTTCACTTTACGTGAGTCAAAACCCCTCACAAGCGATCTTTACTTTCAAAGCCGAAAACAATCTTCTTAATGAACGAGGTACAATTTGCGATGCTGTTGTGGAGTCGTTTAACTGGAAGGAGGAGCCTACGCCAGGAGGTGCGTAGCTGCGACCAAAGCCGTCACCTTTGCCATATGAGCTTGGACTGTTAGGGCAGGTAACAGTCACTACTGGAAATTCCAGAGTGGCGCGGAATTCGAACAAATATCACGCTTCCGATCACGCCACCAGAGCACAAATAGGAAGACCTTCTGTTATAAAAGAAATTCTGTTGCCTTCGTTGTGCTTACGCTTTTTCAGATGACGGAGAGTCTATGCAACGTGTTCGTTGTTAGTTTGGTTCATTAAATTCTTGAAACCTTAGGAAGGGAGGACGCTTTCGACAACACTGGGAAGCACAAAAAACCAAACACGCCTTTGCCCCCCTTTTCCTTGGGAGGGAGTTTCCCTTAGCTGAACCAAATCGCCTGGCGGCAGGTACAATGTATTGCTTAAGTCATTAAGCTCTTGTCACTCTATCAGTTGTTTGTAGTTGTTTGGGAAGACCTTTGGTAGGCGCACCGAGGCAGAAGAACGATGGGGATGGGGGAGGGGTGTGGATGACCTCCGACAGCTGTTTCAGGAGTAAGCCTCACAATAAATCTACAACGTTTTCTTTACATTTGACCTTTACAGCTCTTAACTGTATGTTTTACATACTGTGTGTGTGCGTGTGTGTGTGTGTGTGTGTGTGTGTGTGTTTGTTTGTGTGTGTGTGCGTGTGTGTGTGCGTGTGTGTGTGTGTGTATGTGTGTGTGTGTGTGTGCGTGTGTGTGTATGTGTGTGTTTGTTTGTGTGTGTGTGCGTGTGTGTGTGTGTGTGTGTGTGTGTGTGTGTGTTTGTATGTGTCTGTGTGTGTGCACGTGTATACCCATGTTTATTTTGCATCTGTGCACTTGCACTCATGTATACCCGTGTGCTGGTATGTATATGTATATGTATATGTGTATGTATATGTATATGTGGATGGGAGGGGAGCGCGACTCAGGAGCGGAAGCGGTCCATGGAGGTCGAGGAGGGGGGTTGGGTTTCGAGGCAAGTAAGTGCTCAGAGAATCCGTGAGTGATGGGGTGGAGGGGGGCATCATTGCGAGTTATCGACTATTTGAAAAGTTCCAGAAATCGCCTGCCAAGTCAACGTCTTCACTGAGAAGACGGAGGACGCATGTTTTTGTTCTGGCTAGCCACGGACGATTTTACTTAACTAAGAGTGTCTGTTTTGGCTCTCGGTCGGTCCAGATGACGTTTCGTCTCAGGTCGATCCTATAGTTGATTTTTTTTTCTGTGGGAGAGGGGTTGCTGTAACACTACAACACCGTGTCTGAACCTGAAATTACTAATTTGGACTGCTGATGCAGCCCAGTATTGTCACTGACATGTTATGCCCCCCCCCACCCACCCACCCGTGAGATGTTTTGTGAGCTCTCGTGGATACGTGTATTGGCAACGTGTCTTTGTGTTATGATGGCGGATGTTGCTGTTGTTTGTGTATGCGTATTGTCTTCTAATAAGTTTGTGTTTATTTTCACTTTGCTAAGTGAATGTGTGTGTGATTCACCACACTGTTGGATCACGTGTTGGACTCGTAATCGACAACTATTCCCTCTCCGGATAAGAGCTTATATATAGCCCCATCTATGGATAATGCTGACCTTACATACACACACACCAACACATACACGCACACACACACGCACACACACACACACACACACACACACACCCACGCACGCACACACACACACGCACGCACGCACGCACACACACACGCACGCACGCACACATACACACACACACACACACACACACACACACACGCACACACACACACATACACGCACGCACGCACGCACACACACACACACACACACACACACACACACACACACACACACACACACACACACACACACACACACACACACACACACACACACACACACACACACACGCACACACACACACATACACGCACGCACGCACACACACACGCACGCACACATACACACACACACACACACACACACACACACACACACACACACACACACACACACACACACACACACACACACACACACACACACACACACACATACATACCCTAACCCTTGCCCACCAATCTCTGTGTGTGCGCGTGTGTGGTGGTAAGTGAGCGTGAAGTGATAGTGTGAGAGTAAGAGGGAAATAAAATATGCGTCTTTGACCTTTTTGTATTGTAGCCAGTTCTTTCTAGCTTTCTTGTCACTTTGATTGTGTAGAGCCGTTGATGTTTGTTAAGGTATTTTCTTGTTCATATTCATATCTGTATAACTTATGTTCGTGTTTCGATGTATGTTTGAACAAATGTTTGGGAAGAGACACCAGCGTGCCCATTGGCCATGAAATTTCGTTCAAGACGTCAAGAGAGATTGCAAACGGAACAGAGACTACAAAATTCATACTAAATGCCTTTATTTTCTATTTCTTTTCTTTATTCTCTTCCTCTCTATTCCCTCTCATCGCCCTTCTCTCTCAATGCTCTCTCCCTGCTCCATTTACACTCCTACCATCCCCTCGTTTTACCTTCTCTTTATTTTTCTTTGCCCTTACTTTTCCTTCCCCGTCTTTTCCTTCTTACATTTCCTTCCCTTTGCTTTCGCTCTACTCCTTTCTCTTTTTCCCCTCTCATTCTCATTTCTCCTCTTATATTCTCTTGTTCCCACCTCGTCTCCTCCCTTTTCCTCCTCTCCTTTCGCCTCTCCTATCCCCTTTCTTCCCTTCCCTTCCCTTTCCTTCCTTCTCACTCCTCTCTCCCCCACTCGTTACTTTCCCCACTCTTCCCCTCTCATCGTACCAAATTTCCCCTAATAATACTTCGTATGCCTTTTGTTTTTCTACAGCCACTCTCCCGCCGAACTCACTTTGTTTTTCTTATTGCCTCAGTCACAGCCTTCTCATTTCCTTTCCACCTATTCGCCACCTTATTCCAGAAGCCCTCTACCCCTAGACACCCTTCTCCCTTGCCCTTTTGCCTGTCCGCCTCCTTCATACCCCCTCCCCCCAGCCCCTTCTCTTATCTGTCCTCCTCACCAGTTATCTCTCCGTGGGCCTCTCGCTCCACAGCGGGAATTCCCGACCTGCGCAGTCCACGATATGTCGGCCTGCAGCCCCCACAGCCATCACAGCCGTCAGAGAGGGTCTCCCTAGTGTAGGCTTTGGGGTCAAATGTTAGCTGATGTTGCCTTCTTTTAAGATCCTGTTTATCAAAATTTACTTCGTTATGCGGACTGATAGACATCCCCTCCCCTCCCCTACTCCCCCTATTCTCTCTCTCTCTCTCTCTCTCTCTCTCTCTCTCTCTCTCTCTCTCTCTCTCTCTCTCTCTCTCTCTCTCTCTCTCTCTCTCTCTCTCTCTCTCTCTCTCTCTCTCTCTCTCTCTCTCTCTCTCTCTCTCTCTCTCTCTCTCTCTCTCTCTCTCTCTCTCAGGACTGAAGTGGTCAAAATGGATGTCAATTTGCATATGATTAGTTTTTTTCAGTAGTCGTTCCACAATTTGTATTTCGTAAATAAATTATGGTAGAAATCTTCTTATAATTGAAAAAATCTTTGATTAGTTTTAACTATTCAAGAGTATTCATTAGATTTAGATTTAGTCTTGACCTTGTTTTGCCAGCGATAACACCAAGACACATGAAACAATGTATATATGTATATATATATATATATATATATATATATATATATATATATATGTGTGTGTGTGTGTGTGTGTGTGTGTGTGTGTGTGTGTGTGTGAAATAACATATAATACAATATAACTTAGGAACAAAAAATGTTACTTGGCTTCAGCCCTAATGTAAGAGTTATGTCCTAAGCCCACATGATAACAAAGTGTTGTTTGATTTGGCCTATCTCGCCCCCCGAGCGGACTCGGCATCAAGGGTTCATTTGCATAGACATGGGGACCCTGGCCACCCAGACAATCGCAAAGCTGTATCAGATAACCCAGCTAGCGCTCTCATTACAACACATCTTCTTTGTCCTATCCCTGGCCACGCCCCCGGCGTCGCCAGTCACGTGACACCGGGCCTGACGCATGCGCAGTAGGGCGAATCCTCCTACGCGCTTCGTATAGCGCACTCTGTGTCGGAGTTGGAGCCCTTGATAGGTGCGAGATAAGAGGAGAGATAATGGGATCTGTATATCGGGGGCCCATCTGCCCCCCGATAATGTGTGTGTGTGTGTGTGTGTGTGTGTGTGTGTGTGTGTGTGTGTGTGTGTGTGTGTGTGTGTGTGTGTGTGTGTGTGTGTGTGTGATTCACCATGGTCTATGGATCACGTGTTGGACTCGTGATCGACAGCTATTTCCCTCCCGGAAGAGAGCTCAGAGCTCATGTATGACCGATCTATGGGTAATGCTATGACCTTACACGCACACACACACACACCCATCTCCCCGCCCACGAGAGTTGGAGTAACGACTCGCAGCCTAGCGATACTAAGATCATTTCAGCCTTGGGCGGGATTCGAACCCGGATCGCTGTAGTGGCAGTTGGGAGTTCTACCAACTGCGCCATATGTATATATATATATATATATATATATATATATATATATATATATATATATATGTATATGTATGTATATATATATATATAATATATATACAGTATATATATATATAT
>NC_134786.1:23474474-23476974 GCF_046742065.1 Oratosquilla oratoria | reverse complement strand
CTGCGCTATTCTCAAACGACTTGTATTTTTTGTGGATTGTAGAGTTTGTTTTGTCCTGTTGAGTATACAGTCCGTATCACCTTGAGTTTTTTGTGTGTACGCGCGCGCTTGTGTGTGAGTTTTGTGTGTGTGTGCGTGTGCGCTTGTGTGTGTGTGTGTGTGTGTATGTGTGTGTGTGTGTGTGTTTTTTTTTGTGCAAAGTGCCATAAGAATTGTTAGCCTATCAGGAGAAGGAGGAGGAGGTGAGGTCTTGTAAATGAAAAAAAAATGGCATTTTTGCTTTATTTTTCTACTTTGTTTTCTGCAATGTGGCGGTTTAACATGTTGGTTTTGGTCTTCTCACCATGAGAACCACGTTCGAATCCACTGGTTGCTGGTGACTGCTCCCTGCCCAGGCTGTTCCAGTATATACGTAGGGCAAGAATGACTTCGTTGGAAGAATCCCTCTCTGGTCTCTCTCTCCACTGTCTCTTCTCTCTCTCATGTCTCTCTCCCCTTCTCTCTCTTCCCCTTCTCTCCTCCCTTTCTCCTATCTTTCCTCCCTTTCTCCTCCCATTCTCCTCCCTTTCTCCTCTCTCTCTCTCTCTCTCTCTCTCTCTCTCTCTCTCTCTCTCTCTCTCTCTCTCTCTCTCTCTCTCTCTCTCTCTCTCTCTCTCTCTCTCTCTCTCTCTCTCTCTCTCTCTCTCTCTCTCTCTCTCTCTCTCTCTCTCTCTCTCTCTCTCTCTCTCTCTCTCTTTCCCGCGCGCGCGCGCATTGAAGTCTCCAATTATAAGACCTTCTTGTAGATCGGTTACTGAATGCCCTATGGTAGACAGACGCCCCAAAGCCCAATATATAGGGGTCTGGAATGTGAATGATTTGTCAGCGACGTCACTCTTTAGTCATGGAAATGATGTCATTAACTGACAGATTGTAGCACAGTTTTTCCTCCTCGAGTGACATCATAGGGTGATATATAGCGCAGATATTGGCAATCCCGTTGATAATGGAGCGTGCATTACACACACACACACACACACACACACACACACACACACACACACACACACACACACACACACACACACACACACACACACACACACACACACACACACACACACACACACACACACACACACACACACACACACACACACACACACACACACACACACATATTTTCAGCAGAAATGTTGCTATACCCAACAAACCGTAAATTATTATTATTATTATTACACACACACACACACACACACACACACACACACACACACACACACACACACACACACACACACGCACGCACCAGGCGATTCTATTCAGGTGAGGTACGGATTTGAGACGAAAACGATCGAATTCCAGTCTGACCTAGGTCCATGTAAGATCACCTGGCGTCAAGAAAAACAAGAGAAAAGTCTTTGAAGCGCGTTATCCTGCAAGTGACCCGACGAGTGATCTTTAGAATAACGAGAAAGTGCGTCCTACGTATGACACTGATCCGGTCATCAAGCGTTTTGCAGGTTGGAGTTCAGTGACCTTGAAATAACCTTTGATAAGGTACCGCGTCGCATTTCCTGTGGCATAGTTGACGGAGAACTCTAACACAGTGGCTAATGACTGGTGTTTATGAGAGTACTGATTGTTGTCATGTCGGTCGTTAAGTCTATTTGGCACGAATACACATGTTTGGGGGTAATTGTTCGCTTGTTAAACCGGATGGCATTGTCCTCCCAACAGGTGCCGCATGTCTCTCTCTCTCTCCCCTCCTCGGCTCCATTTCTCCTCTTACAACCCTTCTTCCTCTTCCTGCTCCCTTCCTCCTTTCTCCTCTTCTTCCTTCCATCTTTCTTCCTCCGTCCCTCCCCATCCTGGCGATTTTTCTTGTTTCATTTTTGTCCAGGTTTGTTTCATCCTTTGCTCTTGAAGTTTATTTCGATTTTGTTTTTGTCTCACCATCATCGTCGCTTGGGCCATTGAATCGTCATAATAATCCTCCTCCTTCCGTCCTTCCACTCCTTCTCTCCTTCACCCTTCCCCTCCTTCTCTCCTCCTTTCCTCACCTCTCTCCTTTCACTCTTCTTTCCTTTCTTCCTTTTGGTTTCCGTCTACGTCGCGCCCCTGCTTCTGCAGCCTTCCTTTCTTCTTCTTCATCACCCTCTCCCCTATCTCGCTTTGTTCCTTCGCGATTACCAAAGCTACTACCATCACCATCATTACTGCCACCACAACCACGATTGACACCTCTATCACCACTACCAATACCACCACCACTACTAATCACCACCACTACTAATCACTATTACCACCACTGCCACCACCACTACCACCACAATGAAGGAGAAATTAACTTGTTCTCTCGCCAGTCAGTCTTTGTCATGTGCGTGTGTTCACCTTGTTTATCCTCGGGTGCTTATTCTTGCCTTCGTGTTCTTCCTGTTCACGCCATTTTTGCACAAGAGGGGCTGCTCGTTTCAACGTTTTTTGTGTGGTTGTTTTGTGTGTGTGTGTGTGTTTGTGT
>NC_134786.1:23466974-23469474 GCF_046742065.1 Oratosquilla oratoria | reverse complement strand
CCACCCGTCCCGTCCCGTCCCGTCCCGTCCCGCCCCGCCCTTTATATAAACACCATCTGGACGCGGGCTATTTGCCGGCTTCGTTGTCCTAATCACCCTTGCCATCATCGCTTACCACTGTGTTCCGTCTTGTCCCGTCTTTTCCTGCTCCGTCCCATCCCGTTTTGTCCCTTCTTGTCCTGTTCCGTCCTATCACGTCTTGTCCTGTCTTTTCAAGTTCCGTCGCGTTTTTATCCTCACCTACGTCTCGTTCCGTCCCGTCTTGACACACCCGTACTGTCCTTTTGTGCCCTTTTCATTGATATATTTGACTTATTATTATTGTAGTTATTATTGTTATTATTATCATTATCATTATTGTTATTATTATTATTATTATTATTATTGTTATTATTATTATTATTATTATCATTGTTATTATTAATATTATTATTATTATCATTATTATTATTATTATTATTATTATTATCATTATTATTATTATTATTATTACTATTATTATTATTATTATTATTATTATCATTATCATTATTATTATTATTATTATTATTATTATTATCATTATCATTATCATTATCAATCATTATTATTTATTATTGCTATTACCGTTATTATCATTATTATTATCGTTATCATTATCGTTATTGTTGTTATCGTTATTATTATTATTATTATCGTTACTATTATCGTTATTGTTATTATTTTTATTATTATTATTATTATCATCATTATCATTATCATTATTATTATTACATTATTATTATTATTATTATTATTATTATTATTCTTGTTGTTGTTGTTATTTTATTATTATTATTATTATTATTATTATTATTATTGTTGTTTTGTTACTATTATTATTATCATTATTATTATTATTATTATTTTATTATCATTATCATTATTATTATTGTTATTATTAGTTATTATTATTATTATTATTATTATTATTGTTATTATTGTTATTGTTATTATCATTATTATTATTATTATCACTACAACTACTACTACTACTACTACTACTACTACTATTACTACTAATAATAATAATTAATAATGATAATGATAATAGTGGCAGTGGAAGTAGTGGCGGTGGTATCATTTATATCGTTATTATTATCTATGCTATTTACATGTTTATTTTCTATTTGATTTATTCATGTATTTATCATTATTTTTTATTATCAATATTGTTATTATCATTAGTATTACTACCATCGATATAACTATCATTATGCATTAATCTATTTACTTATTTAGTCATGTATCTATTTCATTATCTTTTTTCCTTTTCTTTTTCCACACTTCCACCACTGGACCTGTCGTCCTCCTTTGTTAAACTCCGGAAATGTTTTAGACGACGGTGCCAGGTTCCTCCCTCCGGCGTGACACCCATTACAGGCTTTGGTCTGGGTGACAGGCCCAATTCCGTCCCTGTTTTGTTCATTTGGGTTTCAGAAGAGCTGTGGGATGGGGTCCGAGAAGATTATTTGGCACATCACCTCTACTCTCAGAAAATAGATAAGATAAATAAACAAACGAGAAAATAAAATAGAATAAAATAAAAACTAACTACAGTTAAATGGAAATAAAGTAAATGACAAAATAAAAATAAGAAAAATAATATGAATAATGAAAGGATGGAACAAGATAAAATGAGATGGATAATCTCTTAAGTTAGATGGGGTTAGTTCCGCGGATCCTCCTAGCTAGGCCGGCCGGGGACCTGGAAATCCCAGAGAGTTCTTTGTATCTTCCAGAAGGGTCCACAGGCCGATATTGAGCCGTGGTTGATGGACGCCAGGCGATTTTATTCAGCGTCGGAATTATATTCTTTTCGTTACGAAACGATATTCCAGAACTGACCTCAGATTTCCATTAGCTTATGTGCTTCTCTTTTTGTTTATTTATTTATTTACTGTATATGTTTATGTGTTTACATACGTCACCACAAAATATTGGTTGTATCTTTGCAGCATTTCCGTAAGATTATGAAATCGTCAGACATATTTGCAACATGCCAATCCTGCAGTGATAAAGACGCCATGTATAGGGATATCACAAAGCTGTCTTCAATCTTTTGAATCTAACTGTACGTTGATACAGAAGTGTCCATAGAAGTCTAGTCCCACTGGCGCACGAAGAGCACAGTAGGAATCCCGCTTACCGACGCTGGCTCTCACACTCACTCTCTCTCTCTCTCTCTCTCTCTCTCTCTCTCTCTCTCTCTCTCTCTCTCTCTCTCTCTCTCTCTCTCTCTCTCTCTCCTCTCTCTCTTCTCTCTCTCTCTCTCTCTCTCTCACACACACACACACACACACACACACACACACACACACACACACACACACACACACACACATACACACACACACACCTAAGGGCCTTTCCCACCTTATGATGAGGATTACGGAGTTAAAATTCATAAATAGCTATTAAGTAATGTAGCGGTAATGAACGTTAATTTGATGTGTGGAGTGGGATGTGATTGGGGAGGTTA
>NC_134786.1:23449474-23461974 GCF_046742065.1 Oratosquilla oratoria | reverse complement strand
CTGGCCTATACCCTCAGTTGATGATGGTGAAACCACCACTCCACAGCGAAATTATGACTTGCTAGAGGTGTACATGACTTAAGGAAACGAATGTACAAATGTACTCCCAGGAGTTAGTGGGTTTTGGTGTTATGGTTGGATTCGTGTACACACAGACAAATACCTCTCAATTGAGATTCTATAGAAGTTTTGTATTTCTGGTATCTAGAACGAAAGACTCCAATATTTAGAAAGTCCCGAATACTAGAATTACTTTGCCGTAGTGTCACATAATTGAAGGAAGATTTTTTTTTTTCGAATATTGAAAAATTCCGAATTTTGAAGAATATTCGTCAGATATATATCTATGCAGGTCGTGGGTCAGGACAGGGTGTCCGCAACAGTATATGTAAAGTTATCTTTCTCTCTCTCTCTCTCTCTCTCTCTCTCTCTCTCTCTCTCTCTCTCTCTCTCTCTCTCTCTCTCTCTCTCTCTCTCTCTCTCTCGTCTTTTCTGTTTTTCTTATTTCGTTTTTTCTCTTTTCTTTTACAGTCCATACTCCAAATACGAGGTTTTGCGATAGTTGAGCTAATTTGCAGACGATTAGTGTCATGACATAGTCAGGTCAATTGCAGTCTCGGAGCGCCACAGTTGGAAGCTCTATGACGGGAAATTGAGGGTTAGTATACCGCTAGTCTCCGCACTGCTCTCAAGATCGGCTGACGGGCGAACCTCGTGCATCCCTGACAAACCTTTTTCATTTTATTTTTGGCTAGTATCGCCATCCGCCATCCGATTTCATTCAACTTAGAGTGTGACGTATGTACCCCCCACCCTACCATGTCATATTTCTATCCCTAAAGGGGAAAATTTACACTCACACCCACCGTATTAGAGAAGCGTTGAAAATTGGACGTTTCTTCCAGCTGTATGGACTCGCCTGACGCTTCCGGTGCAAGCTATACAGTCCTGCATGATATTGTAATTTTTAATGATAATGACGTGACAGATCATGTTAATTGGTGAAATATGATTAAAAAAGGATGCTTTGTAAGGATCACAAATAATTAGGCTAAGTACGGATGATTGGGAGGGTAAAAATGAAAAAAGAAAAGAAAATATAGCTCTGTTAATTATCGATGTTTTGGATGGTGATGGATAGCGCGTTTGAACCTGGGTGGGTAGGTGGTGATGCTAACAGCTCATATATATATATATTATAATGATGTAGTGTATGGATATGTGTACATGTATGCATACGTCCATGCACTCTTCCATTCGTTCATCCATTCACACATACATATACATATACAGATACATGTATACATACATTGGAATTCAGAAAATATACAGTATTTTTGCTCACAATCACAAGTGAGATAATTATAGAAAGATATAGAGATCTAAATAGCGGGCGTGTGGTCATTTGAATATGAATCCGTGAGATCGATTACGAAGTCTGCGATGATTGTGGTAAAAAGATGAAGGAAGGGGTGAGATTGAAATTAGAAGCGTAAGGTTGTAGATCTGAAATAATGAGCTCTTCAGTCCTTGTGGACAGTATCGCACAAAACAAGTGGGGTCATAGAGGTAGTAAAAGAGTATTTTAAGGAGAGTTACAGATAAGTTTGTAGGTGTGAGGTCTGAGGTTGAAGGTTGCTGAAGGTTAAATGTAAGAACCGAAACCAGTGGGAGAGTCTCTTAAGAGAACGTTGTCGTTCAGGGAAGAATGTAACATTCTGTTTCTCTATATAGGATGCAGAGGGCACACAAGTTTGGAAAGTGATGATCAGGGCTTATGAGGTGGAGTAGGTCGACTGGATACATGCAAGGAGATGCATGTTGATAAAGTTTAATATACATGTGTATTTATGTGTGCGTGTATGTGCTATTGCATATTTTCTAATTCAGGATATATAGGTTTTCATTTCCCTTTATCGGGAAAATTTGTCTTCAGTCATCCTGAGTTCCATAAAAAAAGAGATAGCCAGGAAAATTAAATGGTGTATATGAAACATTCGAAAAGTCTTAATTCATTAACTGCCATTGTGTAACCTAATAGTATTGTAGTAAACTACAAAAGACTTAACTCTTAACTACCTAATGGTTTCTCATAGTCACTGGTTACCACCGCTGGAGGTCTTTGGACCCTTTGGGGGACCCTACCGTGTTTCAAAAGTGGGGCCACAACCCGAAAACTAGTTGGTGGATATTTAATGTTGAAAAGTGGTCTTCTCCAGGAGCCCAAAGAACAGCAATACATAAGTGTCTGATACGTGAAGAAAGACAGGTTGAGATCCCCCGTACTGAAGAAGATCGTGTTGAGATAGGAAGTAGTGATGGATCGGTTCTTGAAGGGAAAAAAAGGACAGCATAGAGACGCTCGCGCGACCTTCGTTGCAGTGGTGAAATCGTCAGCCAGACGTAGGCCGCAGGAGGAAATTTAGTTCACGCGTTGCGTCACGGCATTAAGAGGGGTGAAAGTGATGGAGGAGTAGCAGGTGGCACACCGTGGATGGGGTACACAGGCCGTGGCAGGGGTCCGGAGACTGTGACAGCGATCTGGAGACTGTGGCAGAGATCTGGAGGCTGTAATCAGATATCAATTGGCTGCGACAGGGGTCCGGAGGCTGTGACAGGAATCCGAAGAGTGTGGCAAGGATCTGGAGGCAGTGGCAGGGACCCAGAAGCTGGGGCTAGAATCTGGAGGCTGTGACATGGGTCTAGAGGCTGTGGCAGAGGTCCAGAGGCTGTGTCAAGGGAACCAGTCCGGACCGGAAAATGTGTCTAGACAGGGAATTCAGAGACCGCGAGCGAGTGGCTCTTGATCCTGGACGTGGGGAGAGTCCGTATGTGGGAGGGGGGAGGGGGTGATCACTTACACTATAGGAGGCCACTTGCTCCAACTCGACGATGGGTAGATGGGTGGAGAATTGGTCGATGTTGGATGTCGGTGGATAGATGGTTGATGGACGGAAGTGGATGACGGGAGGAGGAGAGGCAGGGAAGGGAGGTTGATGGAAGAGACGGAGCGTGGGGAAGGAGGGAGTTGATGGAGGAGGAACGGAAAAGGAGAACTGTAGTGGGTGGAAGGGAGGGGGTCAGTAGAGAATAGAGAGACGAGGCTGGAACTAGTTGAAGGGAAGAAATGAAACGGTAGAAAGAAGAAGACAGGTATGAAATTATGATAAAAAGAAGAGAGTTGAAAAGAAAGAGAGGGACGGGAGGGGGGAGAAGGGCGAGGGATACATAGAGAACTCCCTCCCTCTTTCTGCCCATCACCACCCTCACTGTCTCTGGAGCACTGTCTCTTTAAGAAATGTGAAAAATGCGCCAAATGTGGAGAAGGGGTAGTGTTAAGTGTGAAATGATACATTGACAATGCATAAATGAATAAGTAAGTAGATAAATCAATGACATGGAGTACAGGAGGACATGGAGGTATAAATGAGGAGGAAAAGGAGGAGGAGGAGGAGGAAGAGGAGGAGGAGGAAGGGAAATTCAGAGTGGCGGGAGAACAGGTGGAGGTAGAGGAAAAGTTGGGTATGAAGGAAGGAAGGAAGGAAGGAAGGAATAAGGGAAGGAAGGAAGGAAAGAAGGAAGGAAATAAGTCGGGGACTGGGGAAAGACAGGAAGGGGAAGACGACAAAATAGAACATGAGGAGGAAGAAGCAGAAGAGGTAAAGCAGGGAGGAAGAGGGGGAAGAGGAGGAGGAGGAAGAGGAGGAGGACGCAGCGAGTGTCATGGATGGCCGTGCACCGTAATGGCTCATATCCTGTGTCCCCTCCCCCCCTCCTCGTTCCCCCATCCCCCTCTCCCTCCCTTCCACACTCTTGCACTCCCTCCCCCTCCTCCTCCTCCTCCTCCTACCTCTGTCATTCCACCTTCCCTGTATTCAAACTTTCCCTTCCTACCCATCCCACCTCCTTTCCCTTCCTTTCCTTTCGTTTCCCTTTCCTTCCCATTTCCTCCTCGTTCTTTCCTTACCTCCCCTATCCTCCCCTTTCCTCCCTTTTCCCCTTACGTCCCTATCCTCCCTCCTTCATCCCCTCCTTCCCCCTCCCTCCCTTCCATCCTTTCTCCCCTTCCTTCTGTTTTCCTTTCCTTCCCTTTTTCCATTCCTCCCTTTCTACCTTACATTCCTCACCCCTGCTCTTCCCTCGCCTTCAATCCTGTCACCTTCTTTCCCTCCTCTCTCTCGTCTTCCCTCCTCTCCCCTCCTTTCCCCTTCTCCCCTTTCCCTCACTCTCCTTTCCTCTCCTCCCCTCTCCTTTCCTCTCCTTTCCTATTCTTTCCACGCCTTATTTCTTCCTTCCTATCTCTTCACCCCCTCTCTCCACCTCTCACTTTCTCTCCCCTCCTCCCTTCCTTCGCCCTCCTCCATTCTTCACTCCCTTCAACCCTCCCCCTCCCACTTTACTCCCCTCTCACGTCCCTTCTCCTCTCCCCTTTCAATCCCCCCATGTCCCTCTCCCCATTTCCTTCTTCCCCTTCCCCGCTCTTTCTTATCCTCTCCTCTCTTCTCTTGTTGCATCTCACTTTGCCTTACCCCCCCCCCTCTCTCTCTCTCTCTCTCTCTCTCTCTCTCTCTCTCTCTCTCTCTCTCTCTCTCTCTCTCTCTCTCTCTCTCTCTCTCTCTCTCTCTCTCTCTCTCTCTCTCTCTCTCTCTCTCTCTCTCTCTCTCTCTCTCTCTCTCTCTCTCTCTCTCTCTCTCTCTCTCTCTCTCTCCCTTCTTTCTCTCCCTTCATCCTCCCTCCCTCCTCTCTTTCCCTGTCTCCCTCCTTCGCTCCCTCTCTTCTTCCTCCCTTCCTCCTTCACTGTCTTCCCCTCTTCACTCCCTTTCTTCTTCCTCCTTCTCTCTTTCCCTGTCTCCCCTCTTCACTCCCTCTCTTCATCCTCCTTCCATCCTTTTCTCTCCCCCTTCCTTCTTCCTTCCCTCTGTCCTTCTCTCTCCCTCTTTCGCTCTCTCTCTTCTTGTTCCCTCTATCCTTCCCTCTCTCTCCCCCCCACGCTCCCCGTCTTCTTCCTCCCTCTCTCCCTCCTTCCTATCCTCTCTATCCCCCTTCGCTTTCCTTGCTCCTTTCTCCAATTTTATCTAGGTTCAGACTTAGTACCCCTCGTGCCTGAAAATGGAGTCTCATCAGCTGATTTCCCTCATGTGGTCGCCAGGTGATTTTTTCACTTCAGGAATAACAAACCCTCCTTCTTACCTCTCGTCCTTCCTTTCCTCCCCCACTCGTTGTTTATTTCCATCCTTCATTTTTCTATTTTTCTTTTTTCTTCTTCATTTCATTCTATTTTTTCCTTCCTTCCTTCCTTCTGTCCTTCCTTCCCTTCCTTTCTGTCCTTCCTTCCTTCTCTTCATTTCCTTCATTGCTCTCTTACTTCCTCCCTCTGTTCCTTCCTTCTTTTCTTCTTTCCTTTTTCTATCTTCTCTTTTTCCCTCATACATTCCATTTTTCCTTTCATTCTTTTCCTCTCTTCCTTCTTTTATCCCGCTTTATCTCCTCCGTCCTATTCTTCCTTCTTTCTTTCGTTTCTTCTTTCCTTCCATCCATTCGTCTGCTCCTCCGTCTTTCCTTCATCCCTTTCTTTGTATTTCCAGTTATTTGTTCCGCTTTAGTTCACTTTTTCTCCCTGACCCATTGTATTTATTCGTTTGTTATTTTATTTATGTTTTTTTATTTTTATTTTTTGTTGTATTCCTACCTTCCCTATAGTATTCATTTCTTTCTCCACATTACTTTCCCTCCGTCCATTTTGTGTTCACCCTAAACCCCACCCACCTCCCCCGAACCATGGGTGAGAAGGGCAGAGGTGTGGGTGAAGGGTGGGGGAATCGACGTGGGAAAAGGGGCGGGGGTGGGGGGAGGCGTTAAGGGCTGGGCGAGGTCTTTTTTCCATCTTCAGGACCTCGTCCACCACATGTCCTTCGTCCCTTTTCCCGTCCCCGTCTTCTTCCTCTTCCCTTCCTCTTCCCCTTCCTCTTCATCTTCCCTTTCATCTTCCTCTTCCTTTTTGCTCTTCCTCTTCCCTTTCATCTTCCCTTTCCTACTCCTCTTTCCCTTCCTCTTCCCCTACATAGATCCCTTTGCGTGTCCCCGTCCCAGTTTTTTGTTCCTTTCATTCACCTACAACTCCCCAAATTTTTCGCTCTCTCACCTCTTTCCCGTGTTTTTCCCTTTTGTCACCTGTTGATAATTTCCTTCCCCCATCCCCCATTATCCTTCCCCTTCCCTCCCCTATCCCCTCTCTCCTATCCCCTCTCCCCTCGCTGCCTTTATACGCTTAGAGTCTTCACATGAAACAGAGTGGACACTGGTCCTACAACGGTGTGCCCCAGGTACCAGCTCTTGCGCCCAGGAATTTCGTCATGTATTCTAAGTCACATTTTGTGCACAGGAGATCCGATACCTTTCATTAGCATTTGATATGCCACTGATGTTTTCTTTGTTCTTTGTTCATTTGTAATAATGTTCAATGAGTTGATATATTATATGCCACTAAGGAAAGCAAGGTCTTGTATGAAGTAAACACGTGATAGATGCTATTAATAAGACAAAACAAATCGAACGTTATTGTCCTTTGTTTTAGAATCGAAGTTTCAAAAATCAGGTAGAGAAATACCCAAACAGTACACTACAATGTTTTTTCGTAATTTATTCGAATATTGATCTGTTTGTATTTTATATGTGTGATTTATTCACTTTGTAATTCTGCATCCAGCCAAGGTGTGGACCAAAAGGTCTTCTGTTGTCGTTCATCGTCTTGGCATTTGGGCTTAGAGTGCCAGAGTGTGGTGTGGACCTCACTTGGCACCTCCATCGTGTGGAGGGCGCGTGGAATCTGGAAGAAGAAAAATGCCTTCGTCTCTGAGGATGCAATAAATTAACATATGAAATATGAAACAGAAGTCCTGGTAAAGTACAATCCAGAACAACTCTGAGAGGGTAGGAGTTGGCACTGGACAGTCGTCCCCACCTCCCACTACCCCCGTGCACTTGTCGATGTAATTCAGGTTGTTGCATCAGATTTCGTTATAACAAAGAATGCCGTGTCCTTTAAATGCCCTCCCTCCCTCCCTTCCTTCCTTATGGGAGGTAGTGAGTGCATAGTTTTATACAGGCGACGTTGTAGTGGAGTTTAATGACATTCCTACGGATCGGAGTCAATGTGGAGACTTATGTTCATTCAAAATAGGAAGTCAGTCACTTTTAACTTGTGCTGCTGTTCCCTCCAGTCAACTGCCCTCCTTAAATCTCTCCTTATCCAGCTCTGTCAATCCATTTCTTCGGTGCTATATTGATTCCAAGAATAGAAGCGTTGGTTATTGCTGATGAAATACTGAAAAAACTCTCTCTCTCTCTCTCTCTCTCTCTCTCTCTCTCTCTCTCTCTCTCTCTCTCTCTCTCTCTCTCTCTCATTCTCACTCTCGCTCACTCACTTACTCACTCACTCACTCACTCGCTCTGGCTTTTTCCAATTTAGTCGTTTCTCTCGATGGTCTTCCTCCCTCCCTCCAATGATGGAGCACTGGCGACGCGGGACAACCATCTCTCCACCTTTGCTCAACATTAGTCCTCAATTTCGGCTTGGTCATCTATACCACAGCCTCCATTACCACTACCCAAGATTACCTCTGCACTACCACCCACCACCACCACTACTACCACCACCACCACCAACACCCACCCTTCCACCCACCTACTATTATTGTCGTTTATGGAACCCCGCCCATTTCCAGCACCACCGCATCAGCACCTCCGCGGGACGGTGCGACGACGGCGGCGCCCCGGAGACCTCGAGACCTCGACAAACGAGCGTTATCGGTACCACACCCGGTGAGCCGGTACCGCATCCTCACTTGATACCACACCCTCACTTCCACTATAGCATTGGTTTTACCATAGCATCACTTATGCTATAGCCTCACTTATACCATATCCTCACTTATACCATATCCTCACTTCTACCACAGCATTACTTTCACATTTTTACCACAGTTTTTCTCTACCACAGACTCACTTTGTCATATCCTCACTTTACCACAGCCTTACTTTTACCACAGCCTCAAATCTATGTGCTCTGGTGACGTAATCGGAAGCGTGCTGGTCTCGCACTCAATTGTGGGTTCGATTCCCGCACTTCTCTCCGCTTTCCAGCATTGGCTGTTACCAAAGCGCATCAAAGGGTAAAGGCGACGGCTTCGGCCGCAGCTATAATTCTACCACAGCTTGTATCACTGCATGCGCTGCCTGTTACATACGCTTCTGAATAATGTTGACATTCTGAAATCCTGGAATGTTGGCATATCAAGATACCGCAAGAGTGTCGGCGAATTTTAGAACTGTACTGCCTCTCCCGCGTCACCCTCTCACCGTGGTACAAAATATCCTCGGACTATCGGTTTCTGAAGCTCCCTGCTCTTACATCGTAATATCCACAATTCCCGCAGAATACCCCACAAACCTTCCTTATCCCCAAATACCCCCCTGCCATGTACTATTCCTAAACTGATCTTATGATAACTTGACCCCTTGACCCCTTAATGCCCGCCCTCCCACAACATGGTGCCTCACAGTACCTTCTGAAAATATCCTCAAATTAAAATAACCACCATTTTTATTATCATCCACTTTCAATACCCTTTTCTTGACATTAGTATCATCACGATACCCCTTACAATATCCTGAGCTAATGTAACTGGTAACGCAATACCCCTTACCCTATTCTTTTCATAACTACTGTGCTAATACAGTACCCGCTGTTCTACATAACCACTAACGCAATACCCCGTACCAGTGAGGGCCTCTGCACTTCGGCTCTACAAGACTTGTTATTCTAGGGGACATGCTCCACTTCTCCCTGAACCCACCTGCTCTAATAGATATACATGTGATTCTCTACCACACACCTCCCCATGCATGGCCGAGAATACACCTGTACTGGTCTTAAGGGTCATTTACACGGTCAAACAGTTTGACAAACCCGGTTTGTCAGGCAAGTGTTTGAAGTGATGTTTTACCGTGTGAAGGGGGTATTTGGTCGTCAAACACGTTTGTCGAACGTGTTTGACAACCAAATACCCTATTCACACGGTCAAACATCACTTCAAACACTTGTTTGACAAACCGGGTTTGTCAAACCGTTTGGCCGTCTAAATGCCCCTTTAGACGTATCACCTACAATGGACCTTGCTCTAGAACACAGACCCGAAGTTCCTACTCCATCCACCCTCCAATACCTTGGCGTTTCCTGCACATCCTCACCTACACTCTCACCCTTACCTTTTCAACTCTTTAGTATTTCCTTAAACACCTAGAACAAGCCTTCATAATCATATTTCATTGGGAACAGCAACACTCCATCTGTCC
This sequence comes from Oratosquilla oratoria, assembly GCF_046742065.1. Classification (NCBI taxonomy): domain Eukaryota; kingdom Metazoa; phylum Arthropoda; class Malacostraca; order Stomatopoda; family Squillidae; genus Oratosquilla; species Oratosquilla oratoria. The sequence continues at coordinate 23,452,620 of NC_134786.1, read as the reverse complement.
AACGACACCAACACACACACAGACACACACAGATACACACACACACACACACACACACACACACACACACACACACACACACACACACACACACACACACACACACACACACACACACACACACACACACACACATACACACACACACACACACACCACACACACACAGTACTTTCATCAACATGTGCTTCCCTAGAACACCTGGCCCACATCCTCACCCAGGACTCCACTGCGTCTCCTGCTCGACCACCATCCCACCATACGCCACGGACACTTGGTTTACCTAAGTACAACTAAACGCAACCACAATCATCTCCCAAATCCTATGAAAAAACAACAACAACTACATGGTGTACAACACCCGGTTGTGGTAGTAGTGGTGGTGCAACCCTATCACCTGTTATTGATATTCATACATACACATATACATACAAACAGACATGCATACATACATACGTACATACATACATACATACACACACACACACACATATATATATATATATATATATATATATATATATGTATATATAGTTACATACATGCATACATGCACACACACACATACATACATACACTCATATATACATACATATATAAATGCATATATACATGCATACATACATGCATACATACATACATACATACATACATACATACATACATACATGCATACATACATGCATGCATGCATTGAAAGGATTATCAACAAACAGAAAAAAGACATTTCCGAGTTACAGCTCGATTTGGTCCTGTAACACACACACACACACACGGGGTGACTACAACTAGAAAACACACAACAAACGTCCCCTATCGTTCGTCATCACAGGTCTAATATCTTTGCCATTTTATCTTACGACCTCATCACCATGTACCCGTCATCACAACTTCCTCTACCGCCACCACTTCCACCACCACCACCACCACCACCTTCACCACCACCACCTCCACCACCACCACCAGGGTACACACATCAGTTGCAGGCCTTGTGGTGGAGATCAAAAACCTCATAAATACTCATTTTCATGGGCCAAGTGACGCCACTCTCCCTCATTCGACAACTTCGATGTCGTCAGGCGACCAGGGCGACTTGAAGAAAGTCGTCGGGGTCGTCGAAAACTTGGAGAAAAGAGAGAGAAAAAATGGGACGAACCAGAAACTTGGCGATAAGCCGTGGCAACAATGTGAGAAGGCACAATAGACTTGCCCCTGCGCGCTCTCTGATTGGCTAGCAACCAACCCTCACCCGCACGCCATTGGCTCACGGGTTACTGAGCTTGCACGCCATTGGTCACAGCTCTCCGGAAGCTAACACCTGTTCATAGATTGCGCTGCGCGGTATATGGTGTGGAGGAGGGGGAGGAAGGGTGGGGTGGTGAGAAGGAGATAGGGAGGCGGCCCCAGGTGAGGGAGGGAGAGAGGGAGGAGGGGGTAGAATGGTGATGGTGGAGAGAGGCAGGCCCCAGGAGAAAGAGAGAGAAAGAGAGAGGGGGGGAGAAGGATGCCCATTACAGGATGCCGATTTATCCTAGACATGTTGAAGCGTCGTTGAGGAAGGAACGGGTGATGGTGGGTAGGGAGGGGGCGACACCCCCTTCCAACCTTCTCCAGGTACCACCTCGTCGTCGTCGTCATCATCGTCACCATCTCCGTCATCTGCTTCTTCCCGGAACGTCCCCACTGACTCACATGTTCCGCGCCGATACCAGCGGAAGTACAGTACAGTACAGTATGAAAGTCCGGTCAGTTGGGTGTCGTTATGGGGGTGGGTGGTGTTAAGGGGGGAAGGGAAGGGAAGGATGAGGGGGGTATCGTCGTCGTCTCGACTTACGTGTAACGACGCCTGATCAATTACGAAGTTTTGCTTCTTGTGTGTCTTGGTGGGTGATTATCCCTCAACCCCCATCCCCATCCCCCACCCATCACGAGATGTAAGGATTCTCCCAGTTATATAATAAATTCGTCTAGTGCTAGTCAGAATAAAACTCCTAAGTGCTATGACACACAGTTATAGTCTTGCAAGAATAGGCATTTTTGTCAGTGGAAGACGGGATTTAGGAGAATTATTGGAGAGTTCAAGATCGTGGGTCGAACTTGTGAGGCCGACTATAAGCCACCGAAGCGGAGAGGTTAGTACTCTTAACTGCCGCGATGGTGCCACGAAGACGAATAAAATCGCCTGACCACAGCCATGTATTCTTGTGTTTTGCATACCATTCACGTCATTAGACTAATGGCTGTCTCCCCACACCCAAGACATTCAGGTGCCGGAAGAGCCCTCATTGCCCAAACGTTACCTTACCAAATGTTTGCAAATTATAATGTGCTGCAGTACTGATTGTCGAAGGTCAATGGAGTTAGACGCTACTATCTGTATAATGCAATCAGCGAAACCCTTCAGTAGGATTCAGGTGTGTGCGTCCGCCACACCAAGACATGTATTGTACATCGGACTTTGATTAAGCCCCATTAAGGAAGGAAGTAGGCGAAATAGGCTATTACCCCCATCACTATCGAAAGTAGGGGAAGGTGCACGAAGGTTGAAATAGTCTGGCGACAGCAAATTAAACTGGAAAAAACCATCCGGCATGAAAAGGGTTACGCTGGGATCCTAGGATCACGCTAGCCTCGTCCTTTTTTTCCCCTGCTGTCACCTATACCTCTACTCTTCCTTTCTTCCAGCTTCAGTTGTTGCTTCTACTCCTCCCTTTCTTCTTCGCCCCTCTCTTCTATCTTGCATCAGCATCTCCGCCTGAGGACTTCCTTCCTGATGATGCGGTCACATGATTGGTTGGTAGAGCAGGGGTGGGGGGGGGCAAAACTAATACCCACATATCCTTTTCATTTATCTAACCTCCTGTTCACTCTTCCCCCAAATTAATTTGGGGTGGGGTGGGGGGGGGCCGGCATCTTGTTAATTGGGTATATAGGCCGCCCGTAACTAGAGTCGCCTGCACACCTAACAACCTCGTTAATTACGGCCTCTTCCTGCACCTGCCCGAGGCCATGGATCTTCAGTGTTTCTTTAGCGGGGACAAGAGGAAGATGCATGGTCATTGGCTGGTGGTTGGCTAAACCGGACTTGTTTAGGCAAGTTTAGGTCAGGTTAGGATAGGTTAGGTTTGGTTAGGATGTGTTTATTT
>NC_134786.1:23441974-23444474 GCF_046742065.1 Oratosquilla oratoria | reverse complement strand
AAAACCCACTAATTGCCGTACGGAACGTTTATCATGCAATGTTTGCAAGTCGCAACGGATATGCTTCCTGAGTCCTGTCCAAGGGGATGCTTTGTGTTCAGCACGTGAGGATTGACCCATAGGAAGAAGCTCCTCTTTGTGTATAGATGTTGTTCCTGAAAAGAGAGAAAGTACCAGTCACCAGAAACCGCCTGGGAATCGAAACCGAACTCACGTCATTACGAGGAGTTTGGAGCTCAACGGTCTCCTCGCTGTACGCAAAGCCAACCCGGTGCTTTTCTAGATGAGCCCGCGGCAGGTGATATTATACAAGAGAGAGGGTCTCCGGCATTTGGTCTGTAGGTGAGCGGGGAGAAGTTGGTGGTGTGGTTTTACGTGTTGCGAAGAAACGCTTTCGTTTGTGGTCGCATAGAGAGGGTAAAGGTCGCTCGGTCGTGGTCTGTGATTCACAAAATCTTGATTCACGTGTTTGACTCGTGATATATAGCTATTACCCTCCCAGATGAGAGCTCAGAGACCATACATGGATCTATGGGTAATGCTGTGACCTTATACTCTCTCTCTCCCTCTCTCTCTCTGTCACGCACACACGCACACACACACTCACACACACACACACACACACACACACACACACACACACACACACACACACACACACACACACACACACACACACACACACACACACACACACACACACACACACACACACACACACACACACACACACACACACACACACACACATACACACACACAACTTCTTGCCTACCAGAGTTGGAGTGCCGGGTCGCAGTACAATGATGCTGACTTTTTTTCAGCCCTGAGCAGGACTCGAACTAGGATCGCTGAATTAGCGGTCGAGAGCGGCACCACTGCACCGTCGAGCCAGTTCGTTAGCGGACAAAGAGGCGCAGTGCCTTGTATGACCTAGTATTGTCCCATGACATATCGGCGACGAAGTAATATATAGGATTTTCACACTGAATCCGCCTTTCCAAATACACTCAAATAGGCTGATCTCTCTAATTCTACCATATTTCTGTTTGTCCCCTTTTCATTTGTAATCTAGGAATATAAAAACACTCCTCCGGTCCTCCGGCACAATTCCCTCTCATAGGTATACATTAAACAACCTCACCATCTGACTCCTTCGGATGAAAGTGGACCTCTTGTTATAAGATATGAAGTTTGCCTCTGTGGTGAACGAATAGGCGTCTGTGGTTTCTCCATTGTCCTTGTGACATCATGACTTGAGGTATACATTCCTTGGTTCGATTCCAGTGCCCGCCTGTGACTGCTGCCTTGTCTGGCACTCCGAGTAGTACAGAGGGCCATGTTGACGGATTTAGTGACAGCTAAACGCATTTTGGTGTAAGCACCAGGCTTCTACTCGTATATCACAGGTTATGTCCTGTTGGAAAAGATGTCGGGAAGGAGGAAAGGTGTGGTGTGCATGTATCTCACCAGCATTCTAGCATCTAGCATCCGACATTGGCCTTCAGGGGATTCTCGTCTCCATTGACGTCGCTCACGGCCGCCCCGCTTCCGACATCGCAGCCGATGTCACCGCTTCCGACGATCACCACCGCCGCCTATACCAGTGTCGCCTCCCGATGCTACTCCGCCCCACTCTCTGTCTCCCTTTTAAGCACACCCCTCCGCCTATAATGCCTTTGGGGACTCTGACACCTCCCCACGTTTCGGAGGGGAAGGAGGTTAATGTGGTATACATGTACCCCACAAGCATTCTAGCATCGGTGCAAATTGTATGCATTTGGAGTTGGAGTGTGTAGGACCTGACGCAGGTATTGACAGGCCAGAAAGGGTCATCGCAATTAGGTCGCGTCTGGTCATGGCGTCGGGTCAGTCCCGTGGATATATACTGCTTGCCCCGAGCGGCAGGCCAGTCAGTTAGTTAGGTCTTCCCTTTGCTCAACCTGTTACGCCCCACTAGACCCTCGCGGTCGGTCCCCCACTTGGGGACCACGCCACGTCTGCCTCTGACACACATACCTGCACTAGAATAAAGTATACAACGAAACTACGCATCACTCTCTCCCTACATCACTTAGTCCAAAGTAACACACTCGTATGTTACAAAGGTATCCTCAAAGGTAGTGACAAAAGCATAAATGAATAGATACATAGATATATAAATAGAAGGTCTTCTCAAAAGTGAACAATAGTCTCTGCTAGTCTCCAATATAAACAAGTGAATAAATTAATAAAGATAAGTACTGTAAATAAATTAATTAATTAATCAATAAATAGATAAACAGATGAATGAATAATTAAGTAAATATAAATAGATAAAATCAAATGAAAGACCTTTTGTTAACGTTAAACGACAACGTCATGCGTTAACAGCAAAATCGTTCTACTGTCCACGCAGTCGGAGAAAGTTAATCCTGTTCAGTGCCCGGAAGTTTGAGTGCCACAGAGATAAACAAAACATCCTGGCGGTAGCTGGTGTAGGGAGAAAAATGAACACCCT
>NC_134786.1:23429474-23436974 GCF_046742065.1 Oratosquilla oratoria | reverse complement strand
TCTCTCTCTCTCTCTCTCTCTCTCTCTCTCTCTCTCTCTCTCTCTCCCTCTCTCTCTCCCTCCCTCTCCCCCCTTTGTCTCTCTTTCATGTTTCTTCCCATTCCAACACCGCTGCCATTGCCATCACTGTTATTGCCATCGCCATCACCACCACAACTACCACCTCCACCTCCACCTCCACCTCCCAACATCACCACCACCACCACCTCCACCATTTTAGCAGCCTAAAATCTTTTCACCGGTCCTACCCCTCCCCTCGACCTGTAGCCCAGCCACCTGAGTCGTTTTCAAGTCCACCGCTGAACCAAGGTCCCCTCCATAAACAAGGAGGATAATAACCAGCACTTCTCCTGACGAACGACCTCGTTAAGTAAGTCCCCGTGCCTGGGGAACTTGGGGAGCCTCTGATTAGTGGTGAGGTCGTGACTTGCTTAAAAGACGAATTGATAATCCCACACCCATCACGGGGTCACACCTATCGCAACCTTCTTGACCTCTGCCGGTAGCAGGGAGGGAAGGAAAATGAGATCTCGGCTCTGAAGGGCGAGCAGCCTCGTCCTTACGATGAACACTTTGTAGGTTTTATTCTGGTAAAAACAGATGATTTCATTCAGTTTGGAGTTGGACCTTGAGGGTGAAGGTGTTAAGGATGTCTTGGTTAAGAAGAGAGAGGGTCATTGGTAACGATCCTTCAAGTTGCGCGGTTGCGCAGTGGCTGAAGAAGTGTCGCGCAGGTCAACACGTCCGCACTCATTTTACACGCCACCCTTTCTGGAGGACGGGTCTGTGTGGAGCAGTGGTCCTTAAACTTGGGGACCGAACCAAGTATGACTGAGACCGCTCTTGTGACTATTTCCTCTGACTTCACTCAAATAAATACTATTTTCCTTTAATGTTCTAGAGTCTAGACTACTATTAATGGTAGTTGTTTTCTTTAGGTAATGGGATGCAAAGAGACACGTTAGGAAAGTAGGAAACCTCTTCTGGTGTAGCCTAAAGGGCCATTTACACGGTCTAAGAGTTTGACGCACCCGGTTTGTCAGACAAGTGTTTGAAGTGATGTTTGACCGTGTGAATGGGGTATTTGGTCGTCAAACACGTTTGTCGAACGTTTTTTACAACCAAATACCCTATTCACACGGTCAAACATCATTTCAAACACTTGTTTGACAAACCGGGTTTGTCAAACTGTTAGACCGTGTAAATGGCCCTTAAGACACTAACATACGCGAGAGTATTACACTGCGACCAAGACGGAACTAAGTCTGTACACAGATCTGCCGTCCAGAAAGGTTGGGAAATTGAACAACGAAAATGAAAGACAAAACTATCTTCCCAGGTATGTTCAAAGATTAATTAGATATGGCGAAACATTATGAGGATCAGCTAGCCATCTCTAGCCTATTCTCATCAACTTTCGCCATATTTGATCCATCTTCGGACAAACCTGGGAAGATATTTTTGTCTTTCACTGTACACACGGAATTGCACGAGCGCATGGGAGTGTACAGACGGGGACATAGATATGGTGGCTCGAGTGTGCTAAAGAAGAAATATGAAGCGTTGGGCTTCGGTGTCTTTCAACGTCTTCGTTCTTGGGGACGTGTCCGGAAGTATTGATCCGTAGATTAAGGTACTATAGTGTTTGTTCATGGCTTCGCCGGGTCAGCTGGTGGCGTAATCACAATCGTGGTGGTATCGCATTCCCGTAGTTGTGGGTTTGAATCCCGCACTCCTCTGTGTTTCCCAACAGTGACTGTTACCTATCATAACAGTCCAAGCGGCTTCGGCCGCAACTACGCACCTCCTGGCGTACGCTCCATACCTTCACCTACTGGTCATGCTTTTTATGTATCTGTTTATTAGTTTGATTTTATCTATTTCTATTCATGTACTTCTTTGTTTGTTTTCTTATGTCTGGACATCGTGGGCAAATGCCATGTCTTCGTTTCTTCCTTCTGCTCCTCCCTCTTTTTTTTTCATCCCTGTTCTTCCTTTTCGCCCCACTTTCTCCTGTCCTCTTCCAGTTCTCTTCCAGTTCGCTCTTCTTCACTTCCCTTCCCTTCCCTTCCCTTCCCTTCCCTTCCCTTCCCTTCCTTCCTGCCCAGCTCACTTTTCTTACTTCTTCCCCCTCTCCTCTCTTCTCTCCTCTCCTCTCCTCTCCTCTCCTCTCCTCTCCTTCTTTTCCCTCCTTTACCCCTTCCAGCTCTCCTCCCACTTCTCCCTCCCCTCCGCTCCCTTCCTCCCAGCCCAATTCTCTTTTCTTCTTTAAAAAAAAAAAAAAAAAAATCCCCCTCCCCTCCCCTCACTTCACCTCCTCCTCCATCCCCGCCCGCCTCCCTCTCCTTATCCTTCTCCCATTTCCGGTTCCTCTCCTTGGCCAAACACGAGAGAGGACCTCTTTATTGTGTGCTGTGCATATGCTTGTGCACCACCCGGGGGGGCGAGGGTGGGTGTTGGGGCGATATTTTTTTCTCGCGATTCGAGTGGCACTCCAGACAAGGGCGACGGTTCAGCTCCGGGCCCCAGTGCCAGCGGCCGTGTCATTTTGGTGCCAGATGACTTCCGAAGGCTGGTGCCACCGTGGCACTCACTCATTCATCTGTAGGCCGATGTCGGGTGTAGTACACTTACCATGGGGTACTCCTCTTGCCTGGGAGAGCAAAATCGTTAAGTGTTCGTATTTCGTCTGTAGTAACCAGCGCTTCTATCTACGGAGGACAATATTGCATCGAAGAAGTGAAGTCACACAAGTAGTAAAAGAGAGATTGGAAGAGAAGGGCAGCAGAACGGAGGGATTGCAGAGGTTGAAAGGGATCAGCATTTTCATTTATGTGGATGATGCTCCGTGATTCTGGTCTACAGTGGTGCTGCTAAAATCATTGCATAGAACGATGCCAGTGTTGGGTAAGGTGAGGAGGTGGAGGAGGAGCCTACGCCAGGAGGCGCTTAATTGCGGCCTAAGCCGTCAATTTTGCCCTATGCGCTTCAAGGACTGTTGGGACAAGTAATAATCACTGCTGGGAAGTATTCAGGGACATTAGTTTAGAGTGACTTTTGACCAAGGTCAATCTGACGTCATCTTCTTCTTCATCTTCTTCTTCTTCTTCTTCTTCTTCTTCTTCTTCTTCTTCTTCTTCTTCTTCTTCTTCTTCTTCTTCTTCTTCTTCATCTTCTTCATCTTCTTCTTCTTCTTCTTCTTCTTCTTCTTCTTCTTCTTCTTCTTCTTCTTCTTCTTCTTCTTCTTCTTCTTCTTCTTCTTCTTCTTCTTCTTCTTCTTCTTCTTCTTCTTCTTCTTCTTCTTCTTCTTCTTCTTCTTCTTCTTCTTCTTCTTCTTCTTCTTCTTCTTATTTTCTTCTTCTTCTTCTTCTTCTTTTTCTTCTTATTTTCTTCTTCTTCTCCTCCTCCTCCTCCTCCTCCTCCTCCTTTTTCTTCTTCTTCTTCTTCTTCATGAGTTGATATTGCACCCACCACCATCGTTGAGAGCCACTTCCGAAAAGCGAATCCGTGTCACTATGTCGGAAGGATCCTGACGGGGCCGGTTTGGCCTTTGGGAGGAGGCGCGTCAGGACAGAAGAAGAGCTGAGAAGTGGTGAACCACCCCCAGCGAAGTCCCGCAAGAGCGTGTGGCCATTTCCTGCTGGAGTGTTTGCGCCCGGGACAGCTGCGGAAACACGGGCCGTAGGCGCCGCGAAAATAGGAGTGCAATCAGGGAGGAGGAGGAGGAGGAGGAGTGGGTAGAATGAGGGAGAATTGAAGGAGGGTTCAGTGTGAGGAAGGAAGAAGTTGTGATTAAGTGATGGGCGAATTGTGAAAATAAATAAATAAATAGAAATAGATTGATGAATAGAAAAGAAAAGAAAGGCGAAGATTTGAGGGAAATATTTATATAGGCATGTGCACACACACACACACACACACACACACACACACACACACACACACACACACACACACACACACACACACACACACCATACACACACACATACATACACACACACACACACACACACACACACACACACACACACACACACACACACACACACGCGCGCGCGCGCGCGGTTGGTAGAGTCCCCGACTATCACTACGGCGCTCCGGGATCGAATCCTGCCCAGGGCTGAAATAATTTCAGTATCACTGCGCTTCGAGTCGTTACTCCAACTCTTGTGGGCGGGGAGTTGGGTGTGTGTGTGCGTGTAAGGTCACAGCATTACCCATAGATCGGTCATACGAGCTTTGAGCTCGCGGGAGGGAAATAGCTGTCGTTCACGGGTCCAGCACGTGATCCAAAGACCAAGGTGAGCACACACACACACACACACACACACACACACACACACACACACACACACACACACACACACACACACACACACACACACACACACACACACACACACACACACACACACACACACACACACACACACACACACACAGACACACTATGTACCTGTGTACTTGTTTACTTACTTTAGTCTCCCCATTCATGGGGGTTGCCCTCTGTAGGGCGGGTTTCGCAGCTTCTCAAAAACAAGTTAGAGGGAGGTCGGAAGTGTGTGTGTGTGTGTGTGTGTGTGTGTGTGTGTGTGTGTGTGTGTGTGTGTGTGTGTGTGTGTGTGTGTGTGTGTGTGTGTGTGCGTGTGTGTGCGTGCGTGTGTGTGCGGAGGAGCAGCTGGCCTGAAGAAGGAAGGCAGAGGCGAAAGAACTCCCTGTAGGACGACGCACAGGAAGTTTGGCGATGGCAAGGAGGACCTTTTGAGAAATGACCGGAACAGGGTAGGTCAACAGGAAGAACAAGGTTGTGGAGGAGAGAGTGGCATCCCTGATATGGACGGTGTGTGTGTGTGGGGGGGGTGAGAGGCAAGAGATTGAGAGCCTTAATTCGAGTCAATTGGGGCTGTCTCCTCCGACTCGTAGAGCCCGAAAAGAGGGGGGGGACAAAGATAGGCCACAGTTAGAAAAAAAAATATATATACCGGACAAATACTACATGGCGGCTCACCTCAAGGGTCGCCTGTTCTCCCAACCCCCCCCAACCCCCAACCCCGAGGGAGACCTCGCACCCGCCCGAGGAGAGTCGCAGGTACTTAACACTCCGACGGTCCTTCACTTTACAAATCGCCTCACTTCACCACTGTCGGCATATCAACTTACATATCGTGGACGTGCCGAAGCGTCCTGAATGGGTGTTGGCCCTGTGTACATGTGTGTGTGTGTGTGTGTGTGTGTGTGTGTGTGTGTGTGTGCGTGCGTGCGCGCGCGCGCGCGGGTGTGTGTGTGTGTGTGTGTGTGTGTGTGTGTGTAAGTGTGTGTGTGTGTGTTTGTGAACGATCATGTGTGAAGCATACATATAATGAACCATTTATGAGTGATATTTGTGTATGTGTATGTGTGTGTCTGAGCGAGCGTGTGTGAAGCATACACATAATACACTATGTATGAGTGATATAATTTGTGTGTGTGTGTGTGTGTGTGTGTGTGTGTGTGTGTGTGTGTGTGTGTGTATTCACTTGATCTTTGGATCACGTGTTGGACTCGTGATCGACAGCTATTTCCCTCCTGGAAGAGAGCTCAGAGCTCGTAGGTCCGATCTATGGGTAATGCTATGACCTTGCACACACCCCCAACTCCCCGCCCACGAGAGTTGGAGTAACACCCCTCAGCGCTGCGATACTGATATTATTTCAGCCCCGGGCGAGGGTCGAACCCGGACCTCCGTAGTGGCAGGCCAGAGCTCTAACCACAGCGCCATGAGAGGTGTGTGTGTGTGTGTGTGTGTGTGTGTGTGTGTGTGTGTGTGTGTGTGTGTGTGTGTCGTTAAGGAGTGAGTGTAGCTTACCAGCGCTTCTATCCCTGTGGACATTCTCACGCCTCTATTGCGGAATATTAAGCTTCAACCCCAATGCGTATCTATGTGTGTGTGCAATGCACATCTTTTAAGAGTTAAGTTTCTCCAATTCTTTGTATATGACGTTTTGGAGAACAATTTACACCAACCTTCTTAATTCCAGCATTTTAATTTCAATCATATTGTTTTGTTGTTGTGGTGGTGGTGGGGTTCATACTCCTTGTCCTCCTCCTCTTCCTCCTCCTTTTCCCGAGATAAAGGAAATACTCCGGTAGAATAGAATATGCAGAGTATGCCACCGAAGCGAAGTAAGAAAGGAAGGTTGGGGTGTTCTTGTATTGTATAAATTGGTACAGTGTTTCAAAATAATCATTCGCTCATGCGCATCCACACACATCCAAACGCATACAGACGGACAGACAGACAGACAGACAAATAAAAAGGAGGAGGGAGAGAGAAGAGAGAGAGAGAGAGAGAGAGAGAGAGAGAGAGAGGGAGAGAGAGAGGTAGAGAGAGAGGCAGTGCGGTATAGAGACAGAGAGAGGGAGTAGAGGTAATGGTAGAGGTACAGAGACATAGATGGAGAGGATAGATAGATAGGCAGAGAGGTATAGGGATAGAGAGGTAGAGAAGTAGAGGTAGAAACATGTAGGTAGAAAACTAGGTAGAGAGACATTGAAGTAAAAGGATAGACAGGTATATTTAGAGTGGAATTGAAGTAAAGGTGCAGAGAGATATAGGTAGAAAGGTAGAGAGAGGATGAAAGGGAATTTGAGAGGTCAGAAAAGGGACACACACACACACACACACACACACACACACACACACACACACACACACACACACACACACACACACACACACACACACACACACACACACACACACACACACACACACACACACACGAACACACACACACGGATACAGGCATAGACATGGGCAAAAATTATTCGTAAAAAAAAAATCGTTGTTTTGTTTTGGCGTGAGGCTGGAAGTGTCTCTTGAGTGGGTGTGTCTGTGCTCGCCTGTGTGCTCGTGAATCGAGATCGCCCACGCAGGAAGAGCCGGAGTGGTTTTTTCCTTTCCTTCTGCTGTCTTTGGTTGGAGTGCAGTGCTGACCCACCTGAAGACGCGAGTAAGGTCAGAGTGAGTCACAGAAGGATAGTTGTTTTGCAGTTGAAGAAATGTGTGGAAATGGATGAGCAAGAAGATGTTTTGGTTTTGATAAATGGTTAAATGGCGAGGAGAAGTGGTTACCGAAAATGCTACAACCGGGTTGACTTACCTGAGGGAATGATGAAGGTGTTTGATGTGGGGGAAGACTGGAGAAGAGTTGAATTCGTGGTTTGAAAATGCATAGAAAACAATATATCAAAGAAAATGAGGCAGTTGTTATTATACGGGAAGGAGGGGGAGATTAGGATGAATTATTGGTCGGAGGTGGGCGCTGGGAATGGGGGTGTTTGGTTTGACTATGCTAAACACGGTAGAGTTGCCAAAACTAGTTCACACTTATATCAATCATTGTCGAGGAAATAACACACAGAACAGCAGCATAACAGCGGCCAGTGCAGTAGCGGGGAGCAGTGGAGCGTTGGTAATGGTGAGACTGAGGGTGACCATCAGCCGGGGGAGGACAG